>NC_055699.1:26135853-26503353 GCF_017639745.1 Melanotaenia boesemani
CAATTGAATGCAAAATAATGTATGAATACAGGACTGTCTCAGAAAATTAGAATATTGTGAAAAAGTTCTTTATTTCCTGTAATGCAATTAAAAAACATGAAATGTCATACATTCTGGATTCATTACAAATCAACTGAAATATTGCAAGCCTTTTATTGTTTCAATATCGCTGATTATGGCCTACAGCTTAAGAAAACCCAAATATCCTATCTCAAAATATTAGAATATCATGAAAAAGTATACTAGTAGGCTATTCAACTAATCACTTGAATCGTCTAATTAACTCGAAACACCTGCAAGGGTTTCCTGAGCCTTGAAAAACACTCAGCTTGGGTCAGTAAACTAAATCACAAGTATGGGGAAGACTGCTGATCTGACTGCTGTCCAGAGGACCATCATTGACACTCTCCATCAGGAGGGTAAGACACAAAAAGAAATTTCTCAAAGAGCAGGCTGTTCACAGAGTGCAGTTTCAAAGCACATTCACAAAAAGTCTGTTGGAAGGGGGAAATGTGGCAGGAAACGCTGCACAACCAAGAGAGATGACCGCAGCCTTAACAGCATTGTGAAGAAGAGCCGCTTCCAGAATTTGGGGGAGCTTCAAAGACAGTGGACTGAAGCTGGAGTCCAGGTATCAAAAGCCACTGTTCACAGACGTGTCAGGGAACTGGGGTACAATAGCCGTATTCCCATGGTCAAGCCACTTCTGAACTCAAGACAGCGGAAGAAGCGTCTGACCTGGGCTATGGAAAAGAAGCACTGGACAGTTGCAGAGTGGTCCAAAGTCCTCTTTTCAGACGAAAGCAAGTTTTGTATTTCATTTGGGAGTCAAGGCACCAGAGTCTGGAGAAAGGCTGGAGAGGCGCAAAATCCAGGTTGCTTGAAATCCAGTGTGAAGTTCCCACAGTCAGCGATGGTTTGGGGAGCCATGTCAGCTGCTGGTGTTGGTCCACTGTGTTTCATCAAGTCCAGAGTAAATGCAGCTGTGTACCAAGAGATTTTAGAGCACTACATGCTTCCGTCTGCTGAAAAGCTCTATGGAGATGATGATTTCATTTTCCAGCATGATCTGGCACCTGCCCACAGTGCCAAAACCACCAGTAACTGGTGTACTGACCATGGCATTACTGTCCTCGATTGGCCTGCCAATTCCCCTGACCTGAACCCCATAGAGAATATGTAGGGTATTGTGAAGAAGGAGATGAAAGACACCAGACCCAACAATGCAAATGAGCTAAAGGCCGCTATTGAAGCATCCTGGGCATCCATAACACCTCAGCAATGCCACAGGCTGATTGCCTCCATGCCACGCCGCATTGATGCAGTAATCCATGCAAAAGGATTCCCAACCAAGTACTGAGTGCATTAATGGACATTTTCAAATGTTTGATTTTGTTTTGCTGTTATAATTTTTTTTTTTTACTTGGTCTGAGGAAATATTCTAATATTTTGAGATGGGATTTTTGAGTTTTCTTAAGCTATAGGCCATAATCAGCGATATTGAAACAATAAAAGGCTTGCAATATCTCAGTTGATTTGTACTGAATCCAGAATGTATGGCATTTCATGTTTTTTAATTGCATTACAGGAAATAAAGAACTTTTTCACAGTATTCTAATTTTCTGAGACAGTCCTGTAGATATAGCAGCATAAAGGCCGACCAGAAGAAGAAAACAGAATTTATTACTAACAGAACTTTGTAGAAATAACACACAGATCAACAGTGACCAAGCCTTTTCTCATCTCATCATTCTCTCAAGTTTTGGCTTTCAGGAGAAAAAATATTGGAACTGAAACAAACACACAACAGAAACTATTTTCATGTTTCCACTTTTTCCTCTTTTCCAGTTATTCCTGCTACTATTTACCTGCTATCCTCACTAAACCAACTCCAGCTCAGCTGCTTTTTGGCGCCACCGTGCATCAGAAACGTCTTCTTGGCTTCATTCCAGCCATAGAGGAGCTTTATTTTTCTTCTTTTCAGACACACATAGAACTTTCTGCTCACTGGTTGATCTTTGGCTGCTCCTGATTGGACATTACCATCAATCTAAGCTCTCTGATTGGTGGAAAGTTTGACAGGAAGTGGCTTCATCATCATGCCCAGGTCTAAATAGAGGTCTCTTAGCAACATAGTAGTGATAGTGATTTTTTTATGATGAAATGTGATAAATAATGTTATCATGGATCATTGTGGATTTACCAGATAGAGTCTCAGAATAAAACTACATTTATTGGCTGAATTGTAAACCTCCTGGACGGGATAGAAATGTCTGGAAAACTTCTGTAGATCACCTAAAGGGTAAAATATTCATCACAGTTTACCCCTAAGTGACACACTACCTGGATTTATGGGGCATGTATTGAAGTTTTAAGGGTTAATAAATCTGGAAATACCCATTTTTCTTCAAAACAATAGAAATGCTGCTGTTTTGGAGACGGCTAGTGACTTATTTGTTAAATTTAGTGGACGTAAGCTTTCAGTTGTGCAGTGGAAAAGTTAAATGAAAATAAAACTAGGACAAACATGAACGCTGCACATGGTTGGATAATGCCAACGTAAGTCCTCCAACTGGTTATGAATCACATGACGTTGCCTGAATGCTTTGGTCAGTAAAAAGCTGATATTTCCAGAGAAAAAAGCAGGGACTTGAAGGATGCTTGCAGGAGAAACTGCTTACAGTCTGTGTGTTTGTTTTGCTGCTGACTAAGCGTTAAGCTCGGCTTCTTGGAAAGCGGCTGGCCCGTCAGGTGTCTGAATGCCCTCAGCGTCTTCGTTCTGGAGGGTTTTTCCCCACATTCAGCCTGTCAGGAGTGCGCTTCATGTAGGAAGGATGAGCAGGATTCTGTGAATGTAGCTGAGAATCTGAAGATGTTCCCATCACACATCAGCTCCAGTCACACAACCCGTCCTTGCTTTTGCTGAAGTAGCAGCAGCCGTGGTGTCAGTGTGGATCCAGCTGTCAGCAGACTGCATGCGTTCCTGCAGGTTTGCAAGGATAAAACGGGACCGGCATGTGACCTAACTGTAAGGGTGATGACTATCTTGAGTCGCTCATATGACGCTATATAGGAGCATCACATCACTCTGAGGTTACAGCAGTGAAAGAAGCCTTGTTGTTTCCACTACTTGTGGAATCGGAGTTGATTTAGCAAGCGAACAGAAAACAGCCTCGCCTGATGAGAGGTTGCTGAGCAGGTGCAGCTGACGTGGTTCTGTTAATGGTTAGCTGCACTCCAGCAGGTCCACCGTCTGGTACCGGTAGGGCTGGATGACATGAGCCTAATTTTAAATCTTGATATTATTCTTTTACCTGAATCACGATACACGATATCTCAGTATAATTTCTTTTTGTCAGGTAACCAAAGAGACAGCCATGAGTGTTTAAATACAGTTTTATTAAAGATCAGCAGCAGATGAGCATTAAAACAGCTGACTGAAAAAAAGAAAGTAACTGTATTACATTCACACTAGAATTACCAGGATTTTCTCTTTCTCCTACAGTCACTTTCTACTGATTGGATTAATGAGAATTTTAAAGCACGTAGAATAACTATGGTTGTGCTCTAGTTTTCAGATGTTTGGTGGCGTCATCTCGGAGCCTGACGTCAGGTCTATTGTGAAATCTCTCAGGTGTGCTGAGTCAGCAGTGCTCTGGTTCTCTGGCATCACTTTGTTTTTGCTCCGTGATCCACCTCCAGTTGGAGAAAGTAAATGTGTGTCCACAGCTGTGTTGGATTTTTTACCGCATCAGCTAACACAATGAGACTACCCGGCATGTCTTACAGCGTAGTGTACCAGCAGATGGATTGAGCAACAGAAAGGAAGAAAAAGGCCCGGCTGTCTGTCTTTGACTTTGATGAGCCCGCCTCTTCCATCTGAGTCGTTTCAAGGCAGCGTTGCCTAGCTACGCCGAGCAGAGGATGCAGGGACTGGAATGGGAGGAAGGGGATGGGTGGGTGCAGAGTGAATGAGTCCTCTCCCCAGACACAAACTCTTTTAACCCTCTGGGGTCCAGAGTACAGCTGGCTGTCTTTGACTACTTTTGTTTTTACCTTTAATATTTCAGCTTTAACCAGTTTACCTGCCATGTTTGCTTTAAATCTTTTCAGCACAACCTCACATGAGTGATTTTAAGGTCTTTTTTTTGGCATCTTGTTTGGAAGTGTGGTTTGCCTTAACATACCTAGCCTAATTCAGTCAACAACAGCCCTACAGTTATCAGGTCAATATGCATAATTTTGGTCTCAGTGTAGCTAAGACCTCACAGAATATAATTCCAGTGTCAGAAACATTGTGGATGTTAGTATGCCTAGGCAAATTGTGATAAACCAAAGGAATAAATTACATTTTTATGCTCACCTAATTGTTTTTATTTAGTTTACACAGTGGAAAACATCATGACAGAAATGGCTCTATGCATACAGATGGCACTGCATGCATTCATCAACACCTTGACTACAACTGTACCAACTTACATGAGAATGGCTCAAAGCTCATAGATTCTATAAAGGTTTTAGTGTGGATAGTACCAGGCCGACTCTATATTTGGCCACTTTGATACCCAAACTGTACCAAACTGTGCCACATTGGTACTTCTTGGAAGGGAATCTGTCTATAAAATGCTGTGTGCACACAGTTCAGGATTTGGCCTTGGCATTTAGCCACTATATCATCCGTTTCTACCACTGTGCACAGCGTATAATCAGTGAGTATGAGGAAAACACTGCAGTGGAAAAAATAAAAATCCATATAAAAACAGTAACAACAAATAAGACCAACATGTATAAGAATACACATAAGCCACCGTGTCGTGCTGCAGGTTTAATCACCAATAGTTAGCTATGTTTTCATAGGCCTGCTGCTGTTTCCTGTAGGTGCTCCTGATGACTGTCTGCTTTGTTTCCTTCCAGGGTGATTTCTGTTAGACCTGGGTCCAGATGTTCGATTTCTCACATTAAATAAATATTTAAAGATTAAAAATAGTTTCCCGTCCCCGTTTTGATGTATTTCTTCCTGTCCGGACTCTGATTTACTCCTTACCTTTGGAACTTTTTCCGTTCACACGTCTGAACTGTTTTCATATAAACAGGCTGCTGTGGACTGATACACCTGCTCATTATAAATGTTTATTATTAAGGCTTTCTCCGTGCCGGGCTTGAATCCACACACAGAGACATTCCCTCCGCTCTTTGTTCAGCTCGCCTCCTGAACAATGTGCAACGCTCCATTTCCTCTCCACTTCCTGAAACAGAGGAAGTTGGGTTTTTAGTCTCCCCCAGGCTGGAGAAGTGGAGGTACAGCTCTTGTAGAGGGTCACCAGCGCTCGCCTTGGTGGGGGGAGGGAGGGCACACCCTTGTCCGTGGATGAGGTCATTTCCCAGTATGAACGTTGCGTCATGTGGGAGCAGTTCCTGCTGTGGGAGTTTCTCACCACCACGTGCACGCTTACAGCTCAGTGTTTTAGTGAGGAACATGAACCGTATGTTTGTGTGGTTGATCTGCTGAGTGTGTTTATGTGTGCAGCATCGTTAACCTGCTCTTCTCCATCTTTTATTCCTCCCACATGGTGGCGGTGTGTATCTGTGCATGCTTTGTGTGTGTCAGCGTCCTTTGAGGCTCCTAAAGTGGCTCCTCAGCACAAAAACACTGAAGTTCAAATGAGTTTGGAGACAAAAGCTGTGGCTGCATCCATATCCTGCAGCTGACTGAAAGAGGCTGTGATCTCTGGTGCGTTTGAAGACCATAGTAAAACAAAGCCTTGCATCAATACACAGACTTCCATCCTCAGCCGGGATGTCACGATTCCTTAATTCCACAATTAATATACAACATTAAATGATTAATCAATGCATTGAGTTGCTGCCCTGTGATTGGCTGATTACATATCAGTGTTAACAGGCAGATGAACAGGTGGAACTGATAAAGTTTAAGTTTCAGACCAGAAAAGAGTTCCGGAAATTAAATGACCTCAGCAGAGCTTCACTGTTCAGATAAGATGTTTCATTAATCACAGATATTAGTTTCTGTGTCTCTTTACTTTAAAAGTCAAATTCCTGCATGTTTTGGCCTGAGGAATGAAATCAGGCCAAAGAAGGAGGTCACTAAAGAGATTCTGGTTCGTTCAGTGGCTCACACATGGGCTGGACTACAGGGACTCCGGCTGTTTTTGGATGACACATATACATAAACATCTGATTTGATCTGCCCAAACATGGCCACCAGCTGAGTCCAGTTTTTTTTTTTTCTCATTTCCTCTCAGATCAGAGCTTCAGGTTGTATTTGTGAGCAGACGATGATCAAAGCTGAGCTCAGCAGATCATTTTTCCATTTAGTTTAGTTCATTAGCTTGGATCCCATGAACCCCAGCCTGTCCCTCAGCCTGTGTGCTGTTAGAATATTTTAATTAATTTCCAGTTTTTAGTTCTTGAATTGGATGAATCCCATTTCTAGCCCTTATCCCACCTCTGTTTTTTCACGTTTGCGTTAGGGAAGGGCTATCTCGATTCTCTTTTGAATGAAGGGGAAGGGGGGAAGGCCACAAACCCTCCAGAAGGAAGACAAAACCACCGTAAATGTATATTCAACATCTCTAAGGATGTAAAAATTATTTTAAAATTGTGTTTCACCCTGTGGCCATTTATTTACTCATTACAGGACTGTTTTTTTTAAATCGCTAACTTATTGCTAACCAGTAATCAATAACATTAATTAACGTTAACATTAGCTAGTTTGCTAATATCGCTAACATTCTTAATCATAGCCCTCCGAGTACGTATAATACCACTATAACATCACGTTTACTTTCGTTTATTCGTCTTATTGAAGACAAATGCAGAAATATGTCCACAGCCCAGGCAGCTGAAACGAAGATTGAAGACGACGCCATCTTTGTTTGTTGTCATCAGTTTGTTGCCATTCGGTTGTCATAGATACTAGTCGCTTTGTCTGACGTACAACTAACGACGACTTCTGATTGCGTATAAAGTATGGGTATGTCTTCCTAGTGGAGTGTTTTTACTCCTACCCCCTTACCATGTTTTAAGGGACGAGGGGCAGGGAAAGCACAGGCAAGGGGTAAAAAAATAGAAATAGGACTGGGTCTATCTCTTCTATCATCAATAATCTCTCAGGGACGGCAGTGTGTAGCTCAGTGGGTTAAACTGTGGTGATATTTTACCCTTTAGGTGATCTATGGAAGTTTTCCAGGCATTTCTATCCCATCCAGGAGGTTTACAATCCAGCCACTAAATGTAGTTTTATTCAGAGACTCTATCTGGTAAATCCACAATCTACTGATTCATTTTACATCTTTAACTGGAAATTTTCTTCTTTCTTCTTTCAGATCTGCCCATGGAGTACAATCCTTCAGATTATCCCCGCGCCAGCACTATTTTCCTCAGCAAGTCCCAAACTGATGGTGAGTGTTTCTCTTGTTACTCTAAAACTGGTCAGAAATGATCCTCAGTTTAAGCGAAGTAATATGCTTCATATTTTTATGCATGTACATGCAACTGTAAGCACAAATCCCCAAAGATAATAAAGTAATGTGAAATTAGTAGCCTGCTCACAGCCCTGTTAGCATGAAGATGCATGTTGACTATTTTTAATCGTTTCTCTGGCTCCGTCCAATCAGAAAGCGTCGTTACTGTACGCTCTAGGCGGCTGCCTACAAAGCAAATCAAACAATGGAAAACGTCTGCTGGTGGGAAAACAAGCTGTTTCATTAATGCAGGGATGTCAGATCTGCTGCAGCATCCTTTCATCCAGCTGGAAATCTCCAGCCAGGATCCTGGCTTTAGAAAAAATCCATGATATGTTTGATTATTTCATCATCTCTGGCAGATGAAGGCTGATAACAGCATCATAAATCGAAATGAACAGACATGATTTTGCATTATTTACAAGTTCAGACATTGTTTAACAAGATGAACGATGTAAACTGGAGATGAGCCTCCTCATCCCAGCGGTTTGTAGCCTGAAGGCTGGTACGTTGCATTGATCGGGGATTAGCTGTTTTTATTAACCTCCATTAAGCTCTGATGTGAACAACTGCAGACCATATTTCTCAGCACTGTCTTCATATTACAGCTCATTCAGCTATTTTAACCTTAAAAGAATGAATTTCCTCATCAGTCTTCACTCAGCAACATCACAAACAGAATTATAGAAACAGCTGCAAATTCATTTAAAAAGGAAAAGCTGAATTATGACCCGGACCAGTAGAACCTTTGCTCAGACCTCAGTAGAACCACCTTCTGCAGCCAGTCCAGCCCCGAGTCTTCCTGGGAATGATGCAGCGTGTTTTCCACTCCTGGATTTGGAGATTTTTTTTCTTCTCAGCAGATCCTCCCAGTTCTGTCAGGCTAGATGGGGAACATAGATAGTTTTCATCCGGGTAATGTCTTCAGCTCCAAACAGTCGCGCTGTCCTTGCAGCTGAACATCCCTTTTTTATCCGTTAAAACCCGTTTTGGGGGAATTCTACAGGATTGTAAAGGGTTAGATAAATTTGCAATAGTTTGTGGTGATGAATGAAGATCGATGAGGAGAAAATCTGATTTAGTTCTTGCATGAGGCTGCAACATAATAAATGAGTCTGAATGCTTTAGAAATACACTCACTGTATCCCAAAGAGACATTTATCCAGTAAAGATGTCTCCTTTAAGTCTCCCATCTCCTCTGTTTGCTGTAAAAAATCTGTCAAAACATGGAGACAACTTGGACTTTTGTTTTTCAGTTGTGGTGCCGAACAAGCGAGGTAAGCCTGTAGAGGGACGGTAACGCCGTGCTGACCGTGTGTTTGATTCTGTCCACAGTGGACCCTTCATGTAGTCTGCAACTGTTTCCTGAGCCGTGTCGTCTTCTGTTAGCAGATTCTGTGCATTCGCTGCTGCTGTCGCTCTGTGTTTCTTGTGCATGTTTGTCCATGAGGCTGCATGGACCTCAACTAAAAGTTAGTCTATGTTTGAAAACATGCATCATGCATGTTTGATCAGGGTTGTAATTTTTTTATTTAATTGAATTCTAACCCCATACAGAAGAGAGAGCTGCTGTCTGCTGAATGGAGAAACATGTACATGATGTGAATGTTTGTGTCTCTGAACCAGACTCCGTCTGCTCTCCGTCTGCTCCAGTTTGCTTTGCTAGAAATAGTTTTCCTCTTTGTGAGTTTTAAATGTTCGGCTTCGCCCTCAAAATGACACCTTCATCATGGAGGATGATGTTGTGGCAAAATGAAGCTTTCAGTTTCTTTAAGCTGCTCACAGAAATGTATGCTCAAGTTTCATCTGAAACCATCATGAGCTCAAAATGGCACGTTTATTTATTTACACGCTTATCTCAGTCGAATGGTCCCAGTTTGGTTTCTAGCCGAGGCTCAGTAGCAACTCCGGTCCCTGGTTACTCTTCACAATGAGATACAGATGATTAAAACAGCACTGAGATAATCAAAATACTATAACCATTAAAAAAGAATAGAATAAGATAAAAACTAAGATGTCAAAAGCAGGATGGAGCACAAGTATAAAGACAAGAGAAATCAAAGAAAAAAAAGGAATCGAAATAGAAATATGTGAGGTGAGAAATCAACTAAATGTACATCAGGACAAAAAAAAACCACTTAAAACTAGGTTAAATGTTTTAAGCTCATTCTCATTCTTTTAATCCCACTTTTATTCGTAATTCATGTTAGTTGTACAGCACTCTGGTCGACGTTTGTTTTTAGATGCGCTTGTAAATCACGTCGACTTGACGTTTCCATCCAGACTGGCAGCAGTTTTTATCCCAGATTTCGTGTTGATGACGGGAACGTCAGAAAGAGGCTTGACCTGATACAAACAGTGAAAAAACACTTTAAAAATCTGATAGTGGTCTTCTGCCCCCTGGTGGACACATTCCTCACTACAATAATTTGACATCACACGATACTAAACTGTAAATATAGAAAATTTATTTTTGTTAATTTCTTTTTCATGTTTTGTTAAAGAGACAAAGACTGAATTTTCTCCCAGTTTTTTCTTGGGTTGAACTTTAAAGGGTTAAATTCTCTTTGTGAACATCCCAGAGACTCTCAATGGGGCCTGGACTCTCGAATTATTCTGTCAGAGCTGAATGACCCCAAACATTCCCATATTGGAATATCACATATTTCCTGCAGTCAGGGGAAATAAATGAAATATATTGATAAGATGCTGGTGACAGTACATGCAGGTAGTTTATGATGGTGCTGATTGTAGCCCGCTGGAGTAATCCTGGATTATTTGTGGGTCAGATAGTGTGTTTGAGTCCCGTTTAACTGGGCTGGTAAAGTTGGTGATGCACAAATATGGTAAGTTTTGGAAAGGATACGGAAGAAAGTGTCTTCTCTGTCAGAATAACCTGCTGGGTTGACTTTTGTCACGCTTACTTAACTTTACAATTAATCACGGTATTAAATCTTACAATTAATTAATCACAGAAATCTATCAGTTACTTTACATAAAGGATCATGTCTGAACCAGATCATCAGCTAAGGAAGGAAAGCAAAGTTAAACAACATGCATTTGCTGCCTGAGGGCCCCAAGATCACCAGCATCCAGCCTTGTCCCAGGCATACAGAGATTCCTCCTGATTCTCTGAATCTTCTGATGATATTCTACACTGTAGATGGTGGATCTTCAAAGTCTGAGGAACATTTTTCTGAAATTGTTCCACGATATTTAGAGCCAATTTGTCTGAGATTGGTGAACCTCTGTCCACCTTTCCACCTGAGAGACTCTGCCTCTCTGAAATGCTCCTTTTATACCCAGTCATGTTACAGACCTGATTAACCTTAGTTGTCAAATGCTCCTCCAGATGTTACTTTTTCAGCCTTTTGTTACTCCTGTTCCAACTTTTTCCAGACGTGTTGCTGCCGTCAGATTCACTATCAGCTCATATTTCCCATCAGATGGTAAAATGTCTCAGTTTCATCCTCTGAGATGTTACTGATCTTCTACTGGGGATAAAATGTGTTGATGAGGTTCTATTTACATTTTAAACAGCATCTCAACTTTACTGGGTTGTAAATAGAAATCTAGACTCAGTGAAGGCCCAGTATTGCCATGACATCCATCCCCATGAAGCCTGGACTTTAGCTTCCATCTGGTGCTGCTCATATGTTGCAGATAGATGCGGAAACACAGACGGACGCGTTGCTGAAACAGCTGTGTGTGTTTTATGCCTCATTCAGGATAATGCAACATGGCCCTTTATAAAACTAACAAATCATCATGTCCGCTAACGTGAGTTAGCATTGCAGATAACCTGATCGGAGTTAAAGGGTAATTAAATGAAAAGAATGAAAATCTGACCTTGAGTAAAGCCGTCACTATTCTTAATTTAATCTGGAATCATGGATGCCAAAATGATGACGTGCCACAGTTTAGTCGACAAGATGAAGCAGTTAGAAGCTCTGAAAAGCTGCTGTCATGAAAAATGCTGTAATGCTTCCTTTAATGCTCTGTATTAGAGAAAAACAAAAAGCTGTTATCATCAGAAACTGTGTGAGCTTCTGAGCCTTGGGGAGATGCTGCCCCCTGTCTGTGAAGGCGTGTACTGCACCAGTCCCCACATTTACATCTGTTCTTTCATCTTCACTTTCAGTTCGAGAAAAGCGGAAGAGCCTTTACATCAACCATGTAAGTAGATACAGAGAGGATTTATTTGGTTTTTACTGTCTGACTGCAGTGCAAAGACTCATTTCTGTGTTCTGTATTTCTTCCAAGTTCACACATATTTCGGAGAATAAGGTAAAAAGATCACGATGCCTGAAAGTCTTTTTTAAAGTCTTAGTCTTTTTTAACTAAGATATAAATCATTATTATTATTTCAAGCTTTATTGTGGTGCAGTTCATCTTTCACATCACATCTTTCATTTTATTCTGGCAAACAAAACTCTTTATAAACTTGTTTAATGTCTGTACAGTAAACTACAGCTGGAACTGAATCCTCTGACGATGTCCTCCACCATAAACATCCTCCTGCATGCCAGCAGAATCAGGACTGTTAGCAGAACTTGTCCAGCTCTAACCTGTTTGTTTGTGTGTGTGTGTGTGTGTGTGTGTTTATGCATCCTGCAGCATCATCCAGGCGCAGTCAGACGGAAGTACAGCTCATGTTCCACCATCTTCCTGGACGACAGCACCGTCAGTCAGCCCAACCTTAAATACACCATTAAATGGTAATCTGACTGGTTCAGACTGGGTGGAACACATTAATACATTTTCTCCTCTAATGTTAGATCTACTTTAAAATGCTCCTTTATGGCCTGTTTTTTTTGTCTTTACAGCGTTGCCTTGGCGATCTTCTACCACATAAAGAACAGGTACAGCTTAATGCATTCCTAAAAATATGTTGGTAAAATAAAACAGGTTAATTTAAGCTTTTAGCTTCTGCTTCAGTTTATTCTGAATTCTGTTTTTGGTTGGCATAAAATCAGCCTGTTTGTATTTTTGTTCTGTATCATGGCTGATGACTGAATAAACCTAAAATGCATTAAATATTAATGTCAGAGCACATCAGGAGCTTGTGAACATATGCTGCTACAACTTTTTTTGAGATATTTTCTATTTCACTACACAAGTTGTTTCAGCTCAAAGACAAGAGTGGATCTGAATATCTGAATATAATCTTAGATTCTACTATAAGTTACCCTCTGAATTTAGCTTCACACAACACCAGAAGTCACATTTACTCCCTTTTACACCCCGTAGTTGAGTTCAATAAAAACGGCTTTGCAGCTGGTTGCCTTCACTCAACATTTTAGCATCATTTCTTACAGTGTAGCTTGTCCAGCCATGTAGTCTCCAACTACATTTCTCATCATTCCCTTGGTTGGAAGCAGTGCTTATCTGACTTCCTGTTGCTTTTTGATCATCTCCAACCAGTCTGCCCATTCTCCTCTGACCTCTGACATCAACGGGACATCCTGGTCCAGACAACTGCTGCTCACTGGATATTTTCTCTTCTTCAGACCATTCTCTGTAAACCCTAGAGATGGTTGTGTGTGAAAATCCCAGTAAATACTCAGACCAACAACCATGCCACGTTCAAAGTCTCTTAAATCCTCTCTCTTCCTCATTCTGATGCTCAGTTTGAACTTCAGCAGGTCGTCTTCACCGTGTCTACATGCTGCCGTGTGATTGGCTGGGTAGTTATTAGTGTAAACAGGAAGTGGAACAGGTGGAGCTGATGAAGTTATTTATCCAACAAACCTCACAGAAACACAGAATGAAGGTTTCCTGCAACTGTTCGCGATGATTCCAAGTCTTAATGGACTCATGCCGTCTGTTTGTTAACCGTCCCTTAATATTTTGCTCTTTCCATTCCAGAGACGTCGACAGACGGATGCTGTTAGACATTTTTGATGAGAAGCTGCACCCTCTCTCGGTACGGCCTCAGCTGCAGATGCATTTTCATTACGTGCAAATTACGCTGTCAGGTTTCATCAGCAAGACAACCCCCCCAATCACACGCACACACACACATACACACACACACAAGCTGAGAAACAACACAGAAACACACGTTTGGAAAAGTGTGTAAAGCTGCTGCAGTCTCAGGAGCCATCTGGATCATTCCGATCTGTCTCCAGCAGAGTCTGTTGGTGTGGACTCACGACGCAGCAGCATGAAACTCACTCACATCAGATGCAGCAGCTTGTTTGTCTCATGTTTTATGTCACGTGTCGTCCTCTGGTTTTCTTCTAGAAGTCTGAAGTTCCTCCTGATTATGACAAACACGACCCCGAGCAGAAGCAGATCTACCGCTTCGTCAGGACGCTGTTCAGCGCCGCTCAGCTCACCGCAGAGTGCGCCATCGTCCAGTTGGTCAGTTCAAGCATCCGTCCATTTTCTATACCACAAAGTCCAGTTCAGGCTGCGACAAATGTTTACGACCTAAGTGGGACCATCACAGTCTGTCTAATATAATTCCAGCTTTGTCTCATGGAGTAAGTTTTCACATGCACTGAAAGAAAGGAAAACTGTTCCATCATTGCGATCCTGAAAAACCTTGAAGGGTGGAGTTGACGTTCATTTCCATCTTAACAAAGCGATGTTTGAGCTGCAACCAGGCCTGCTTTAAGAATCTGCCTCTGATAATCAGGGGGGTCTCTACTAAAATACCCCCGTTTTCAGTCTAAACGGATTTCTTTGTTTAGAAAACCAGCTGAAGATATTTTTCCAATAACTCTACAAAGTTGGACAAAAGTAAAATAAATATGCTTATTCACCTTCAGCCCTGCCGGGGTCAAAGCTGGGGTTTTAGTTTGGTTTTAAAAACATTTATGTTTCCTGCTCTGGCTCAGTGATCATAGGAAGAGAACCTTCACCCTCCATGGATTTTTAAATTAAAAGACCCTGTAGAACCTGAAGACCTGCTCATCATTTTAAAGCAGTCTGTATCAGTAGCGACACTAGGAGGCAGTGCTGCCACCTCATCATCCTGTGGCCTCCTCTGGTGCCATGTTTGGTCTATAGCAGAAAGATAACAGAAGATTTTGAGCAAAGCAATTTCCCTTCAGAGTGACTTTAAGATGAAACACGGCTGCAGTCAGGATGTAATTAGTGCTGCCTTCCTCATCTGTCTGAAAATGATGGTTTCCATCAGAAACCAGCATGGTCGTGTTTTCAGAGGAATGTGTGATGTGAATGAGGCTGATCTAATCGTAGTCATGTGCAGCTGGGCATGAACACGCCTCCCTCCTACATTCATCTGCCCAGAAACATCTCTTCACACCTTGTCGCCCTCGGCAACACGTCGGTCCCTGGAGACCAGGAAAGTGTTGATCCTGCCGGCTCGGCCCGGCGGTCTGATATTAAGTTGCTTCCTGGACAGATGCGCAGACATGTGAGCTGTGTGTGTGTGGGTTTGAATAGAAACAGCCGTTTGTCCTGATAGTTACTGGAAAGTTATATCACTGATTTAGACGGTCTGTGTCTGTGTTTCCGTCCACGTTGGACATAGAGTCCAGCCTGGCATGTGGTCCGACCCACAGTTAGCCCGGCACGACACCGGTAGTGGATTCAGCTTTTAACTGATAACTGAGGGTAAGCTTAGCTAACTTTGTCTAACAGTCTGAGACTAACTGTGGAACAATTTCAGAAAAAATGTTCCTCAGACTTTGAAGATCCACCATCTACAGTGTAGAATATCATCAGAAGATTTAGAGAATCAGGAGGAATCTCTGTGTGCATGGGACAAGGCTTGATGCTGGTGGTCTTCTGCATTAAAAGCAGACATGATTCTCTACTGGAAACCACTGCATGGACTCAGGAAGACTTCCAGAAATCACTGTGAACACAGTTCACCCTGAAATCCACAAATGCAGGTTAAAGCTCCATCATGTGAACACGTTGGGGTTGTATATTATTGACAATGACCCAGAATAATCTGATTTAATCAGAAATCGTATAATAAAAAAACATCAGCCTGCAAGACACAAAATTCAATCACTTCCTGGTGAACATGGCTGCTGTTTCCTGGTGATGTTGGCATGGTGACCATGTCGGCATGTGATCTCATTCTGCCTTCGTGGGTGTGTTTTTCTTTTTTTTCTTTGGTCGGTGTTCGCTGCTTACTGCTTGGTCTGCACCACAGCAGACTTCAGCTGCCGGCTGGCATAAAGTCCAACTCAGCCACCTGAGCTGTTCTGGTCAGTAAGTCCCACCTGGCTGAAGAACATTTTCCATGGAGTCAGATCCTTTTTCTAAGCCACCGTTGCATATGTGGTTAATGGTTGATACTCCAAGACGTTTCTTGCCATCGATATAAAAATGCATGTAGAACCTGAATCATGCAGGCATTATTTTTCAGAATATTCCAGCCTCTAATGTTCAGGTGTCTGCAGGATCAAAATGTAACGTTTGACTGGCTTGGATATTTTCTGAAGAAATTCCAGGGAATAATGATTTAATTTGCCTCTAATATCCAGGAGTATGGAGAAAACTGCTGCAAAGGGAAAAGGAAGACACACTTACCTGATTTTATTGGTGATGTTTATTCATCAATCATTGTTTTAAAGCTGCTCATATTAAACTAAATCAGGTTTCTTTTTGTTTGTCAGGTGTATTTGGAGAGGTTACTGACCTACGCTGAGATCGACATTTGTCCCGCCAACTGGAAGCGCATCGTGTTGGGAGCGATCCTGCTAGCTTCTAAGGTCTGGGACGATCAAGCGGTCTGGAACGTAGACTACTGCCAAATTCTCAAAGATATCACTGTGGAGGACATGTGAGTCAAAGCAGTTAAATCAGACTACTGAAGGGTGACGACACTCATGCACGTGCACACATAAACAATGGAAACTTCACCATGCCACATCCATGATCTCATTTCAGAGGCAAATCTGTACCAAACCCACCAAAGCACATTTTCTGTAAAGGAATCCAGTGTTTGTGCGGGCAGACACAGTCACATGACTGAATTCCTCACACGATGCTTTAATTAGCATCATGTTGGAAGAACATACTGCAGCATGTTTTCTTGGATTTTTCAGAGCTGATGGTTGCAGGGTTGATGTCTGGCACCAGGAATCAGACATCAAATGGTGTTGCAGGCTGTACCATGAAGGGACTTTTACTTTGTTCCAACTCCAGCAGAGATATCCTGCCTAAGAACCAGTTATCCAGATCACCTTCAGATGAAAACACAAATGTTGAGAGGCAAAGTCACACCAGCAAGAGAGCTTAATTAAACTGCTGGTTTAATTAAGCTGACTTAATTAAACCACCTGCTGTTTCTTCCTCGATATGTTAAACATAAAACAACTGCAGAGAAGTAGTGAGGAATATGGAGGAGCAGAGAACTATCTGAACAAGTGGTGGGGAAAGACTGACCATAAAGTCTAAATGAACTTATTAAAATCTGGGTTCTCAATGGCAGAAAAAGGCTGGTCGAGCGCTATGAATTCCATGACTTTTCCTGTTAATGGCTTTAGCCTTTTCGCTGTCTCTTGGAAGTTTCACAGCACTCAAACGCCTGCTGAATGGATACGTCGACCCTCTGTGTTGTTGTTTTAGCTTTAGCACCGCGAGCTGCTGCCGTGGCTGCTTCGTATTCTTTCCATACTGCTTCGCTGCGATGACGATTTTTCAGGTGAGATATTAGATTGTGTTAAAACTTCTTTCCTCCTCTCAGAATTCTCTCTGAACAGGTTTTGCTAACAGCAATTCTGTTGTCGTCTTCTTCGACCAAGAATTACGACCATACTGGTGAAGACGTGCTTGCTCATTATTAGTCAGGCAGTGATTGGGCCAAGCCTGGGTCCTGCTAGTAAGGACCCAAATGGGGCCAAGATGGTGAAGACCATAGATATATATAGAACGCTAGATGCCTCGTCCGCGTTGCCAGCCAACAAAGTCGAACGTCCGTGCCTGGCGGCCATCTTACCACAGGTAGCTCTCTCACCCATAACGCTGTTGGTAGTGTAAAAGTACTTTTCAGAGGACCATAACTTGATCAAATTTCAACAGATTTTCAAACGGTTTGGTTTGTTATAAACATGGGTGGATGTAATAATTATACTCAATTGTTATTAATGATTATGTTGTCCTAAAAATAATGTTATGAAACAGGTAGATTAATATTTCCTATTACAAATAGGCTATAAGAAAGGCTCTATGTTGAAATCCCCACCCTGTACACAGATGTATATACTGTAGACACTGCATACTTGAATAATTGAGGCCTTGAGACCATACATGTAGGGGATAAACTTAACTGAACATTTTACCCACCTCTGACAATACTTCATCCGCCTCTCAATATAATGCATGCTCATAATGTACCATAATCACAGAATACACAATATAAATTTACCCCTTTCATGCGTAGCATCCACTACGGTGGACACCTATTTGACAGCTGTTTTCTAGTATATTCTTGGGTGGATATTTGTAATTTTGCCACTTCAGGGGACATCAGTGAGTCATGCAATACACTGTCACTTACTCTAGAATGAATATTTATATATGTAAATTCATACATTGTAATAACCAAACTTTCTTTAGTGATAAACAGGAAAATAAAAATGATAGCCATATTTTTATAGAATAGCCAGATAATATAAATATGAAAAGCTTATCTAATTAATAATTTTGAATAAACTGTCAAAATACATTTAAAAAATAAGGTAAAATATGATCAAGAAATAAAAAAGCATCACTGTATGTGTCTCTGGAAGTAAAATACTGTATGCAAAAAACATGTGGCACTGTTTCTTATAATTCATGCTTGAAAGGGTTAATACCACTAATATTGGTATAAACAGTAAACGGTAACCTTCAGCATTATCAAATGTCCTCAATGTACAGTATAATTTACATTTACATATATGAAATCATAGAAAACCAGTCTGAAACACATTGTTTAGAAATATTTAATTAGGAGCTGAAACTCGGTGTCCGAAGACCCAACATCCACATTGCGCTAATGCCTCGTTTTCTTGTGTCAAGACTACGATGATTAGCGCAGCCATAAGCTGCACAAAAGTCCGGCATGTTCTCTTTGAAAAACAAATTTCCTGTAGAAATAAGAATGGAAGATGTTTTAAACAAACCAAACCCAAATTGAAAATCATGTGCAACTTTAGTTATATTGAAAAGAAACACCAATTCTGCCTCTGACTTCGACGTAAAATTACTAGGTGCTAGCTAGCAGCCTAGCCATACACAACGTTGACTAAACCGTTTTCTGAAGAGAAAATCTGCGATTTCAACATGTCCAAGCATCCAGGATTATAACCACGTTAATACTGTTTCTAATAAATCCAACCATTTGTAAATCCGTCAAAATTTCATCGAGATAAGAATAATAATGTTTCAGCATATCACTGACCTTACCTTGGTTTACCTCAGGTTCGACAGATTCTGCCAGGAAGCGAACCTGTGGTAAGATGGCCGACCTGTGATGCCGTTTAAGACTCCGCCATAAGGCATCTAGCGTTCTATATATATCTATGGTGAAGACAGCAGGTTATGGCCTGCTTTAGGGCTACTCTGCCTGAATAAAATACCCCCAAATTTCATTAATTTATCAGGGTTTTAATCGGGCCGATTAAAAAGAAAAAAAAAAAATCCCGGTATCGGCCGATATTGTATTGGTCTGATAAATATCGTGCATCACTTGTATTTTAAAGCAGACACATTTTAAAGAAGAGCTGCATGTACCTGAGGGGAAGTAACACGTCTGTCTTTGTTCAAGCCACAACTCCTTGAAGTAAAGAATGAGATTGTTTTTATTACTGAAAAATCTTTAGATTATTTAGTTTATTGTTCATTCTAGTTTGAGCTGTAGAATATCAGATATATTTGGTTTTACTGACTTCATGATATTCTTGATGCTTACTTGTCAGTGGATCAACTGTTTCCACAGTCTCAGCTGTATCTTTGACGCCCTCCGTGTTTGTGGGGTTAGTTTTTGTTCAGCTGTGGTGGTCTGGAAATGCTCAGGATGACCCCCGTCTGAGGAGTTCCTAACGAACTGCCAAGCAGAGATGCTCAGTTCTTTACCAGTTAAAAGGTTTTCTACTGGAGCAAATTAAAACTCTGTAGCACATGGAGTTGTTTTATTCTGGGTTTAATTATAGACTCAGAAAATCAGTTGTTTGTAATACAGCCTCTTTGTCCTGGATACTACATGCTTTTTAAAACCATGGAAAACTTGGTGGGGTTATCCGGAGGAGTAACATGATTCGCTAGTCACGTTACCTCTGCCGCCACCTCTGACCTCTGCTGCTTTCACACCAGCCTGTTCTGGTGGGTCTATTCTTGTCTTCGGGCCCACTTTGTGGAGCATAATCCACCTGTTCAGGACTCCGTCCGGTCAGTGGACCATGGCATGCGCTTCTGAATTTACTGGAACGTGACTCAGTATTTCACCAGAGATCACCTCCGATGGCCAATTTGTCCTCAACTCCCTCTGGAACTTCCCGTCTACAGAAATTAACCCTTAAAACTCACCTAGATCACTGAGCTCCATCTCATCTACCATCACCAGTGTCTCAGGAGCTGTAGTGTGTAGCTCTGTGGGGTAAACTGTGATGAATATTTTACCCTTTAGATGATCTACAGAAGTTTTCCAGGCATTTCTATCCCATCCAGAAGGTTTACAATCCAGCCAATAAATGTAGTTTTATTCAGAGACTCTATCTGGTAAATCCACAATGATCCATGATAACAATTATTTATCACATTTCATCATAAACAGATCACTACCACTACTATGTTGCTAAGAGACCTCTATTTAGACCTGGACATGATGATGAAGCCACTTCCTGTCAAACTTTCCACCAATCAGAGAGCTTAGATTGATGGTAATGTCCAATCAGGAGCAGCCAAAGATCAACCAGTGAGCAGAAAGTTCTATGTGTGTCTGAAAAGAAGAAAAATAATGCTCCTCTATGGCTGGAATGAAGCCAAGAAGACGTTTCTGATGCACGGTGGCACAAAAAGCAGCTGAGCTGGAGTTGGTTTAGTGAGGATAGCAGGTAAATAGTTGCAGGAATAACTGGAAATGAGGAAGAAGTGTATGTGTATATATATATGTGTGTGTGTATATATATATATATATATATATATATATATATATATATATATATATATATATATATATATGTGTGTGTGTGTGTGTAAATATGTAAAACAACTACACGGAAGTAGTGAGGAATATGGAGGAGCAGAGAACTATCTGAAAGTGGGGAAAGACTGACCATAAAGTCTAAATGTAGCTCGCAGAGATGGAGTTTGACATGAATCCGTCTGGACTGAAGAGAAGCAGATGAAAGCTGCTGTCATCACACTGCTGACAGAGCTGCCAACCGCGAGGTGATGCATGACAACAGCATTCAGGACGTGGGATTAATATTCTCTTACTGCTCAGAGCTCTTACATAACATTACCCATTGTGAGGGAAGGCATATGTTTGCTGGAAGGATCTACTAAGATCTCATACAAACCAACTTTGTCTCTCAAATTTGTTTGACTCTCTTCGCTTTCATTCCGATCTCAAACAGGTGCGGTTCCTAACTGATTTGGTCATTTCTGTTTTCTGTTACAAGGAATGAGTTGGAGCGTCAGTTCCTGGAGCTGCTGCAGTTCAACATCAACGTTCCATCCAGCGTATATGCCAAATACTACTTTGACCTGCGTTCCCTGGCCGAGGCCAACAACCTCAGCTTCCCCTTGGAACCCCTCAGCAGGGACAAGGCGCAGAAACTGGAGGTGAGGGGTGTGGGATGTGGATTATATAAAGTCAAGTTAGTACATCTGCTGTTACCAAATGCATTGGTCTCTGTGTAAAATGTAAATAAAAACTGGATGCAATGATTTCTAAATATCATATCTCAACCCATATTTTATCCCTAATAAAACATAAACAACATGTCAGATAATAAAACAGACATTTTACCATCTGATGGAAAATATGAGCTGATAGTGAATCTAAATTTTAATGCAGAAGATCGCCAGCATCCAGCCTTGTCCCATGCGCACAGAGATTCCTCCTAATTCTCTGAATCTTCTGATAATATTCTACACTGTAGATGGTGGATCTTTAGTCTTTCTTTCTCATTTTTAGAGCCAGTTTGTCTCAGATTGGTGAAGCTCTGCCCATCTTTCCATCTGAGAGACTCTTTTTTATTTTAACCTTCATTTAACCTGGAAAATCCCATTGAGATTAAAAACCTCTTTTGCAAGGCAGTCCTGGCCAAGAGGCAGCAAAAAGGATCAATTACAACAATTAAAATGACTCATAAATGAAGAAAAACAGTTACAAGTTAAGGAGGCTGTCTCAAGTGCTCTCAGTCTGGTTTTTAACTTATTCAGTGAAATAAGTTCTGTTCATTTCCAGTCCTTTTGCATCATGTTCCACGTGGAAGGGGCAGAGAAGACAAAGGCCCTTTTTCCCAGTTCAGTGAGAGCAACAAATGATTATTTGATCGGAAACCATAAGAATCAACATTTCTCTGTGAGATTAAGTTACAAATATACAAGGACAGTAGTCCAAGCATGGCCTTGTAGTTAAAAGTGTACCAGTGTCTCAACCTCCTGGTGGACAAAGAAGGCCAACCCACTCGAGAAGACTCTGCCTCTCTGAAATGCTCCTTTTATACCCAGTCATGTTACTGACCTGTTGCCAATTAACCTGATTAGTTGTCAGATGCTCCTCCAGTTGTTTCTGATTTGTACCAGTTACTTTTCCAGCCTTTTGTTGCTCCTGTTTTAACTTTCTACAGACGTGTTGCTGCCATCAGATTCACTATCAGCTCATATCACACAGTAAAATGTCTCAGTTTCATCATCTGATAAGTTGTTTATCTTTTACTGGGAGTAAAATATAAGTTGATGAGATTCTGTTTTTATTTACATTTAACACAGCATCCAAGCTATTTTGGACTTTGGAGGCTTTCTTAGTAATTAGTATTTTGAAGATCCAGACACAGAAATGTCCTCAAAAGTCAGAATGTAGATTTTCTGCAGGGCGGGGTGGGATGCTGTTATCATCATCATCACTGCTGTAGCATCTGTTTCTTCCTCGATGTGTTGCACTCCTGCTGCTGTTAGGACTTGAAATGTTTTTGTCATTACCTGATTTTTTCCCCCCACCCAAAAAAAAACATTCTTGAACCAAATTTTGTTTTTCCTCAATAGATGTTTTAATGGATTTTTCATGGATGTAAAAAATCTTAATAATTCCAATAATGTCTGCAGTCCATCTAGTTTAAAAGTTTCAAGGATTAAACTGAGGGTTGGTCGTCTCTAAAAAGGTGCTGGTATTTACTTATTTATTAATTTATCAAAGCCTGTTGTTGCTCTACGGTAATCCTGTCGGTTGGATTTACAGTCAAGTCTCAGGTCTAAGATTAAAAAGAACTAATTCAGCTGGATCTCTTTTAAGTACTATGATGTGCAGGATTGCTGGATGCCATCCTCTTCCTGTGGGAACCAGAGGGAAACCGTCTTCAGCTGGACAGGATGCATTCGCCTCTCTTTAACACCTGTCCTCAGTGTGATGTGGAAAGTTTAGAAGCGTAAAACAGAACAGCACAATTCTAATATCTCATCTTTGCTTTGCCTTTCAGGCCATCTCACGGTTGTGTGATGATAAGTATAAGGACTTGAAGAAACTCGCCAAGAAGCGGTCGGTGAGCGCCGACAACCTGACGGTGGTGCGGTGGTGTCCTGCCATCATTTCCTAACACTGGCTGCCTGCAGAAGAACAGACATGTACTGGGTCAGACCCGGTAGGCAGCTGTGGGTCTATCTGGAGAACACTTTGCACTCGCTCTGGTTTTTGTACATAAAGAAGTCCCTCCGGCTGCCTGCACTGAACCAAACGGACCTGAGCTGAACCAAACAGAAGTTGGAATAAAGATCTGAACTGCAGAGGAAAGCAGCCAAATGGAGCTGCAGATATTTCAATGTGAAGTTGGGAAAAGCTTAAAGAACAAAATACAAGACATCCATAATCCATAAATCTCTTGAGGTTGAGGGAGGCCGTGTACATTCCTTTATTTCTAATCACTCTGCTGAAGCATGACGTGATCGTTTTGTCAGCCTGTCAGCAGTTTTCATCGCTCTGTTCCTCAGTTTGGTTGTGTTTTGTTGGTTTTTGTTTTTTTGCATTCCCATCCGAATGTACAAAAAGACACATGTACGTTCCAAAGTTAAGTTGAGACAAACATTCATACATTTCACTGGACTACATATCACCAACTCCTCCCCTTTTCTTAATAAATCCACTGATTTTTCATTGAAATTTCTGGCTACTTAACTGAAGTTATCCAGACAGCTGACAGAGATGGGATGGGAAAACTTGGAAACTTCCAGTTGCACAAGTCAGATAAAGCAATATTCATCCATCGCTTTGCTGCTGCGATGATGGAAGATACCTGGGAAAAGACTGACCTGAATACAGATACGAGCCATACTGTAGAGCTTATGTTGTACTTCAGTCACTGCCATTGTCCTGACCTGTGGTGCCTGTAAAAAGCTACATCAAACCCCTCTTCTCTTTCTAACGGAGCAAAACATAGAATTCTAGTGTTTTTTTTTTGTTTTTTTTTTCTTTACATTTCTATGGTTCTTCCAGTTCAAGATAAAATAGCACAAATGAAAATGTTGACCCTTAGAAGCCACTAATCGCATGATCCATCAGGGTTGTTTTTGTAGGTCTGAACGGGACCAAAACAAGTGAAAAAGCGTTGACTGAAACACTGCTTACAGAATGAGAGATTGTATTCATTGTTCTAAATTGTAAATGGTAAATTTACCTAAATTGTGGTTGTACAGTGTAAATACAACTCCAGTGTGGAAAATCTGTAGACTGCAGTCACTCTTTAAAAAACAAACAAATAAAAAAAGAAAATGAGAACCACGATGTTAGAATATTTATATAAGATCAGTTTTTATGATGATGGGGGCAGCAGTGAATATATCTGATTTTCTGCTCCTGTGACAAACTGAGTAAAGAGAAAGATGAGATATGAAGATTTAAATGAGAGACACCACTTAAGATTTGTTTTTCTTGTCAATATTCTTCTACTGTAGAAAATGGAAGTTTTGATGTGAATTCTTTATATAAAATATAAAAGATGCAAAACAATTCAGGCTTGTTTAATGACTTTTTAAAAACATTTCTGTAACCACACAGCCAAATTATTATTATTTTTTTATTTAAATTGATGATGATTGTTCCTTCCGGAGTCTGAAATAGACAAAAACAAATCGTAAAGGTAGTGACATAGGTCAAAAAATTATGGCTGTGCATTTATATTGCAGTTAGCATAGTTAGCATATTTGCTAGTTGTAATGCTGTCTATCAGCTGCATAAGCTAGCTGCACTTCTAGCTTGAAGGACTTGTCTTGCTAACAGGACAATCCACATACAAATCCACTTACCATTGTGTTAGGCTTTTGCTGTACAATAAATGTTAGTTAAAGCCATTTTCTTATGGCTAAAACTAATATTTGTTTGAAAAACTAATAGCAGTGATAGACACTATGCAGCTAGCATAGTTAGAATATTTGTTAACGCTACCAATGAGGGTAACTATACAGCTAGCAAAGATGCTAACTGCAGCTAGCATAGTTAGCATATTTGTTAGAGCTAGCACTGAGGCTAACTATAAGGTTAGCAAAGATGATAACTATGTAGCTAGCATAGTTATTATCTTTGATAATTAATAATTATGATAAGTGTGCGAGCTGCACCTCCAGCTCAATTAACCTTACTTGCTAGCAGGTCAATGCAATTACAAACCCAGTGTGTTGTAAAAAATTGAAAAAATAAAAATAAAAATTACAATTACATAATTTACAATAGACAACAATATCATTTACTTGTATTAATTAAAGCATTGACTTGTCTGAGAACTTTGAAATGTTAGTTTCAGAGATTAGCCACATTTCTTGATAGTAGTCAAATCTGTCACGGACGGTATTTTTCTTGAACAAAAATAGGTAATCGAAGCAGAGCGTAAACCAACTGGTTTGAGGTAAACCTTTTAACATAGCGGTTGTCTGCCTTATGATGACCGAACTCTTGTTCAATTGTTTAATGAATATGCCATGATATTTATAATTGTTTAATCTAAAAATTGTTTTAATTGCATTTCTTTTTAATAAATAAAAAGGTCAGAAATAGGTCCAACTTAAAATGTGACATTGTTTTACTGGGCTTTAGCTTGTTCTCTGCATTTCATTGACAGGTTTCATGGCTGATTTATATCAATTTGTTTGTCAAACTGCTATAGAACTGAGGACTGGGATGGAGAAGGAGAAGGAACAGAACTATACCAAAGTCATGGTGAATTGAAGGACCATTCTGTTCAGCATTTGACTTAAGTCCACTTGCACATGAGATATTCAGAAAGTTGTGCTTTTCTTGGAAAGAGTGTTTCGTGAGGGGTTTTCAGTGACTGGAAGATAAGTGTCTTTAGAGAAGTAATGTTACTGGAGTTTAAACTGTTTTCAAAGAATGTATATGCTATTTATTGTATGTGTGTGTGCATACAGTCCAGTGTGGTGTTATTAACACCCAGAAATGAGCAATGATGCCATGTAGTCGACTATGGACAGTCCGAAGGTGGGAAATGTTCTCCTCTGACAGAAAAGACTGGGCCTGTGGTGACCTGTTTGGTTCCTCGGTATGTCACGGCCTTGTGCACTGAACTCTACCTCTGCATAGAGCATTACTTGTTTTTTATTTTTCTTCCATTCTACTAAAATGTTTGCATTTGACGACTTCAGCTTTGATCATGATGATTATTGTGCTAACGTCAGCCAACTGCTGTAGCTGTGACCGTATTTTCATTGTTTTTATATGAACATTTCCAACTAGCCATACTGTGTTTGGTTTCCTTTCGGTGAGTCGATCATTTGTTCTTGTTCTCAGTTTGCCAAACAGTTTTTCTCTGTATGTTTTAACTATGATTTCCATGCTCTCATTTCTCTGCTGAGGCAATGTTTAGAAAGAAATGTGCAAGAATTAAAAATGAAAGCCTAGCAATAAACCCAGTGTCTTTATCTCTTCTTCACTTTTATTTAACCTAAAAGATTGTTTCACCATAGGTGGGAGAGGTAACTGCAAAACACCCAAAGACCTCCAGTCATCATCTGTGGTCCTATCCAGATTGCTTTCCTTCCACAATAATTCATTATGTTTCATATTGGTAAATTGGTGTGACTCAGGGTTTCTTCTCCCAGAAACAGCTGGTTTAGAATAAATGGTAATATAGCACTCTTATCAAATTATTTTTGTGCTGTCGAGGACCAGAGGGTGGGAACACATTACACTGGTTTTAAAATTGCTGCTTTGGCTCTCTGTGCTTTTCAGGATTGATTTTAAGGTTCTTTTAGTGGTTTATAAATGTCTTAATGCTCGTGGGCCTTTTTATTTACCAGACCTGCTTTTAAATTATGAAGCCTTGTGGGCCCTGAGGTCCTCCATTACTGGCTCTTAGTTGTTCCCAAGCTCAAAACCAAAACTTCTGGTTACCATTACCTTCACCTTGTTCCACCACTACAGGCCTGGACTGTGAACATGCCTGCCAGAGACTGTTGCTGTTTTTAAAAAGAGGCCTAAGACCTTTCTTTTTAGCTTAGCTTGTATCCTGCATCAGCCTCCCCGTTGTCCATAAATTTATGATAATGTACACCTTGTCGGGCATTGTCCCTTACATATATATATATATATATATATATATATATATATATATATATATATATATATATATATATATATATATATATATACGTCGGACGGTTCATCCCTCCACGTCATCCGTTAATTTATGATAAAGGCCACCTCGTTGGGCATTATACCGCTTATACCATTTTTTTTTTACCGGTAAAATAGTAAGTTTTTCACAAGGAACGGCTGAGTGGACTACTTCGTTGTGACGCATTGCCAAGGTAACCAGCTCTGACACAGAACCTGCAGCTCGGTCGGCTGCAGTTATGTTATGTGACACAAACATTTCAAAGGGCAGGTGCAGCTCTTACAGCTTGTGTGTGTCCAGAGGATGATGCGACATTTTGTTTCAATCAGTCAAAGTCCACAGATAGTTTCCTACATCATTAAATAAGCCTGCAGACTGCTCTGATCTGGCGTGTCTGCTGCCCGGTGTCTGAGTTTCTGTTGCCAACTACCGTTTTGTCAGCGCAATAATTTACAAAAATTTACACATTTTACATAGGAGGACTGTCTTAAGAATTAAGACTCCACTTTGTTTTATTGATCTAAACTGAACAAACCTGGCTTCCTGATCCATACAGACTTCTTCCACTCTTCAGGTCAATGATATACGTAGTTTCATTGTGTACTCATACTACAGGGCTCTGCAATCCTCTTACCCATAAACTGGCATCACCTGTGGGAAAAGACAGTTTACAACCTACTTAAATTTCATGAGGGAAAATCTAACATCTGCATACCTGCATGTTATTTTGAATGATCACTGAAAAATGCAGGAGAAAGTTCTTTAATGATTTTGAAGTGGCCGTCTTGAACCCGAGAAACATTGTCCTCAAAAAGCTGACACAAAACTTTTCAGAATGAGTCGGCTAGGAGGCTTGTTCCTCTCCTGGAAGGATCACCAGCAGCACTAAAATATCTCTGCAATGCAAGGACAGCGGCATGCTTTTGGAAGTGTGTTAAGAATAGACCTACAATGGAGCACGCTCCCGTCTTCTGTTGTCTGAACACAGACAGTTGTCTGCAGGGGACTGAGGAAGAGGTAAGACTGTTTGTTTGGTTAACCTAACACAGTTTTCAGACACTTAGTTAACTTGAAGTATTCAGTCTAGATTTTATCCAAAAGGACTGGTTGCACGTTTCGGCTATAGGAGCATGTCTACTTTGACTGGTGTCCACCTGAAGGTTGATTCTGGAAAACAAAGTGACCCCTCCAGCAGAAAGAGGAGAATTGGATAAATCGGGAGTGAGTTGTTGGCTGAAGGGTTTTACCCTGTAGCCAGCAACGACAGGACGGGATTTTGGAGGGCCTCCAGGACAGCAAACATGGTGGGATCAAGTACCTCAGCGGTCCTCTTTATCTCTGTCAATCACAGCATCACTCTGATGGGTGAGTTAATGTTACTGACTGAATAAGCATCTTATTTCAAACCCATATCCAACTAAGTTAAGAAAACTGTGTAAAATGTAAATAAAACCAGAATTCAATGATTTATAAATCTCATATTTTATTCCCGGTAGAAGATCAAGAACATATCAGATGATGAAACTGAGACATTTTACCATGTGATGGAAAATATGAGCTGAGAGTGATGATGATGATGATGATGATGATAACAATCCCCCCCCCCCCAGAAAATCTACATTCTGACTTTTGAGGACATTTCTGTGTCTGGATCTTCAAAATACTAATTACTAAGAAAGTCCCCAAAGTCCGAAATAGTTTGGATACTGTGTTAAGTGTAAATTAAAACAGAATCTCATCAACAGGTAAACAACATATCAGATGATGAAACTGAGACATTTCACCATGTAAAAGTATAAGCTGATAGTGAATCTGATGACAATAACACGTCTGGAAAAAGTAGTTCCAGGGTGATGTTCAGCATGGTGTAGCATCCCCTCTTCTTCTAACAACTGTCTAGAAACGTCTGGGAGGTGAGGAGACCAGTTGCTGGAGTTTTAGGAGAGGAATGTTGTCCCATTCTGGTCTGATGCAGGATTCTAGCTGCTCTACAGTCCTGGACTTTGGTTGCTGGATTTCTACTTCCATGATGCTCCAGATGTTTAGTATTGGTGAAAGGTCTGGACTGCAGGCAGGCCAGTTCAGCAGCCGGACTCTTCTCCTGTGAAGTCATGCTGTTGTGATGGATGCAGGATGTGGTTCAGCATTGTCTTGCTGAAACCTGCAAGGTCTTCCCTGAAAGAGACGTCTGGATGGGAGCAGATGTTGCTCTAAAACCTCCATGTACTTTTCAGCATTGATGGAGCTTCACAGATGTGGAAGCTGCCCACACCATAGACACTAATGCAGCCCCATCCCATCAGAGATGCAGCTTTTCACCTGTCCACTGATAACAAGCTGGATGCTCCCTCTCCTCTTTAGTCTGCAGGACACGCCGTCCATGCTTTCCAGAAACTAGTTCACATTTTCATCTAGGTTTCCACTTTGCCTCAGACCATTTTAAATGAGCTTTGGTCCAGAGAAGACGGCGCTGTTTCTGGATTCTGTTCACATCTGGCTTCTTCTTTGCATGACGGAGCTTTAACCTGCATTTGTGGATTTCAGGGTGAACTGTGTTCACAGACAGTGATTTCTGATGTGTCTGATGTGTCAGTGAGCCTTGTCCCATGCACACAGAGATTCCTCCTAATTCTCTGAATCTTCTGATGGAAATATTTCCTGAGTCCATGCAGTGGTTGTGATCACAGTTTTATTATGAGGAATATTTTTCTGAAATTGTTCTGAAATCTTTCCATCTAAGAGAGACTCTGCCTCTCTGAAATGCTCCTCCAGGTGTTTCTGATTTGAACCAGTTATTTTTCCAGACTTTTGTTTCTTCTGTTCCAACGTTTTCCAGACGTGTTGCTGCCATCAGATTCACTTTCAGCTCATATTTTCCATCACATGGTAAAATGTCTCAGTTTCATCTCTGACATGTTGTTCATCTTCTACTGGGAATAAAAAAATAGGTTGAGGTGATTTGGAAATAAATGTATTCCTTTTTTAATGAATATTTTACACAGTGTCCCAAGGTTAATGGAATTGGGTATGTAGACACATTTAATATATATCAATCGAATTAAACATATTGTCTCTTCTGAGCAGTTAAAATAATTTCAGGCCATTCATTTACCAAGTTGAATCTACTGTCAAATTTTTTTACAGGAAAAGTGTGGCTCATTGTGATGGTCTTCCTCCGTATCCTGATGCTCCTCTTCGCCGGTTTTCCTCTCTACCAGGATGAGCAGGAGAGATTTGTGTGCAACACCATTCAGCCTGGCTGTGCCAACATGTGCTACGATCTTTTTTCTCCAATTTCCCTCTTCCGTTTCTGGCTGGTGCAGCTCACCACCGTGTGTCTTCCCTACATCATTTTCGTCATCTACGTGGTCCATAAAGTGTCATATGCCCTCTCGGTGGAACACACTCAAACTTTCCAGCTGTTCAGAGTCCAACAGGAGTCGTTCAGGAAGCTACCTCCAGTGGCGGAGCAGCAGGGAGGAATGCTGTGCTTTACTGGAGCCTACATCCTCCATCTGCTTTTCAGGACCCTGTTGGAAGCTGGGTTTGGGGCAGCTCACTACTACTTGTTTGGTTTCTACATACCCAGAAGGTTTCTGTGTCAGCATGCTCCCTGCACCACTCAGGTGGACTGCTACATCTCCAGACCCACTGAGAAGACAGTGATGCTCAACTTTATGCTCGGCATGGCAGCATTATCCCTTTTCCTCAACGTTCTGGATTTTATCTGCGCCATCAAACGCACAGTAAGGCAGAAGAGCAACAGGAAGATGATGGTGGAAAAGATATTTGAGGATGAGCAATGTTTTCTGTCAGCTGGGGCCTCCAGAGGGACTGACCCGAACGTCTCTGTTCCTCAGCAAGATCTACAAACACAGTCTGGGAAACTGGGAAGTTTCAGGAAGAGGCACAGCAGCAAGGACTCTTGTGGTGGGGTCACACTTGATTTAAACCAGGAGCCACCCCTCCTGGAGCAAAGCTCTCACCCATGCTCTCCGGGGGCTCCAGGCTGCAACACCAATGGGAACAATGCTTACTTGATTTCCCAGGAGGACGCTCTGGAGAGGGATGGCAGCAAGGTGGCTCTCTGTGCCCAGGAGCTCGTAGGGACTCCAAGATCCATCCGAGTTAACAAACCCAGCAGGCTCAAACCTCCACCTCCACCAAGACGGGACCTCGGATTTCTCTCTGGAGGATCAGCTGCTCCAGTTGGGGATGTATCCTCAGCAGCAGGGGTCTGCAGCAGGAGGTTGGGCCAGTACATGCTGGTTGAGCTGAGCAGTCCAGAACAAACCAATGAAGATGGGCAGGAGAAAAGATCAGAGTGGGTGTGACTGCATGTGGTTTTGGCACCTATAAACAGATGAGGGAACAACTAAAGAGACAAAAAGTATTTTTTATTCCCACTACCTTGCTTTACAGAGTGGACTGTTAGCTTATAACTTTATTTTCTTGGATTTCTGTCCTTCCATCGAGCCAAATCATCTCTGAGGAGCACATGCTCACTGACTGAAAGTGATTCAACCCCCCCTGAAACAGGTTTATTTGTACAGCACATTTTGTGTACAAGACAACTCAAAGTGCTTTACATAAAACATTAATACAGGGATTAAAGTAAACTAAAAAAAGAATAAAAAAATTAAAATAGAAACAGGACAAGCTAAAATAGAGAGCAACAGACAAAAGAATACAGACAGAAACAGAAAATACATCATTATCGTCATCAATTTACATATGCAACAAAATATGTTCAGAAAGACAAAAAGAAATGAAAAACTCTCCGTCTTAATTAAAAGCCCTGGCAAATAATAGTTTTCAAGTCAGATTTCCCAAAACGCAGGTTTGGATCAGTTTATTTCTTCCAGATATCAGAAGCAGAAAAACTAAATGTTCAGTTAGAACTCTCAAGATGGAACGCAAATTGGATCCAGATGATCTTAAGAGGTCTCGATGGCTCATATGGCATCAGCAGATCAGATCTATATTTTAGACTAGTTGCAGTTGTCTTAGTGATCTTTAGCAAAACCTGTAAAAACTAAATAAAAACAAAACAAACTAACAAAATAATAATAATAATAATAATAATACTAGGGGGCCCAACATGGAACCTTGGGGAACTCCACATGGCATGTTTAAGATGTTTGTTTAGATTTGAGTCCAAAATTATGCCAAGATTTCTGGATTTATCCGTTGGTTTTAACATTGCTGACTGATCTTTGCTGGACACTGATCTTTGGACGGTCATCCATTGTTCCAAACACAATAATTTCAGATTTTTAAAAAAAAATTGAGTATAATTGTAGAATATCCACACAATAATTTGACCGTAGGATGAATTTAAGCTTTGTCTGGGATAAAAGTCCTCTGGTGAGACAGTAATATAGAAATGAGAGTCATCAGCATAATGATGATCAGTCGGTGGGCAAGACTTTATCAGGTTGTGATCTATTAATAAAGGAAAGGTTCCTCTCTCTAACATAACTGTGGTCACATTAGTGATACATGAGAAATGTGTCTTTATATCATTAATCTGGATCACTAAGTGGAAATATGTGCAACAAATTCAAAAAGGTCCATAGAAAGATAAGTTGGCTTTTTTGAAGTGCAGTAGCTTGATGTGGTAGTAGGGGGATCAGTTCTGGTTCACTGTCTGGTGGTGGTAGACTGGATCCTGATGTGGTAGTAGGGGGATCAGTTCTGGTTTACCGTCTGGTGGTGTTAGACTGGATCCTGGTGTGGAGCCAGTCTACCATGTTGGTAGCCTAACCTTCATGTTGGGAGCTGTGGGGCTGCTGATACTGGGTCAGCGCTCTGTCTTCGCCTGATCTGTGTCCTTGCTCTTCAGTAAAAAGTCAGAGATATCTCCCTTTCTCTTCATTCTTATATCTTCCTCTTCTAAATCAGACCGGTTACAGGATTTATAAATCAAAATGGTGTAGTCATACTGGTGATCCACGCGGGTCTGGAAAGATGTTCCTGCTCCAGGGCTTGTCATTCACCAGTGCCACCCTGGCCATCCCTCTGGCTCTGCCCATAGGGGTCCCAAAATGGAGCCTTGGGGAACTCCATGTCATCTTTGTTTCAGTGGCTCTATAGTTACCTACTGCTACAAAGTAGTTCCCGTCTTTCAAGTTGGATTCAAACCAGTTCAGAACCAGACTGCAGAGTTCCAACCAGTTTTTCTGTTGATTTAATAGAATGTTATGGTCAAAAGTCAAACTTCTGAGGTCACAACTGACAGGACACACAAGCCGTGAGCGCCCTTGAGCAAAAAACAACATCTAAAAGAATATAAAAAAACAGTGCAGCCCACCTGTTTCTTAGATGTTGATTTAGCCTCCACCCCACCAACTTTCTGTACAGAAACAAAAGCAGGCCTTGGCCTGTCTTAAATACCCAACCCCACCCCCTCCCCATGGACACTTTATATCATACCAGAGTGGATACCACTGCTCTGCCTTTATGTGTTTGGGTCAGTAGGTCAAAATGGACATGATCCGCCTCCAGGCCTGGTGTCAGAGGCTCAGGCCAAAATGAATGGCAGTAATCTGACTGTTACCAGCTCATGGACGGGAGTGAGAGTCCTCCTCAGTAGTGAAGGACACCGTGAAGGCCCCTAAAGCCAACACAGGATCACAAAGTAATTATGGTCCCCCTTTAGGGTCTCAGTATTTATGGATGCAGCTTGTCACTCTATTTCAGAGCCTCACAGAGCTCAGGAGTAATACAAACCTGAACACACTGCCCCACTGGAAATAGAGCCGAGTGCTGCAGGATATCTGAGCTCTTCTTTGCTGTGGCTTTGGTTTCACCTTGATCAAAGCAGAGATCAATGAAGGTACGACACAAACGTGCCACTGAGACACGACTGTCACAGAATAGTTATCTTTTCTGTCTGAAACTGATGGAACCTGCTCAGGCTGTGTTTGATTTTTAATCTCGGGAGTAATTTACACAAAAAGTGTGGAACTCCCACCGTAAATCAGAGCGTCTCTACATGTCGCTGTGTGGCTGAGGGGCTGGTCTCTATAAAATGATCCCTCTTCATCTTTGTCCTCCTGTGGTCTTTTTGAAGATGACAACAAAAAGCTCCCAGCAACATTTTGCACCTCTGCACATACAGGGATTATTCACAACTACAAATCTTTAAACGTGAAGAAATCCTTACATTATAATTCAAAGCTATAGTCTGGATTCCCCAAAAGTCGGAACACTGTGTAAAATATAAATAAAAACAGAATTCAACAATTTCCAAATCTCATCAACTAATATTTTACCCCCAGTAGAAGATAAACAACATGTCAGATGATGAAACTGAGACATTTTACCATGTGATGGAAAATATGAGCTGATAGTGAATCTGAAGGCAGCAACACATCTGGAAAAAGTTGGAACAGAAGCAACAAAAGTCTGGAAAAGTAATTGGTACAAATTAGAAACATCTGGAGGAGCATTTGACAACTAATCAAGATAATTGGCAACAGGTCAGTAACAAAATGAGCATTTCAGAGAGGCAGAGTCTCTCTGAAATGTCTCTCTGGTTCTAAAAATGAGAAAAGATCCACCATCTACAGTACATAATATCACCAGAAGATTCAGAGAACCAGGAGGAATCTCTGTGTGAATGGGACAAGGCTGGATGCTGGTGATCATCTGCATTAAAAGCAGACATGATTCTCTATTGGAAACCACTGCATGGACTCAGGAAGACTTCCAGAAATCACTGTCTGTGAACACAGTTCATCCCGAAATCCACAAATGCAGGTTAAAGCTCCATCATGCAAAGAAGAAGCCAGATGTGAACAGGATCCAGAAACAACGCCGTCTTCTCTGGACCAAAGCTCATTTAAAATGGTCTGAGACAAAGTGGAAACCTGGATGAAAATGTGAACTAGTTTCTGGAAAGCATGGACGGCGTGTCCTGCAGACTAAGGAGGAGAGGGAGCATCCAGCTTTTTATCAGTGGACAGGTGAAAAGCTGCATCTCTGATGGTATGGGGCTGCATTAGTGTCTATGGCGTGGGCAGCTTCCACATCTTGTTGTACATAAAAATATTAAATGACTGGAATTCTGTTCTCATTTAACAGTGAATATTATTTTTTCTATTCAAATAATTTTTTAAAATAATTTTATTAAATCAATTTATCTTCGACACATCAAATGATTTATGAAGTGTTTAAGTATATAGCCTTTCTTTGATTTGTTATGTTTAATTATTTAACTGTCTGACCAAAAATATATGAACTATTAAAGACTGTGGGACTTTAAAATCTTTAAACTGTAGTAATTATTCAGTGCTGTCTGTTGTGTTGCAGCTACTGTGTGAAATTCTGCTGCCCTCCAGTGACCAACACTGTTCACTGCTGCTGTACAGAACATGTAACACTGAAGCATCCTCCTTTACTTGATCTATTAAAATCAAATCATTTCCTTATGTTGACTTTCTATCATGTACTAACTGATTAAAGTGAATCATAATGTGGGTTTATATTGTGTCTCCTCGCCTCCTGGCTGGGGCTGTCCCCCCGCGGCGTGGGGTGGCGGGAGGATGGTGGTGGGGGGATGGTGTTTGTGTGTGTGTGTGTTGGGGGGGGGTGGGTGGTGTGTGGGTGGGAGAGGGGTGTGGGTGTGGGGGGATGGGTGGTGGAGGGAAGGTGTGTGGGAGGGTGGGGTGTGTGGAGGTGGATGCGTGGTGTGTGGGAGGGGGGGTGGTGTGGGTGTGGGAGGATGAATGGTGGAGGGATGATGTATGTGTGGGAGGATGGGGTATGTGTGGGAGAATGTATGGTGCAGGGATGGGGGAGTGTGTGGGAGGATGGATGGTGGAAGGATGGTGTGTGTGCGGGAGGATGGATGGTGTATGGGAGGGAGGATGGTGTGTGTGTGGGGGAGTGGTGTATGTTTGGGAGAGTGGGTGATGGAGGGGTGGTGTGTGTGTGTGGGAGGATGGGGTACGTGAAGGTGGATGTTTGGTGTAGGAGAGGGAGGACGGTGTATGTGTAGGAGAATGATGTATGTGTGGGAGGATGGGTAGTGGAAGGATGGTGTGTGTGTGTGTGTGTGGGAGGTGTGAAGGTGGATGAATGGTGTATGAGAGGGAGGATGGTGTATGTGTGGGAGGATGAGTGGTGGAGGGATGATGTGTGTGTGGGAGGATGGGGTAGGTGTGGGAGAGTGTATGGTGGAAGGATGGTGAGTGTGTGGGAGGAAGGATGGTGTGTGTGTGGAAGGATGGATGGTGGAAGGATGGTGTGTGTGTGTGGGAGGACAGAGTATGTGAGGGTTGAATGGTGTATGCGTGGGAGGATGAATGGAGGAGTGGAAGGAGAGTGTGTGTGTTTGTGTGTGTGTGTGTTGGTCTGGGGGGGGGCAGGACTGGTTCTCGGGGTGTGCGGCTGGGCGCTGGGGTGTGGGGCTGGCCTCTGGTGGTGGCCGTCTGGGCGGGCCGGGTCCCCCCGGGTGGCGTGCTGGCCCTCGGCCTGTGGGGGAGGGGGGTGTCCCTGCGCTCCTGGGCCCGGGCCCTCTGCCCCGTCTGTCCCGGGCGGCCGGTGCCCGGGGGGGTCGGGGACTGCTGGCCTCGGCCCGCCGGGGCCGGTGCCCTGTGTCCGCGGGGCGGCTCCTGCTGGGGTCTCCTGCTGCTGCCTTCCTGGGCCGGCGAGTGGTCGTCTCTGTGGACCGGTCGGGATCTGTAGCCTACGGGGGGGCTGGTGGCCTGGGTCTCGGGACCGCTGGCCTGACTCTGGCCTCTGTTCAAGTGAGGTGGCATCTGCATGATCACTCTGCATGGTCACTCCTTCCTGAACGTCTCCACACAGTCTTTGCGTCGCCGTGTGGCCGAGTTCTCCAACACATCCACACAGGTTTCTCTGCGCGTGTTCTTGAATACAGCAGTTTCACTTATATCTATTATCATATTTTTTTTTCTTTTTTTTATTATTTCTGTTCTTATTATTATTATTACTCTTACTCTTATTATTATTATTGTTACTATTATCAACTAGTTGTGTAATGACCTACTGGCTAGGATGATCTTAGCTATATATGTTGTAAGTAGTATGGATTACATGGTCTTCTGTATGATGTTTCAAGTCCCCACCCGCACTCCCCACACCCTTTCTGTCCCTCTCTCTCCCCTCCCTCTTCTCTCTACTTTCTTTTCTCTCTCTCTCTCTCTGTCCCCTCCGGTCGAATCCAGCATTAAGAGTCTGATTTAATAAAGTTTTTCATGTCATCAAGAGGGACTTTATACATGTAGTATAAATCCCTGCTTGATAGAGTTAAATTGCCCAGCACCAGACGGCAGCCAGACAATCATTCTGTTTGCAACGATGCTGGACAAGACAGGTTAAAAAAAAAATATATATATATATATATATATATATATAATTATATTATATTATAAGTTGCATTGTGGTGTGGTGGTTGGCCTTTCTGTATGGAGTTTGAATGTTCTCCCCGTGTATGCGTGGTTCTCTCCGGCTTTCTCCTACTGTCCAAAGACATGCATGTTAGCTTAATTGGTCACTCTAAATTCTCCCTAGGAGTGAGTAAATGGTTGTTTGTCTCTATCTGTGTCGGCCCTGCGATGGACTGGTGACCTGTCCAGGGTGTACCTGCCTCTACCTGGTAAAATGCTGGGACAAGCTCCAGCTTACGTGCGACCCATAATGGACTAAGTGATAGATAATTAATAATATAATATAGTAATATAGTAATATATTGTATATTAATATAATATATTGTAAGATATGCCACAAGGTGAGAAAGACATAAAAGAGAAACTCAACATGATTTTAATAAAAAAAATGCTGTTAAAGAAAAGAAATGGAGAATATAGAGTGTTTTATCTTAAGTTCATCTGCTAACAAGAGCTGTATTTCCATGTTCAGCTTACTGTTTAATTAATAGATAACTTGTCCTCTCTTTCCTTATATATTCCAGTTCTAACTAATAATTTGAAACAGACACTTTTTTAATTTAAAAATGAATAAAACTGAGAAAATGAATTTAAATCCAATTCTTAACCGTTAATTATAACTTAAAACTTAAAGCATTTTTAGGTTGGTGTTACTTGGTTTATTGGCTGTTTCTGATAGAATCTGCCTGGAAATGTTGGTTAATGTTTTTCTCTCTCGACTCTGTTACCATGTCAGACACTGTTTCTGGTGCAAGGTTGTTTAAATCTGTTTTATGAGGTAAAAATAAACTAAACTGTCAAAACTGTGTAAATTATGTTTCCTCAGGTTGAGCCAGTGAACGCCATCTAACTGAATATGTCTATGCTTGTTTATAAAGAAGTGTGTATATGTGCAGCACGTGTTTTAATAATGCGTTAGAAAGGATCAAAGCAGCATCTAATGGCTCTCTCAAGTGAAAAACTGGACGTTGCATTTAAATTTATTCATTTATTTATTTTTAAAAGTCCAGGCTGATGTATGTGACTGCTTCTTCTTATAAAAGTGGTTTTAAAAAGCAGAAAGTCTGTTTAGAGTTTCATCTGAAGAGAAAGACTGGACGTGGGGTTTTAGAAGCATCGCAGAGGATTTATCGCTCCTGATTGTTCTGCGCCATCTTCATCTATTATCTGACCCGTGGCGGTGCATCCATCACGGCCCCGCGGGCCTGGAGCTTCGCCCAGCACGCGCATACCAGCAGAGAATCTGGGAAAGCTTCACATGAAAGAAGGATGGAGAGAACAGTGTGTTCCACTCCTGCTGTGTTTGTGGAGGTGGAGTAGGGGGGGTTGAGCTGACGTCTTTCTTTAACTGTGTTTATTGTTTCAACGCTGCATGACTGATGCAAAATTCACCACCTGACAGAATAAAACGTCTGGAGGCGTCACACCGTCCTCCAGAACCAACCCAAACCAACTCTGTTGACTGTCACGACCCTGGCAAACCACAACCTCGCGGTCTGACAGAATCCGAACCCAAAGTCCCTATATGCTCCAACATCTGGTGTCTCAAATGGACAGATGGGAATAATGTGAGGGGGTCAACGTGGATCTAAACTGGTCACAGAAACCTGAGGTCACTGTTATACTTCATGCATATAGTAATAAACCCACGCAAACTCTAAGTTTTACTGCGTTCTAGAGGAGAAACTATTGGCCCTGCAGCCTTGAAACAATCATCCTATCCTGTAATGCAATAACAGATTACACAAAGTTTCCCCAGGTGCATCAGAGGGATCGATGTGGAACAACCCGACCAGCCCAGCGCCCCCCATCCTGCTCTCGCGGCCTTTCATCAAACATTAATATTTGATGGGAAGCAAGTCAAAGAGTTCCTCCTGGTTGAAGAGAGCAACGAGACAATTCAATCCTGAAGAGAGGATGATTTCTGCACCAGTTTAACTAACAGAAGGTAACATCCTGATAAAAATCAGCTTCATGTCAGTGGAACCCATGAAGATATCTGTGTGAAGCATCTCTTCATTCTACTCTACTTTTTGGTGAATCCTGCTGAGGAAACGAGCTGATAGCAGATAATTACAGCTGAGGGAAGACATGAACTGCTGGTTTGTGGATCCAGATGCTGCAGCGGAGTTTATTCAGCAGCAAAAGTCTCCTTCAGTTTCACGAAAAGAAAGTTTTTTTTTTTAAAAAAATAATCCTTTACTTTACTTTTAATTTTGCATTAAGGTTTTGTGGTAAACGTTTTTTTTTCCGTAATAATAAATAATAATTATAAAATTCATACAGTATCTAGTCTCGCTTGCTCTCGTTAGCTTGGAGGAGATAATTTTATCCCGAATTTTCAGATTTTTCTGAATTAATGGGATCGAAAAAAAACATTAAAAAGGTATAAAAAAAAAAAAAAAAAAAAAAAAGAAAAGAAAATCTTGTCTGTTTTCTGAATTGATTAGATAATTCCAAGAAGCCAGTTTTCTTTATGATGTAAACAAATAGTGATCAATATCTTCTAAAAACACAAATTTTTTTTCTCGGAAAAAAATCTCTCATATATATATATATATATATATACATAATTTAGAAAAGTAAATATAATTCACAAAAATCTGAATTAATTTATTTTATATGTATTTAATCTAAAACATGTCTTTGTGATTAGTGAAACAGATATCCTTCCATCTAACACTGACTTAAAGACTTTTGGATCTAAATGTCTGAATTTGTGTCTGAGGTGAAGTCAGGTGGAGCTGCGCTGCGCTGCTTTCACCACTAGATGGCGACAGACATCAGGACATCAACAGTAAACAGCAGTTTGAACTCTGGCTGAAATTGTTGCTGTAAACACCAGAAAAAAAGCAGAGAAACACTGAAAGAAACAACAAATGTTTCAGGTCAAGCAGCTCAACATTTCTGTGGTTTTAAAATAAAATTAAATCTATAAATGATTATTAATAACAGGATATGAGCAGTAAACTCTTAATTTGTGTGGAAGGTAATCCTAAAGAGTCTTATTTTGAGGAAGGAGGGGGAGGGACGGGGGGCATCAGCAGTCTAAATGTAAAGCAATAAATCAGGAACAAAGCAAAGCGCCTCCACTGACAGGCTCCGGGATACTTGTGTATCATCTTATCCCAGTGCATCGGGTTAATTGGGACCAAACCAGATACATTAGTAGCAGAAATGCCTCCATTAAGGGCCCCTAAGATGTGAGATCATGTGAACAGACCACCTGTGGGGCTTTCATTGCTACTTCAATATCATTCATGTCAAGTCCTCTGCACTCGCTGACACAGCTTGAGCCGAGGGAAGAAGATGTTTCAATTCAGACTCTGTAAGGAAAAAAAAAACCCAAGATGCAGGGGCTCTGGCAGGTTTCAGCTCTGACATCCCCCCTGACAGAGCAATGGGGGGGTTCCTAAACGCTCTGAATTGTAGGGCATCCATCAGAGAATTCGAATGGGGACATTTAGGGAGAACCTTGGCACATCAGACAGACACTCCTAATACACACTACCTTTATTCTTGGCTGTTAAAGAAAGAAAGATCAAAGTTTCTGTAGATGAAAAGGTCCATTCCCTGCATTTATACCCCCCTTTATCCCCCCTCACTATTCACCCTCTCCCTCTTTTACTAAATTAAGAAAAGCAGGCTTCGGCAAGCATGTGAAGAGGACTTTAACAATTATGGAGACGCTCCAACTCAACCCCTGCCTCTAATTACTGCTCTCTGATGGTTAAAAGGGATCTTTTCTAAAAAGCTGCCGCCGTCCCCACAAGAAACTGCAAACTGGGACAGAACAGTGAGAAAGTTGCACAAACCTTCAGATTTATCAGCTGTTTTATTGTCAAAATAAGTCATATTTGCTTTTCTCCACAAAAAAGACACATCTACACTTTGTACAAATTTACAATATCTTATAAACTTTTCTTTTATATACAAAATGAACAAGTTTTTTTTACATAAGTTCTATATAAATACATAAAAAATGAAGGACCCGTAAAAATCTTGGGCACTCTTAAGGCTTAATTTAAACCACTGCTGCTGTGATTGAAGGTTTTCTGGCACAAAGATGAAGATGAAGCTGGAAACGGAAGTCTTCAGCAGGTAATGCCCAGTTAGCTCAGTCTGTACCTCTGGTGTGTGTGCTTGTGTTGTGTGTGTGTACACATTACAATGCAAATTGCCTCGAGACGTGCTGTGATGGGTTATCTCCCAAACAATTAGCAGTCCTCATCAGCTTCCCTCCCCCTGTCAGACCTGGGACAGCGGCATCTGTTTGGGGCAGGACACCGAGCTGGCCGTGCCCGACCGCCACGTCAGCCCGGTGCTCACGTCGCTGTACATGGAGCCGCTCGTGCCTTTACTCCCCCAGCAGCACCTGGTGCAGAAAGTCCTCCAAGAATCCACGGTCTTCCCCGACCAGATCCACACCCCGGACGTGATGCCCACCAAAAGGCACATGAAGTACTTCAACATAAAAACCGCATAGTCTGGACTCCTGCGGTCCCGGTCCAGGACGCAGTTGGAGCAGTTGTGCGTGATCTCCCAGCTCTGCCGGTTGTGCTGCTCATAAAAGTAACAGGCCACTATGATGGTGGCCGGAACCGTGTAGAGAACCGTAAAAATCCCGATCCGGATCATCAGCTTCTCCAGTTTGTCCGTTTTGGTGCCACCTTGTTTGATGACGCTGCGGATTCGGAACAGAGACACGAACCCGGCCAGGAGAAACATGGTGCCGATGAATAAATAAATCACCAAGGGGGCGAGGACGAAACCCCGCAGATTGTCCAGGTTCTGGTTCCCCACGTAGCAGATGCCGGCCACGGAGTCCCCGTCCACGGAGCTGAGCGCCAGCACCGCGATGGACTTGATGCTGGGGATGAGCCAGGCAGCCAGGTGGAAGTACTGGGAGTAACTGGCGATGGCTTCGTTCCCCCACTTCATCCCGGCTGCGAGGAACCAGGTCAGGGACAGGATGACCCACCAGATGGAGCTGGCCATGCCGAAAAAGTAGATAAGGAGGAAAACCACGGTGCAGAGCGCCGGGCCGGTGGTCTCGTAGTGGATGTGCTCCAGGTCGAACTCTCGGTTGCACGCGACCTTCTCGTGTCCGGCGATCAGTCTGACGATATATCCGACTGAGACGAACATGTAGCAGGCGGACAGGAAGATGATGGGTCGCTCCGGGTACTTGAAGCGCTCCATGTCGATCAGAAACGTGGCGACGGTGGCGAAAGTTGACACGAAGCACAACACGGACCAGAGTCCGATCCAGAACGCCGTGAACGCGCGCTCATCGTGCGTAAAGTAGGGATTGTGGCACGGCATGGCGCAGTTGGTGATCTGTCCGGTCTTAACCCGGTTATAAAGCGGGTGTCGGTCCGTGTTTACCGGGACCATGGGCTCCAGACACTTACACCCCGGCTCACAGTGGGCGCCAGGCGGCTTGTATTTCCCAGAACCTGGTCTTCCAGGCTTGTTTTTAGGCGGATTGTAGCTTTTGCTGGGGAGGTTGGTGGGTTTAGAGAGCACCGGGGAGACGGTGGTGGAGTCCGTTCTGTTGTAGTCCATGCACAGCGTGTCCGGGTTGCCCTGGACCGGCAGCAGGTCGCACCTCATTCTGTCCGGCCAGGGGAAGCCGTACTGCCTCATGAGCGGCGCGCAGCCGGCTCGTGCCCTCTCGCACACGCTCCGGCACGGCGGTAAAGGTTTCTTGTAGTCCTCCAAGCAGATCGGGGTGTACATGCTGCAGAGGAAGAACTTCAGGTCCGGAGAACACTGGATCTCAACCAGAGGCCAGAACTGGTGCACCTCCAGTCCCGCCTCGTCCTGCGTGTCGTGGTTGAACTGGTTGGGCATGTAGGTGTAGTTGTAGCCGATCCCCTTGCAGAGGGGCACGGCTATCTCCTGGCAGGTGATCTCCTTGGCTGTGGTGCAGCTGGATCGGGGTAGGACAGCGACCGAGAGGAGCAGGTAAATCCCAAACAGGTCCATGATGTCCGGCGTGTCGCTGCTCTGACACAAACAGACAGAAACCCTCCGGCCAGGTTAGAGGCTGCGCTCCGAGCCCATCGCGCCTCTCTGGGGGTCTTCCACGGAGTTGCACGCGACGTGCAAGCCGTGTTTACTTTCAGCTGAGGAGGAAAGAGATCAGCCTCAGGGCAGCGAGCAGCAGTCAAGATGGCTGAGAGGAGAATTCAGCTTATTGTGGAGGTTGCTCAGTACCCCAGTGAGAAAAATAAAAAATAAAGCCCACGCGCGGCGGTCCGTTTGATCCACACAGTGAAAAACAGGGGGCTCTTTTCTTCCTTCAAAACACAGAAACGACAACATTCATCCGGTTCGTCCCTCTCAGGTCCTGGTTCTCATAGAAATCATCAGCTCCTCCACTGAACGGTGCTGATTTATACTAGAGCCTGACTGGGGACGTCCCCGGACCCAGTCCTCCAATCACTGAGCGACAGGGGCGGGGCTTCCTCTCCAGTCAATCAATCTTTATTTATAAAGCTCATCATCACACATGTTTTACCAGGTTCTGCTGCTCAAGGGTCCAGAATGGTGACGTATATGATGAAGATCAACCACAGTCATATTTATATTTATTATATATTTATAATATAATATAATTATAATATATAACATACAGCATACACTCAGAAGTTTGGAATATTCAACTTTATGGTGAAATTAACAGAAAATATAAAAAGTTGATGCTACACTGATATTATTACATAAATGTAGGACATTAAGGTAAAATCATGGGGTAGTTGATCCTTCATTTCAAACCATTTATTGTAACAAAACTACAGTGGTAATAAAACATCAAAATATCAATGTGTTTGGCATTGTCTTAGTCTGACGGCATCAAGTTAATACAAGTTGTCACTGAACCAGAACACTTAGTGCTTGATTCATGATTAAGATATTTATTTATTGATTGATTTATTTCAAGGTATATCACCTTCTTAAAGAACAGTAAGTTATCAATTAGTACTTAAACATTAAGTAGTTGCACATGTGCATTAAAATCTTTAAAGAAGGTCAAATAAAGTTAACCTGGAAAGGTAACTATATATATATATATATATATATATATATATAAGCAGCTTTTTCTCCTTTTTGTTTGTTTTGAATAATCATTCTCAGTGACATACATCTTGTTTTAACACACACACTCTCAGGAGGCTCTAGATGACAGTTTCTGCAGGGCCCAGTTTGGTAAATTGGCTAATTTGCGCATGATAATACTTCCCGGGGAGCTGTCTGTTCCCACCAAAAGCTGTTTTTATATTCCAAATGAGGTGCTAATGTTTCGTTTAACGCCTGCATGAAGCTCTGCGGGAGGCGTAATTGCACTAGGCAAAGACCAAGGCACCACAAAAGCCCTGAGACAGTAGCAGGGCCCTCATATCAGCAGAGTCTGACAGGGATCTCAGCAGTGCTGGGACAGTAATCTCAGTTTCTCTTCTGGAAATTTCCTCTGAAGTAGTTATTAAACTTACTGAACAGTTCTACCATGTGTTAAAATGACTGTGTGGCACTTCATGGCTTGTTTTTGGCTTTATGTTCACATTTCTATCAATGACGGGGTCAAAGAGGGTGTCACATCCCTTTGAGTACACATGATGTACATGGAGAACATATTTCCCGTCTGTTATCGGGTGCATAGAACATAGCAGAAATCAGTCACTTTATTTCTACAGTGCATTTCAATCACAAGGCAACCCAATGTGCTGTACATGATAAATAAATGTAATCAAATAGGAACGGAAATGATTGTTTTCCTCTCTCTCTAACACTGTTGTGGTAAATGTGGCCAGTATGTGGATCCTGATGTGGTATTAAGGGGATCAGTTCTGATCTGGTGTCTGGCGGTGGGGGTAGACATGTGGCAGATAATTGGCAGTTGCCATGTAACGTTTCTGTTGTATTTTTGTGGTCTTACGAGGATGGGGTACACACCTGGGTGTGTCGTTGCAAAGTTTCACTGCCCACAAGAGGCCTGGCATGTGCACTGCCTAGTTTCTACATCAATTAATCACTAAGTCGTCATGTGGGGGTCGTGGCTCACAATGTTTGAGAAACACGGTGAATGCGCATTTGATGTCACTGTGGCTTTCTCTGCCAGTTTGGGGCTACTGTTTCCATCAACGCTCTCAGGTTTGTCACTAGTAAACTGTCTTAAAAACATGTCTAAAACACGCTGAAAAGAAATGAAGATGGCTTGAAGGCGGTTGTCTTAAAAACAGTTGACTGTATTTTAAAAAATTGTATCAGCCCTAGTACAATTTACTGCCACCTCAGGGGCATTCTAAGAGCCACTTCCTGTCAAACTTTCCACCAATCAGAGAGCTTAGATTGACCGTAATGTCCAATCAGGAGCATCCAAAGATCAACCAGTGAGCAGAAAGTTCTATGTGTGTCTGAAAAGAAGAAAAATAATTCTCCTCTATGGCTGGAATAAAGCCAAGAAGACGTTTCTGATGCACGGTGGTGCCACAAAGCAGCTGAGCTGGAGTTGGTTTAGTGAGGATAGCAGGTAAATAGTAGCAGAAAATAACTGGAAATTGGCCTATGTGGCATTTATGCTGCTATATCTGTTGATTTTACACCATTTTAGCCTCACAATCTGACAGCTGAGGCTGTCCTGGAAACATCATGTCTGCATGCTGACTGGGATTAAAAGCTTCAGCTTCTAAATTGTTAGCCTCAAAGCATAATTGCCTAAGTCATATTTAAAGGTTTTATATGCAATGATGCACAATTAATCGCAGTCACACAAGTCACAATTTAGCCGAACTATGACTTAGGCCAGTCGTTCCTGACCTGGGGTCCAGGACAGCCAAAGGGGGTCCCCTAAAGAGCACTGGGGGACCCCACGGCTTTGAACATTCAGAGCCATTATGATTGCAATCTCCACACATTGTCCATATTTTAAGAAAAAAAAGTAAGGGTATATGTTGTTAATTTAACTTTGGCTTTATTGAAGGACAGAACTCAGCCAGAATACAGTATCTATGGTGAGAATCTCACTATTAAAGCATAAAACCAAGCATGGTTTCAGTACGGTGGGGCAGGAGGTCCATGGCTTTTAAGTATTTGTATGAAGGGGGTCCCTGAAGAAAATATGTTGGGAACTACTGACTTAGGCAATTATAGTCGGAGGCTAACGAAATGTATTTTTACATAGAAAAAAGTCAGACTAAAAATAGCTTTTACGCACCATTTACATCTTGTCTCAGTCTTTGCCCTTGTCCGGTTTTTGCACTGCCTGAATACACCAAAAGACTTCTACTTATGTAAAAATCACCTTTTTAGATTACAAATGTCCGACTCCTCTATATAGAAATGCAGGTAAACGTAATCCAGCCTGGGAATTTGCAGCTTTGAAGCTAATCAGATGCTAACTGTGTACGTTAGTGCACCTTAGTGATACCTTCAGCAAAATTTTACTAATGATGCCCACTTTTTTTAATGTTTTCTTTCTTTACTCATCTTCTGGCTTCTAGGAGGAAACAATATCTTGGAAATCTGCCCATACTGGGGGCCCCCCATCAATGACCACAGAGGCCGCCACCACCAGAACCATCCAGATCAGAGTAGGATGGGGTCCACACCGCAGCCATAGGGCTGCATTGCAGGGCCCCCAGCCACCCAGACAAGGACGATCACCGTGGCAGACAACCTTGCAGACTAAGCAGGCAGAGCCCCTGGCATGAAGAAAAACACTGAAGTTAAAAAAGATTCTGTTATTTGTTTATTTATTTATCTTTTATTTATTTATCTTTTTGGTTTGTATTTCTAACTATCTTAAATGAATTTAACATCTCTTCTACTATGTTTAAGAAAAAAAATGGGCTATGCTGGAATATAATAGATTTCTTTTCTGCACTCTAATTTAGTAATGCACTTTTATAATGTCATTACATGGCTGCATGTTACTTTATTTTATTAGGTGCTGTCATGAAGGTTATGTTACCATGTTATTGTAGCTATTATGTTTATTGTTTGTATACTTTTTGTATTAAAAACATAAAAGAAAAAGTAAAAACAAAGATCAAATGAACAACAACAACAAAAAAAAAACAAATAAGTGCAATAAGCATGAAAAAAATATATACATCTACACACACACACACACACACACACACACACACACACACACACACACACACACACACACACACACACACACACACACACACACACAACAACAACAACAACAACAAAAAAAAAACAGGAAAAAAGGAAAATCTACTTCAGTGGGTAGATTTTACAATAAATATGTACACAAATAATTAATTACAGTAAGTAAATAATATAAAAAGGATAAATAAACAGTTCAGCTTCACGCTAAGTTAACAAAAAAACTCTTGAACCTCTTAAAAACATCAGCAGTCTCTGCAGCCCTGAGGCCCTCAGGCAGGCTGTTCCACAAATGAGGAACGTTGGAACAAGGCCTCACCGTGAGGTTTAGTTCTCATTTTAGGAACAAGTAAAAGGCCGGTACCAGGAGGTCTCAGGGTTTACCAGGGCTCATCACTAAAAAGCAGGTCAGATAAATAAGAAGGCCCAAGAACATTAAGGCTTTTATAAACCACTAAAAGAAGCTTAAAATCAGCACGAGCAGAATTCGCTGCAAGTGCTGAAACATCTTAGAGCAACCGTCTCCAAACATTACATGCAGTGATTAAAGTTATTTGTAATTGTATTTCAGAAGTTTGACTCAGAATGTTTATTAGACATCCTCCCAATGCATCCACGCAGGATAATTTTATCTTTGATATCAGAAAGTTCTTTTTATGCTCTAGCAAACTCTTCATATGTGTAATTGATATTTGATAGTTGGATAGCTGTTATTATTACAGCAGAAAAATGGAGGATCATGAGGTCTCTGGTGAAGTAAAAAGAAGCAAAGCCAGACACGTGATCAGCACATCTGTTGGAAACCTGATCTTCGTTTTACCAATGTGTTTTTGAATAGACATTTTGTCCTCAGCTGTGCACATGCCTACACACACACCTAAAACTCTTGCAGAGTTTGGGATGCTAAAAGGTGAATATGTGGTCCCACAGTGCAAGCAAGGTGAAAATAAATAGCACCATCCTTCCTTTTTGGCTCTACACATAATACAATGATGTGCGCTGAGGTCAGGTGTGGTGGAGTTTGAGTTTGGAAATGTTGTGTTTGGAGCAGAGCCAGGCCTTTATCACGAGGGGCAGCTTTTTTTCTTTGTTACAGCTTGATAAAGTGTCTCACCAGAGAGATAAAAAGAAGCAGCTCTCTTAATGGCTGTTTGCTTTGATTAGGAAGCTGTATGAGTGTGTGTTTGTGCACACGATGGATAGTGGAACATTTTCCTGATATTAAACTCCAGAATTTGAGACGTGTGAAAAAGGGAGTGAGGTGAGGAGCTGGTCACAGTGTGGTAGAGGAGGGCGTTGGGTCCATTCTGCACACAGATGATGATTTACTTTGAGGAAGTCCACTCATCTCCTGTTTACGAGATGCCGCTGCATGCTGTAAGAAAATATCTACCCCAAGAGCAAAGCCTTAAAGAAACACTCTGTGACCAATGAATAAAATCCACCATCATGTCAAGATCCGAAGTTAATGTGTTCAGCTTAAAGCCACCCGCTGTCTGTCAGAATCAAGTGCTGCTACTGAAAGAAAGGAAGTCCACAAGTGTGACTGCTTGCCAGATCCTGGACTTACCTCAAAGATGGTGAGACAGAGATATGCTAATGCTACTTTATCTTGTAAAGGAAAGCTTGGAGGAGATTTAGCCAATCTGCTGGACACAATTCCAAGAGCCTCAGTGGCATTTAGTGGACTCATGCTAACCCGGGGCTGCTTGTTAAGACTTCATTAGCTGTGTTTGCTTAGGCCTCTTCTCTCCAAAGAGGTGAGGGGGGCTCCCAAGGTTCCAGCCTAGGCCCCACTATAGGCCCTCCATATGGGGCTTGTTTGCTCACGGCTGGCCTGGTAATCACTTTCAGGTGGAGCTGGAGGAGATGGAACAGGGGGGATTTTGGAGAGCTCACCGACCCATCCATCCCCCCCCTCAAGTCCCAGCCCCTGCTGGCAACTCCCTTTTACACAGGGGTAGTCCAGAGGTGACAGAGCATATAGCATGTACCCTGTGAATTAACCCACCTAGGGCCCATTATCTTAACAAACACAGCCGGCCCTTCCAATCAGCCCACTGCTGGGAGGACAGCTGACCCCAGTAAATCCTTCCACACAGCCACTATCATCTCTCAGTGGGTGTGGAGTGACAACTAGAGAATCAAGTTTGGTCTTAACAGGAAGACAGTCAAGAAATCTGTAGAAAACTTAACAGACTACTTCATGCTTTTTGCTAAAGGGGGAAAAATGTTGCTGTTAATATGTAAAACATGAACTAATTTGGCCGATAAAAGATACAATTTCATGTCAGAGGAACATTTCAGAAAATAACATGTTTGTCTAAGTCTGACCCCAACTCAAATGTAAATAAAAACAGAATCTCATAAAGATCAGCTGATCATGAATCTGATGGCGACAACTAGTCTGTAAAAGTCAGAACAGGAGAAACAAAAGGCTGGAAAAGTAATTAAATACAAGCATTTGACTACTAATTAAGGTAACTGGCAACAGGTCAGTAACATGACTGGGTATAAAAGGAGCATTTTAGAGAGGCAGAGTCTCTCATATGGAAAAATGGAAAGCTGAAATTATCTCCAACCGCTTTCTAGAACATGACAACGAGTCTACTGGACTCCAATGGCCTCCACAGTCACCAGGGGCCTCATGCATACAACTATGAGTTGAAGCAATTAACAGGTGGCATCTGTGGCACAAAGAGGAAATGTGGCGCACTTCAACTTTTAGATTTATAAAAGCGTGCGCATGCATGTCCCATGCCTGTTTCTGTTTATAAATCAGAATAAACTCTAAAGCGGGCGCATGTGAGGGAACACTTTCCCATGCCCACATGGTGGCTATAAAAGGTCAGGTGAACGCATATAATAAATGTTAATCACATCATTTGCATGACGGCTCGGAAGGAAAAAAAGAGTGAAGAAGCTGACTTTTTCGGGGTGTGAGACTGAGATCCTGATGGACCACATTGGAAAACGTAAAAATGTTTAATTGGTGGGCACAGCGTGGGCATTACATGTGTCAGAAAGGCAGAATAGTGGCAGATGCTGTCATTGCAGAGGAATTAGAACGTGCGGGTGGATATTTCAGTCGGTTGGGCCTCCGTCTGCCATGCAGGAGATTGAAGTTCGACTCCTGCAGGGGTGAATAGTAACACCTTCCACTTGGGCCCTTAGGCAAGACGCTACAGCCCACAGTAAATCATTTTGGAGAAAAGGGTCTGCTAAATTACAGTAATGATGCCAGTAATGTAGTCTTTTGTTTTAATGTATAAAATAAATATCTATAGATACATCTGAGATTGGTAGCAGTTTGTTTAGTGTTAAATAATATTTATTTATAGTTCCGGGGTGTTACAACTGGGTCGGTGGTGCTGCAGCTATGGTTGGAGAGGGCGGGGCTAGAGACTCCATGCAGCACCATAGCAGCTGTGTCCTCAGAGGAAGTCCTGCAGGTGCAGAGAGACACGATCATCGCTATTAACAATGTAGACAAAGAGTTGCAGGAAATGGAGACTGTCATGATGGAAACTGGGACAACAATTACAAAAGGATTGTGTAAGGATAAATAAATAAATAAAGAAAATCCACCTCTTGTGTGTTTCATAAGATTTGCATCATTTCTAGATACTCCAGTCTGTCCCACTCTGCTGGATCTCAGAATAAATGACCAAAGCTTACTTTTCGCATTTTCTTTTACTGACTGGTAAATGTTGGCAGCAGACTGTCCACCCCATCATTTCCTTGATTTTATTCTGTGTTGTTGGTGTCGCAGTTTCCTGTTTCCCCATATTTTGTGAGTACAACATGGTTAGAGTTTGCGTGGAGGTAACACTCTCCCGCCAAGTTTGGTTTTTATAAGTCCCAACAGTTGACTATATTTGGCGTTTGCTAGTTTTTGTACCTATGCCAGCTTTATTCATAAGGCCCCAGATCTCAGTCCAGTAGAGCAGCTTTGGAATGCGGTGGAACAGGAGATTCTCATCATGGACGCAGCCGACAAACCTGCAGCAACTGTATGAAGCTGTCATGTCAATATATAGCAAAACCTCTGAGGAAGGTTTCCAACACCTTGATCCATCTGTCACACCAAGAATTAAAAAGGAGGTCCAACCAGGTAATAGAAAGTGGACCTGAGGAGGTCTTCTGCAGTCATTTGTTTGCTTCTGTCCCAGAGGCAAATGTACAAGTGAGTGCATGTGATTGTTTGGAGTTTTCAGCCATTTGATGTGATAAGAATCTGGCCGGCTCTACTTTTGGCTGCAATGACTCCGGATATCTGACATGCCACTCAGATTAATCTCCCCTCTTGTAAAACAGCATGCAGCTTTGTCTGTTAATCCAGAAAGGTAAGTAAAAAGCAACATGTAAACAGCACCATGGCAGATAAATGTTCCATCTGGTTCCAACATGTGGGGTGAAACTGAGAATTGCCATTTAATTTTCTTTCTCTCTTGTCCATCCTTCCTGTTGCGACACACAGTGGTATGATAACATCATTGTTCATTGTAATTCATTCAAAGCTGATTCTGACCAAACTGAGACTCTCCGACGTCTCTATCACACAATGACCAGTGCCAGCTTGTAAGCAAGCTAGCTTAATTACTTAAACATTTAATGGAGGAAACCTTTTGTTCCCAATATAATAAGCTGAAATAATCTTTAATAATTCACTAGCTGCCAGGAGACAAAGGGTTTAAATGGCCACAAGTATTCAGACTGAAAGCCAGATCAAAATAAAATATGTCATATGCCAGTCAGAGGATGATGATCAATGAGATGTCCTTAGCTAGGCAATTATTTTTTATGAATTGGTTTATATTAACACAGTACATATAAATAGTGGACCATATAATGATGTCCAAAGACATGCATGTTAGGTTAATTGGTTACTCTAAATTCTCACTAGGAGTGAGAGTGTGTGTGTGAATGGTTGTTTGTCCATATTTATGTTGGTGACAGACTGGTGACCTGCCCAGGGTGTACCCTGCCTCTCACCTGTTAGAATGCTGGGATGGGCTCCAGCTTACCCACGACCCGTAATGGACTAAGCGGTCAAGATAATGAATGAATGAATGAATTGATCATATAATGGATTTGTAATTAGCTCATTATTGGACTTTAGTCAAATGGATTAAATTTGAATGTGTCTGTAAAAGTGACTTAAGATCAGTGGTGTAGTCTACGTGATACGCAGGTATACGCTGTATACCCACTAGAAAATGTCACAAATTTCCGTATAACCACTAAAAATTGCTCAAAGATGCGTATCAACATCTTTTGTGACATAACTTTCACTTTCCTGGTCATAAATTAGCCACGAAGCCGGCCCGTTTAGACCATGAGGTATTCTGTCAAAAGTGACGTTGAGCCGCCGCAGAGAGAAAGCAGCTTGGCCATCTGTCCTGATCCTGACCTGCGTCCCTTAACACCTGGTGGCTGGTTGCTAGACAAGCGCGAATTAAAGAGTGGCGGATGAGAGGAAGAAGATGCAGCAGAAAAAGAAGAGGAAGAAGATTTTTGGGGCGGTACGATGGAGAGGGAATGCAGAGAAAAAAACATGAAAAGAAAACAAAGTCAAATCACACTGTTTAAGTGTGTCAGTGGGTGTGTTGCTACTGGTTCTGTTTCCACTGTTGATTCGAGGGACACTGCAGTTACACACTTACGGACAAGGAGGTGTGCCTGACGCTGTCAACCTGGGCCACGTTTCAGAAAGTGGGTTTAGTGAAAACTCATAGTTGGTCAACCCAGAGTTGCGCTTTAAATTCAGTTTGTTTAACCCGCTTAAAGTAAAGTAAAACAAGCCTTCACACACTATATGACAGCAATTTAAGAACACACCCATCATTGTCTCTCTCACAGTCACACAAACATCCACATATATGCACAAACAAAGCCGTCTCCCCTCCCTACATTATACACAAACAAGAACTCCACAGTTTCTGTTTCTTAGTACAAAAATAATAAAAGTAATAAACATCTGGCTTGATGCCGCTGTGAGGAAACAATATCTTGGGGAACCGATCACACCAAGAGCCAGCCCACCCATTTCCACAGAGGCCAGCACAGCAACCACCCAGATCAGGGCAGACCAGAGTCCACATCACAGCTGTAGGACTGCAGCGCAGAACCCCCGGCCACTGGGACAAGGGCGATCACCACGGCAACAACCCCCAGTCCAAGCAGGCAAAGCTCCTGGGGCGAAGGATCTCCACGAGGAAAGGAATGGCTGTTATACATCTTGTGTTGTTTACATTTAGATAACATAACCAGTCTTTCATGATCTCAGTTATGTGTGGATGCAAACTTTAATAATTACTGTGGTGCTCATTAGCAAAGTATACATTTATGAGCAGTTGCTGCTTTTGGGGAGGGTGCTGGGGGACAGATGTTACACCAGGACATGATGTATGAGGGTGGAGGGTGGTTGGGGGGGGGGGGATTAGAGTATACCCACTAGAATAAACTAGACTACACCACTGCTTAAGATGACTTTGTTACGAAATGGTACTAAGCTGAAATAAACTGAATTGATGGAGCACACCATCATAGTTTGATTAGCCTCGCACACCTTCATATTTGTACTTAAACTAAAATGTCCACAAGTAAATAAAACATTAAACACTGAAATAAGTTTCTGTGTAAACTTACAACATTGCAGTATTAAGTTAAATGAAAAGATTAATACTGCAACACAACATGTGATGCTAAGCCAAGCTAGCAGTTTAGTTTAACAGTTCATAGGGTAAAGAAGGTGCTTAGAAACTAAGCTAAGCTAGCAGGTTAGCTTAGTTTAGCATCACGCACACATGTATTAATATTCTCATTAGAAGAGTTAGCAAAATAGCTTAGACTAATAGCTAACTACATGAATGTACAACATTGTTTTTCTCGTCAAGATTCATATGAGGAAATTAGCATCATTACATATGATGCTAAACTAAGCCAACAGGGACTAATAGTGCGTTCCAGCTGTCTTGGAATTCCAAGCGGTTGAGAGTTGGTGATGTCATTACCAGGTAGTTAGCGTTTCAGGTGCACAGACTTGGAAAAACTGGACGCCTTCAAAACAGCCAATCTTTGAGCATCTACAAATGACGTATAAAAACTAGAAAATCGCAAACCAATTGTAAAAGTGTCATCATGAGAACAGCAGCTAATTCTGTTAATGATTAAAAAAACCACACATGTTGACACAATATTTCATGAACCATTGTAATTATCAATAACAAAAACTGCTGTTCACATTGGAAACTTAATGGACACAAAATAAAGAATTTTTATAAAGACAACAATGGACTACAAGTTAAACTGGATGCAGCCATCTTTAAATCTGGGATCTCAGGGTCCTCTGAAACTTATGAGTTTGCTGCTGGGAAAAATTAAATCACTTCATCATTTCCGGCAAAAATTCTTCAGAATTCCAAGTTCTGGAACACACATAAGCAAGCTGCAGAGCTTAGAAACTACACTAAGCTAGCAGGTAAGTTTAGTTTAGCATTACATATTGCTGTATTAATCACTTCATTTAAATAGCTGGCAAAAAAAGCTTAGGCCAGCAGCTTGTTATATGAATGTAAGGCAGTGTTTTTCTTGTTAAGAGTCAAATGAAAAGAGTAATAACGCCATATGTTAATTTCTTCATTTGAGGAGTTTAGTTTAGCTTAGCGTGGCAGCTAGCTATGTGAATGTACTGCATTGTTTTCTTGTTGAGTCAAATGAAGACATTAATACTACTAAATGTGATGCTAAACAGATCTAGATTAGCTTAGCATCACAGTTTCTAAGCCAAGCAAGCTGCGTGCTTTAGGAATCAAACTTAGCTAGCAGACTATTTTAGTTTAGCATCACATGTAGCAGAGTCAAGAACATTACTGCTAAATGTTATGCTAAAATAGGCTAAGATCTGAGCTTAGGAAGAGCTAACCTGGAAGCAAGAAAGACAAATTAAAACCAATTTATTGTTTCTTAGTAATGGTAAGTAAAAGTAAAGTAAAATATTTTGTGAACTGTTTATATGAAATGTTAGAGCATTAATAGTTGAAGCATTTACAGTGCACTCTCCATGTTTATCTCCAAGCTACCGTCTTCGTTTCCCTGTTTCTACCTCCCTCTGCTTCTGGATGTGGTGTACTGTGAAACAGATGGTGAGGGCAAGGATGACCGCCAGACAGAAGGAGGAAGAGAGAGAGAGGCTGAAAATCACAAGATAGAAAAGTGGGTAACCATATCCAGAAGGTGATAGATGGAGAAGCAGAGAGGTAGCAGATGTGTAAAACATAAACGACCTTGTGGAGCTTGCGACTTGTTCTTGGCGGGCACCGATCAAACCCTCCCCAGTCGCTCTGAGCGTGTACATCAGAGGCTGAGTGATGCCCCTGGTGAGCTACCCTGAGCGTTCCATAGTGCTCATTAGCAGTCTGATTAAAACATGTTTATTTATGTAAACACAGCCTGGATTTACAGTATTAATAGCATTTGCACTGAATTTACACAGGATGCTGTCAAACAAAAATTTGATTGGGAACAGTTTCTGGCATAAAGAAAATATTCATAGCTCTCTGGTAAACATGCACGATGAGCTGGGGGCATGACTAGGCTCTTGGGTGGGTGGTGTTAGTGTAAATGTGTGTCAGTTAGAGAGAAATCACGTTCCCTAAAGCCAGCTAGTGGGACACTGATGACCTTATCTGCTACAAGTTTCCCGCCCCTCCATCTCTCTACGGAGTGGATCGCCTCCTCATTCCGACAAGCTTCAGCCTCCTTCTTTCATAACAAGGAGAGCTATATCATCTCTAGCTGAATAATTAATTTGAATTGATAATGAACAACATAGTTGCCATAGAAGCTGCTCATACAGCATCCAAAAAACCAGCGGTTGGTTTTCATTGTAGGTGTGAGGAGCATCAACATCAATGAGGAAGGTGTAAAAGAGAAACCATAAACTAGTTTCCTACTTTCTGTTTTCACAAAGAAGTAAAACAAGCTGGATTAGCATCTAGTCTCCTACAGTCTCTTACAGTATTTAGTGTTAAACTGATTGCTTTCTCCCTTGATCACCTTTTTCTTTTGTTTTCTTCTTTTCTTTATTCATGCACACACACTGTAAAAAAAAAACAAAAAAAAACAAGAGAAGGAGAGAAAAATTAATACATGGACAAACAAGGTGAATATAAAAAACAGAGTGATGTGTGGTGTGTGTATGTTGCAAGGAAAATGTAACTCTACTCATAGTCCAGATGCAAATTTACTATTATGAAATGCAAGACTAAATAAAAATAAGAATAACAGTAATATCAATATCTATAATAATATAGAATCATAATGGGAATAATAATAATAAATAATAATAACATCTATATTACACAATAATAATAGTAATAGTAATAATAATAATAATAATAAATAATATCTAAAAACAAAACAGAATCACAATCTTGGTTGTCATAGGAATAATATTAATAATGACAATATAAAACAAATATATAGGGTGTAAACGGGAAAAAGTTTAATAATGAATATATAATTTAATAATAACATTAAACAGTAAACATTTACTTAAAGTAATTTGTGCATTAAAGTTTGCTTTTTTGAATCCCATTTACTTCTTATATTCTTCACCATAACTAATTACTTCTCTGATGGATCGTCCCGTATAACAGGAAACTCAAATGTCACACTTAATGTGTCTTTCCATTTGCTATAAAGCTTCAATTCCCAATCTAACTGTGCAATGTGCACAACATCAACAGATTAAAGCTCACTCTCTTTAAAATTATACAGGCTGCAGCGCCAGCAAATGGTAATTAAATCAATTGAAGTCATGGTGTTGCTGAAATAAGGTAAGTGGACTGGGTCGAGCTCCTTGGAGAGCACTGTTTCATTTTTACTGATTGCATCAGACAGGTAAGGCGCGGTATAACGACGCTCCGACTTTCCAGTTGGTGATGTTATCTCTCCCAGTACAGACTGAGAATGTCTTTATCATCCAGTGACACCATTAAGATCGGCATCTCCAGACAATGTGAGTGTGCTGACTGGGCTGCTTGGCTAATTGTTCAATCAGGGGGGATAAACATGAGCTTGGTGACCACATTCTTACTGAGCTTTATCACATCCTATGGTGTGGCTTTACAGCTTGTTTTGTGTGGCCTGTTAGCCATTTAAGCTAATGATTACGTGTAGCTAATCTGTTTGTAATGTTTGCAGCAGTTATGAGGAAAACACACTGCTTTCTAATCCCTTCATTTCTTGCAAGTTTTACAGGTTCTTGTTGTAAACATATCTGCTAAAGGAAAATATGAGATAGAGGAACTCTGGATAAATCTGAATTCATTTTAACAGGTGACCCAATCACCAGAGGTTAAGAAAAGGGGGCAGAGAAATGGAGGGCAGAGTTTCCCCTGAGCTGATCTGATTGACAGGCTACACGTTAAGCTCACCTGAGCCTCTGACCTCCTGTTTTACATCTCACCATGGCTCTTCTCCTCTCTCCCTCTTCCCTTCTTTCCCTCTTTTTTTTCTGAGAGCAGGGAAACCTGAGGAGAGCCTTATCCAGGGTGGAATGGCTTCAGGCTGCGACCCTGCTCTAAGGAGGGGGGTCACAAGGAAACAAAGGGCATTCAGGTAAAGTGCTCTGAGCTGGCCCGAGACAGGCAGGCTCCCACTGCAGATAACACCGAGGCTAATGCACAAGAGTTTGCACAGTCAATGGCACCAGCAGGATAGTGATTGTAAGTTTTTTTTTGGTGGGGGGGGGGGGGGGGGGGGGGGGTGTTTCAATCAGTGAAAGAGAAAGAAAACCAGACTGGCAGGTGAGTAAACGCAGCGCTCCAGAAGCCCCCACTGAACATTCCAGAAAATATTCCACACAGAAGCAGTAATCCTCTTTATGCCCGTTAAGCTTGGGAAATTTCAGAACTTACAAACCACATAAGAGGAATTTAAATGTTTTCCTCACGCGTGTTCAGTCCAAACACTGTTGATGGAGTCTTTCCAGGAAGTTCGTACGCATAAGTAGACAAAATGTCGATCAGTGAGATGTCCATGTTCATTTTAGCAGGAAAATATCAAGCTTACCAGGACGAATGGCTACACAACTGATCACCACGTTCCATTTTACATGAAAATGAGAGTTTTCCCCTTTAATCAGGTACATCTACTGGACTGCTGAGATCTGTAGCCCCTAAATAAGCATAATGTAACTTTCTGACCCTAAAAATATGTGTTTCTGACTAGTTTTAATGACACAGTGACATTTCTTCTGTACATTCATGGAGCCATTGTTGCCCTGCAGCATCCTGAGGCTGAGAACGAAGAGGTTTGCTTCTTTTTAGGTTTCTCTGTAATTCATTTACAGTGAACTGACAACATTAAAAGCCAATTAAATAAAACCAACAAGAAGTGAATAAACTGAAATAATGAAAATGAGCAGAAAGAAGGAAAAAAACTTAAATCTGCCCCTATATCACATTTAAAATGTTTTTTTATTACATATTTATAATACATCACTGGAAGAAAAACACAATTTATTCATTATTTATTATACTTAATTTCTTTCTTAAAGACAACTCAAGTTTCTATTGTTTTGATTTCTTTAAGTTTTTCCACAGATTGGCTCCTTTCACTGGAACACAGCGTTTCCTCAGTTTAGTCCTAAATGATGTTTTTATGAGCTTTGAACAAGATTTATAAAATTCAATATTCCACCAATCCTGTCTTTTTAATAGTTTTAATGTGCGAGATAAAGGGTTAATGGTCTCTTTATACAGTTTCTTACTAACGACTCTAGTAGGTCTCTTGTAAAAGGAAAACCGATGGTATGACTTCACCAGACTTCAGTAACAGGTGAGACATGGACCACCTGGGTGTTGTCATTTAACAAGTCTTTTACTTTATATAACACAGCCACCGTTCTTGCCCTTTTCTGGACATTTTTGTCATGATTTGTGGGTTTTGGTTTGGGTTTTTTAGTCTTTATTCTGAGTTCTGTCTTTCCTGTTTTATTTTGTAGTTCTCCCCCTTCATGTATTCTGCTTTGATTTGCTCTTTCACTTCACCTGTTCCTTATTAGTCCATCTGTGAATATATACCCCTTGGTTTCCCTTTCCCTTTGCCAGTTCATTGAAATGTTCTCGTTGTTTTTCCTCCTGTTTTGGCCGTGCATGTCCTCCAGTGCTTGGTCATTAAAACCTTTATTCTGCATCTGTCTGCTTCCCGCCTCTCAATCCTGCATTTGGGTCTACTTCCTCCTCATCTTGTGACATTTTTCCTAGATTGGAGCTGAAGTTGAGAAATACCTGTACCTGTTCTCATGCCCTAGTTGTTCAGTCCTAGATTACTTTTGGTACTACTGCATGGTGAAAATATCCATGTTTATAGATCCTGTCATCTGACTTTATAAGCATAAGCATCTTGTTGAGTATTATGTACCTACTTATGTTCTATCCCCTCTTTTTTTAATTTTATTAATGATAGTGGAAATTTATTAGCTAAATAATAACAGGATTATATAATTATACAGATATTATACAATATCTGATTGCTTTATAAAGGGGCGATTTAGAGCAAAGACTACCACAAGTTTTAGAGTTTGTCTCAGATTAGTGAACCTCTGTCCATCTTTCCATCTGAGAGACTCTGCCTCTTTATACCCATTATTTTATACCCAGTCATTTTACGGACCTGTTGCTAATTAACCTGATTATCTGTCAAATGCTCTTACAGGTGTTTCTGATTTGTACCAGTTACTTTTCCAGCCTTTTGTTGCTTCTGTTCCAACTTTTTCCAGACGTGTTGCTGCATCAGGTTCACTATCAGCTCATATTTTTTATCACATGGTGAAATATCTCAGTTTCATCATCTGATATGTTGTTTATCTTCTACTGAGAATAAAATATGAGTTGATGAGATTCTGTTTTTATTGATGTTTTACGCAGCATCCCAACTTTTGTTTTGCAATTATGCTCGAGCAGCAAAGGTGGTGCGAAGGCCTAATGAAATGCAAATCTTTATTATTTTAATTTTCTTCTCTTCCTTTCTTCCAACTGAATGAATTGCTTTTTTGGGGGGCTGAATATGCCTGAAAACGTATGAAAATTTATTTATAAATTCACTTAGAACATGCCAGGACGTACAAAAAAACATCCTGGACCTATACTAAATTAAACAGGAAGTCGGCCATCTTGAAAAAAGTGTAAATTTTGAGATAATTTTTGCTCGTTTCTTTGCCTTGCATTTTAACAAACTCCTACTATAGATTTTATCGTAATGACCTCAACATTGCTCAGAACACTCTAGAGGCATGTGTGATAAAAAGTCATGAAAAACTTTCTCAGTGATGTTCAGCAGCGGCTGCTAAAAGTTTGATGTTTTGCCATCAAGCATGGACTCCACTCTCTCTTACATACAACACCCAATCTACACCAAACTAAACATGTTTCACTCCAGTTCCATCCTGACCACATCTACATGTCCAGTTGTTGTAAACGCCATAGCCCCGCCCTGTGGAAACAGGAAGTGACTCATTTTAACTTGCATTGATCAGCAAAGCAGTACTACACTGTCTCATTTTACTCACTCATGATTCCTCCTAGCTTATATAGGCATTCACACAAACTGAGGTGCTGCACTGACTCTGGCAGAGGGGATGGATAGATAATGCTGCACACCACTGCATGAGTGCATGCATGGTTGAAGGGAATGGGGGCGGTGAGCTTGTGGCAGGGTGGTGGCCAGCAGAGGTGGTGGCACAGGCTGGAGTGGCGCCAGAGGTGTGAGGGCCTGAATCGCAGCTTGCGGCTTTAATTGGGATTGTATTTGCAATCACTTTTCATCTATGTTCTCCATGTTCCGAGGAAATGCATGTTCTTCTTGCGTGACTGCCCTCTTAAATATCCTTAAGTACCTTCACAGTACTAAAACCTAAAATAAAATGAAACTAGTACTAAAAGCAAATGCAGAAATAAATGATGACACTGTAAAATGTTAATATCATAATTCTTTTCACTAAACTAACAACCCAACAAACTCAGCTAAAATAACAAAAAAAAGGCCTTTGTCCACATGTCCTGTTTCAGCCTCTGGTTCCCGACTGAAGGGGAGTCCAGAGACGACCGTCCCATCTCACCACTTCTTCTTTGTTTAAGATTAGCACAATGATGAAATCTTATCCGCAGCTGAATTGTGGATTTGAGTCATCAGGCTTTCTGTTTCCTCTCCCAGTCATCTTTTCCATCTCCCTCCTTCCCCGATTTCTCTGAGCAGGTTTCACTCTTGTGCCTGTCATTCTTCTGCCTTTTGTATCAGTGGACCTTTTTGCTATTGAATGCGGCTTCCACCCCCACACCCCTCTCTCCTCTCGTACTCTCACGCATTCACTCTAGGGCCTAATTACGAGATAGCTTAGAATAAATACATGTGTTTCTTCTCCTGCAACGGGGGTTGGGCTCCACATGTTTTTGACAGGAGGCTCAAGGAGGTTTTATTCAGTGAGGTCTTTCCGCTGATCAGAGTGGTCGCTGGATTGAGAGATCTTTTGGGTGCAATAACTGTGTCTCATTAATTCTTACTGTAATGCCGGGTAGCTAAAAAGGCTATGCAATTAGGGGGCTGAGCCCTGAATAGTTCAGCTAATCAGGGGACAAAAGCTGCAGCTCAGAGGCTATTAGGCCCGGAGGAAGTGCTTGTATTGTGAGGAGAGCTCTGTGATGCCTTCCTCTCCCTCCAACTGGGGTGAGGATGAAACCTTATAGGTGTTCCTCCACCTTAAAACCTTTACTGTTCAAATCATAAAAATTGCCTGTAATACCTACAGCTTTCAGCACAAACAAAAGTTGCATCCTGCTTTGGATTATGCAGGATCAACAGTGGATTTCCTGCCTACAAAGCAAAACTTTAAACCTCATCAGCTCAACTATGCTGACGACTCATCAAGTTCGAAAATGCTTTTCAGGAATATCCCAACTGACTCTCTTATAGACATCAAATGCATTCAGAGACTCTGCTCTTGCTGTCCCTCCTCCATGCTTCCTCCTCCTCCTCTTTGGTATGTGCCCCGGCAGCACACACTGCTAACAACACGCTCCTCCAAAATGTCAACTCAGGAGTTTGCAAGACCTCTCTACCATCTGGGATGGGTGGAGGAAGGAAGAGAATAGGGCGGCAGTGGCTCAGGCAGTAGAGCAGGTCGTCCAATGATCGGAAGGTCGGTGGTTCGATTCCCGCTCCCGCAGTCATCTGTCGTTGTGTCCTTGGGCAAGACACTTAACCCTCCTTGCCTCCAGTGTTGGCATCGCTGGTGTATGAATGTGTGGATGAATGTTCGGTGATGGTCGGAGAGGCCGTAGGCGCAGACTGGCAGCCACGTTTCCGTCAGCTTGCCCCAGGGCAGCTGTGGCTACACATGTAGCTTACCATCACCAGGTATGAGTGAGGAGTGGATGAATAGTGGATTCACACAATGTAAAGCGCTTTGGGTGCCTTGAAAAGCGCTATATAAATCTAATCCATTATTATTATTATTATTATTAAGATCCTAACATTATCTATCGTCAGGCCTTTCTCCTTCTTCTCTCCTCCACCCCACCACTGCAAGCTTTATCTTTTATCCCCATTAATCACATCGTCAAGAAGCCCAGATGGAGACTAAATTAACTCTACTGGTTATTATTAAGCATTGAATAATTTAACATGCAGTTAGCCTTGTTTGTGTGTGAGACACTGAAACTTTCACCCCACAGCAAGAGAGGAGGAATGTGAGAAAAAAAGACTTAGGCGAGTTTAGGAAAAATATAACTGTCTAGAAATATTTAACTAATGTAGATCTTATTATTCACATAATAAGCTTGGTTTAGTTTGGCTGAGATATCGTTGCATGCTTCGTTATGAGGAGGTGCTGCTCCTGGATTTTACTGTGGGTTATGCTAATGTTGCAGAATCACATGGAAGCACAGGTTTATGCTACAAAACTAAAACACCAATAGCAAAAAAGTCAGGATGCTGTGTGAACTGTAAATAAAAACATAGTGCAATGATTTCCAAATGTCATCAGGTCATATTTTATTCCCAGTAGAAGATAAACAACACATCAGATGATGAAACTGAGACATTTTACCATGAAAATATGAGCTGATAGTGAATCTGATGGCTGCAACACATCTGAAAAGTAGTTCCAGGGTGTTCAGCATGGTGTAGCATCCCCTCTTTTGGAAACTGTCTGGAAACGTCTGGGAAGTGAGGAGACCAGTTGCTGGAGTTTTAGGAGAGGAATGTTGTTCCATTCTGGTCTGATGCAGGATTCTAGCTGCTCTACAGTCCTGGACCTTGGTTGCTAGATTTCTGCTTCCATGATGCTCCAGATGTTTAGTATTGGTGAAAGGTCTGGACTGCAGGCAGGCCAGTTCAGCAGCTGGACTCTTCTCCTGTGAAGTCATGCTGTTATGATGGATGCAGGATGTGGTTCAGCATTGTCTTGCTGAAATCTGCAAGGTCTTCCCTGAAAGAGACGTTGTCTGGATGGGAGCAGATGTTGCTCTAAAACCTCCATGTACTTTTCAGCATTGATGGAGCTTCACAGATGTGGAAGCTGCCCATGTCATAGACACTAATGCAGCCCCATCCCATCAGAGATGCAGCTTTTCACCTGTCCACTGATAAGAAGCTGGATGCTCCCTCTCCTCTTTAGTCTGCAGGACACGCCGTCCATGCTTTCCAGAAACCAGTTCACATTTTCATCCAGGTTTCCACTTTGCCTCAGACCATTTTAAATGAGCTTTGGTCCAGAGAAGACGGCACTGTTTTTGGATCCTGTTCACATCTGGCTTCTTCTTTGCATGATGGAGCTTTAACCTGCATTTATGGATTTCAGGGTGAACTGTGTTCACAGACAGGGATTTCTTTTATACCCAGTAATGTTAGACCTGTTGCCAATTAACCTAATTAGTTGGACCAGTTTCCAGCCTTTTGTTGCTCCTGTTCGAACTTTTTACAGATGTGTTGTTGCCATTAGATTCACAGTTATGGTGAATGAGATGTGAGAACCCACTTGCAGGATGAAGAGGCAGGAGGCAGGCGGGTGTAGGAATAAATGTTTTAATTAAAAAGCACTAAAGCACTTATATGGACAAAACACGGGATGGTGCGCGTTGTTTTGGTGTTGTGTTGCAGTTTCTCCTCCTCGTCTGAAGGTGGCAGCAGGGGTGGGATCGTCTGGTAAACTCACCAGGTCGGAGTTCTTTTGATGGTTCACTTCAGTTCCGGTACACATTTTCTGATTTAAAACAACAATGGCGTCCAGTATGATTCAGTGTCTTTATTTGCTTATCGAAGAAAACAAAGAAATAATTTGAACAGCTTCTCATCAACTTGATCCATTGGGTGTTGTTTTAAAAAATGAACAGGAAGCAGAACAGAATACAATACACATGGGGGAATAACTACAGAATAAAACAGGAAACCAAAGAAGATGACTGAACTCATAGGAATGTGAAACTACACCACAGACACACATAACACAATCAATCTGCTCATATTTTCTATTAAATGGTAAAATGTCTCAGTTTCAACATCTGATATGATGTTTATCTTCTACTGGGAATAAAATGTGAGTTGATAAAATATGGAAATCATTGTGTTGTTTTTTTATTGACATTTCACACATTGTCACAACTTTTTGCTGCATGTATGATGCTATTTAGCAATTTGCAGTTTCCATTATTCTTGTAATTGGACAGATTGATGCTTAACTCTGTTTGCGGTAATCCCCCATCACTCAAAACAGCAACAATGTAGAGAAGAATAAACCACACAAACAGTATTCTGTAGAGATGTGCTGTGGTATTCTTTTTATGCTCACTTCCAATAACAGTGACAGTTGTTTTGGTAATTTCATGAATAGCAAGAAACACTCACTGTGCTTGTTAGTCAAATACACATTCTGCAGCCTTTTCAAAGAAGCGGAGCAAGAATTTGACAAGCTGTTTATGCTAAGCCTGAGTAAATCAAATTCAGAGTTTGCCTTCCCTCCCCAGTAATCTCATTTTGTTTACAGCTAACTTTAAGTACATTAGCATCTGCAAGGCCTGTCTGTACTCTATTTGCTCCTACTGTAGTGGCTTTAGGCCAAACAGAGACTAATCTTAGGAATTATAATCATGAACAACTTGCACCTAATCTGACACCAAGGCAGAGATCCAGAGCTACAAAATGAGTACAAATGGACAGAAGATGTAGCTTTTGGTACAATGGATGGAGAAAACTGTTCAAAGCTGCACTAGTTTGATGTCTTTACTTTTAGGTGTTTATGTGGGAAAGTGAGGCATGACAGCAGAGGAAATAGCAAATGTCCCTCTCAGGAAACCAAAAAATACACAGAAAGGTGTAATGATTTGAATCATTCCAGCAAAGTTTAGCTATTTAAGCTTTACAAAGGAAGTAAGGGTAATTTGAACTTTTAAGTAAGGAGGAAGTGACATCAGGGTCAGAGGTTGTCAGGTTTCCATGCCCCTGTAGTGTCTTCTCTCCTGGCTTTTTTAGAGTGAAAGGAGGAGGTATCAGGTCTCACCTGTTGTATATGTCCTCCTGTTTGTCCACCGTTCCAGGGATTGACCACAGCTCAGGTTCCCATAACCTGTGACCTCTATGCCTTATTAGACAGCTGCAGTAAGCAGACACTTTCAGCAGTAGTCCAGTTTATATTTATCCTCCATTGTGATCTGCATAAGGAGACAGTGGAGAGGAAAACCTCTGTTAGAATCAGAATCATGAAGGAAAACCTCCATCAGAACCAGAACCAGGAAGGAAAATCTTCATCAGTAAACAAATATTTTATAAATTAATAAAAGTTTATTAACTGCAACACACAAAAGTGTGTCAACATAAAACTAAATAAATACCTGCACCCATAAGTAATTCAAAGTCGAACATTTATGTCCTGCTAAAAACAAAACAAAGAGAGTAAAATGGGAGTCTGCTTTATGTTTCATCCTGTGTTTGTTCAGTAGTACACTGGTGTAGAACTGGGTAGGAACGGTAGGGACATATCTCTGCCAACAACTCCTGAGTTGTCCCTATCATTCTCCGTCGCACAAAACACTGCTTTAAGCCCCACCTCATATGTCATTTCAGCTGCTTTGATTGGCTTTGCGCTTTCCTGTCTTGCTAACGTGATTGGCTGTTCCTGCTGTCACTCACTTTATTGAACGCGCTACGGCTCAGCTAGCTAGCACCTCAGTGCGATGCTAACTGTGGTTGCTGCGTCTTCAGTTAGAAATTAAGAAAGAAAAGAAAAATGGACAAGAGAAATTATTTTAGAGTGAGTCTGTTTAAAAGTTTGAGGCACAAATATATATTTTTATTAATATTTAATAAATATCAATAATAATTGAGATTACTGACTTTTGTCAGGTGACAGAATCAACGCTGCAGTGCAGAGGAGATGATGAGGAAGGTGGAGAGGAAGGTGAGCTTTACTACTCAGAGTTCTAACTGGAATTTAATCAATCACAATATGTCACACTGAAGTGTTTACCTGATTACATAATAAAAACAAGGCATTTTGTTTGATAGAGATCCCTGAAAAACAGACCATAATAAGTTTTTAACATGTTTTTAAAATAAAAGGAGAATATTAATGATGTAAAAATGAACATTTCTTTTAACATCACAAACTATTTGCAATTGCATTGAATCAAAATAATCACAAATAGATTTGCTGTTTTAATATTATTACAGCCAAAAGGATGATGATGATGGACTTCATATCAATGGTTTGTCACTGTCTTTGTAATTCTGTTAATGTTGACATTTTTCTTCAAGGTTTCGTTAGGTTGAGGAATGGTTTCTTGCACTGTGTGATTTAACGTGGATCTATGACTGCACGGAGGTGCTAACTGCTTTCTTGTATCCAGGAGTGGCTCCAAAATCAGCCATTTCAGCTTTTAACTAAAAAAAAGTCAAATACAGTTTTAATTTTCTTAGAAATCATTATTCAGGAAAATTGACTGAAGCCAGAAATCCCCACCAGTCACAGTTTGAAGTGGTTTAACATGAAATTATGGCAGTGTCTCTGTATGCATTGGTATGTACAGATGCTCATCCTGCTATGAGTGATGAAAGCTCATAGGATTTCAGCACTTCATGCCTGAGCTTGATTTTCTCCCATTTACAAGGATCAAACACAGTTTGACTGTAGCTTCCTTGCCAGGCTCATCTAGCCGGCTGCAGCGCTGAGACGTTTTAGCGATGGGAGAATTTTAGCCCTGTGGCAATGCAATCTCTATATCCCAATGTAATTATTGGGATAAAACACTCTCCCTCTGCTGTGAAGGCCAAGGTTTCCTGCCATGGTGTGTGGAGATTTGATTGGATTGAAAAGGCTGTGCCATGCAAGCACATTCTCGAGGACTCCATGGCTTCTGCAGCTCATGCATTAAGCCACCGTGTCCGTGTACAATAGTTGTTAAATGCATTACTATTTTTTCTTTCTCTGAACTATTGCTGCACAGAATTGTGAAGAGAGCTGGAGATAGATTTTCACAATGGCTGGAAAAATGACCTGAAAGATCCATGCATCCATTTCATTCACTGTGGCTGGGGGAAAGGGCTGGGGCAGAGCCCTCGATATACTCAGAGTCACGACACTCTCACTGACTCCCGTGTACAAAAACTGGCGGCACACTTCTGGGTTACTGAAGACATTTAATAGTTCCAAACACCAGATCAGACTGCGTTCATTGCCAGTGCATTTTATTCGTTTTGAGAGGGAAGTCGATGCAATCAGTCTTAAAGTTACGAAAATGCATGCAATAAAATAATTGTGTGAGTTTAATGTGATAAGTTTTCATTTGCTTTGTATGTTATAGATATTGTCCTTTTACCCCATGGCCTCCCAGCTTTTTTGTTTAGTTCGAATAAGTGTGGTTAGGTTAGTGGAAACGTATTAAAAAAATTAATAAAAAGGTATTGTTCTGTCACCTCTGTGGACATAACGTACCTTACACAGTTTCTTATTGTTGCTTATTCGTGCAACTATATTAAAATCCTTTCTGCCGACCATTACAAGCCATCTCTTCCTTCGTTCTGGGTCCCTCTGGAATTCATACATTCACCATGATTGACTGTTTTCTTGTCTGTAAAATGTTATATAACCATTACATATAATAGAAAATCACAGAGCAGATGACCTGTTAGGTAATTATCCAGAGACTACTGGCTTTTTTCCATAAAAATTTATTTAAACTGTTTAAATATTTATTAAAACTGCCTTGTCCCCCCTTTGCTTTCAGTGAGACTTTTCCTTTTACATTAAAAGCAAAGCAACTTTATTTGTACAGCACAATTCAACAACATGGTGATTCAAAAGGCTTTACAAAGACATTAAAACATAAGAATATATGCAGCATAATTTAAAATAAAAAACAAGACAAAAAGGGAAGAACATAAATTAAGCATGATGAAATAAAAAAAATAAAATCCAGTTTAAGAGAGACAGTGCAGATTTGGACTTTTAAATACAAACAACTGAAATGCAGCTGAGAGACACGGTCCTGTCTGAATGGGATCTTCGGTGTTGTCTACATTGTGTCTTTGGGACATTTCATGCTACCACACGGCTGGCTTTAATAGATGGAAGTAGCTGTAACAAGCTAATCATTTAACCTTACAAAAGTGAATTGTAAGGACGGTTATCAGTAAGAAATATAGAGGCTAATGAGGACCATGTCTGATCTTTAATAAATGCTAGCTCGTTGGTTGAGATGAATATTTCCCTCCAAAAATGTATGAAATTATTGTGCTGGTTAAACTTATTTAATCTACTGTCAAACATGACTTTATCGCCACTTAAATCAACATTAACATAATAAAGCATTCAGTGACAAACGTGTATGTGCAGCAATAATATGTTTATTTAGTTTCCATCCTCAGTAATCCGATCGCTGCTGTCTGCTCCGTAGTAGAGTCTAGCAGCATGGGGTTTGTTTGGAGGCTCCATGACCCACGTAACCGCTCTTACAGCGAAGTCAACAGATGTCGCAACTTGAGTATATCGAGGGCTCTGGGCTGGGGGTGCAGACGGGGTATGCACTGGACAGACCCGTCCAGCTCAGCACTAATGCAGAGACACAGCTAAGTTAGACAACCGTGCACATGGCAGCATACAAGGACAGGTATCTCATTTCATCTGCCTGGGGTATTTTACTTCACCAAAACAAATGTGTGTAAAAACAAAGAAAACAAAGAAAAAAAAAAAAGGGGGGGGGAATCATCTGGTTCATTGGCTGCTGGGATAACAAAATTTACATTTTCTTATCTTACCATGAGAAGTAGCTTTAATGCGTATTGGGGTGCATCATGAGGTGGCAAAGGAGTGGTGTAGGCAGGTGGTATTAGATGTGCTAGTGCAATGAAAATTCCCGATATGTAAATACAGCGGGGAAAAAAGATCCAAATAACCGTTTAAAACACGGGTGTCCATCTCCGGTCCATGAAGGAACGTTGAGTTTTAGGGGTCAAATGAATTCAGGAGACTTTAATTTGGATCTTCTTCCCCTAAAATGTGTCTAGTGGAAATTCTGATTGGCTGATAACTTTAGGAATCTACTAAAACATTGGCTGGTGGTCAGAAAATTTACATCCCAACAATGTTCCTAAAAACAGCTGAATTTATGCTGTAATCTAACAGCTTCCCTCTGGGCCTGTGACTTATTTCAGGTTCCCTGTTCTCATGTTGCATTCCTCTTAACGTGAAACCAGTTCTGTTGAACCACTACAACCACTGCTCAGCCTGTTAAAATTTAATCTGAACGACAGTGACCGACACTGTGTTACTTTTTAACCGCGTACTCTGTTAATTATTCAACTAATGTCACATTTTTTTGACCTTTTTGTTGCCTTGTTTCTCCCAGGCTTTCCCCCCCTTCCTCTCTCCCTCTGCTCTCTCCTGTTGACTTTGATACAAGGCCTCAGCATAATTGGTATTTCTGTTTAGCTTTTTCCAAGTGCAAAACAACAGAGCGCCACACCTCAGATGCAGCTTTTTTGTTCATTATTTTGCATGCAGTTGTGTGACAGCAGGGAACCTTATTAGGCCGGCTAATTTATAGGGTGACAAGCAATCCAATTAGGTCTAATTGGAGGCTGATAGAAAAGGCTTTAGAGGTAACCTGAACTGACTCCAGCAAGCGTTGCATCCTCGCACCCCTGGACTCCTTCTTATCTGCATGAATGCTGCTGGTTGTTGGTTAGTGAGTCAAATTCCTGCACATTATGCAGCATAATAATGGAGATGTATTCATGGTGTTTTAACAAAGCAGAGGGGCCTGAGAGAGGCTAATTTAGTGAGGACTTCATAAAAAACTGGGAATAATGTCATAGGTGTAGAGGAGCCAGCAAACAAAATGAAAATTCATGGCCTCTCAATTTACATTTTAGAAATAACATGTTAAAAGGTGCAGAACATATGTCCCATGAATAATTGTTTTAGGTTTTGTTTCCTCAAGTTGCCACATAAATCAGTATAAAGACTAAAAAAAAGCATCGATTTATTCTGCTTTTCCTGAAAACCCAACACTCGCTCATGTTTGTTCACAAGTGAGTGCACCGTGTGGCAGTATAAATAAACATAAACAATACTGGACAGGGGAGGGTGTTGCAGCAGGAGGATAAGCAGTTTCATCTGATCTGGCTGATGAAAAGCATGAAAATGTCTCACAAAGAAGGTGCATTTCAATGAACATCATATGTGGTGTTAAGCAGCACACCACCATGCAGCCTGCAATCGCAGCTTTAACGTGATTTCAGCCAATGCTTCTGAATTCTGCAGGTCTTTGCAGTGTTGTCCAGTCATTTTAATGTACTTTTGACCAATCACAGTGCTCTTCCATGTTACCTGATACACATACATCATCAGCTTTACTTCCGGTTATCGATCCAATACTAAGTATCATGGCAGACACTCAGTCGTCCCTTCTGTTGTTCTGGTCCACACTCCATTCTCATTGGTGGTGTGTGTGTGCTGCTGGCTGGTGCCTGCTTGCTTGCTCATTTACCTGTGCAGGTGAGACATGTGATGGTGCAACATCAGGGCACAGGAGGGGGAAGAAGGAGCAATGTGTGACAGAGAGAAACTTTAGACCGACACAATGCAGGACACCTCTTTGATTAAATTTAGCATTACATCCTGCACAGAGGGAAGTGAAACTAAAGTATCCATGTTATTACACTAGGATCGATCGGTATTGACACTGACGTTGGTGTCGATATTATCGAACACATCGGGGCAGACCCAGGACCTACTGGAGGGATTATATGGGCCTTCTGTCCTGGGAATACTTAGGGATCTAGGAGGAGCTAGGTCTGGATCTCCCTCTGCAACCAGTTGCCTCTGCAACCTGGATAAGTGTTAGAAAATAAATGGATGGATGGACAAATAAACATAACAGCTAAATTATCAGTAATGAAGCCCCTTAGGGAGGAAAATGTATTGATCGTTCTAGTCCCTGTCTTAGAACACAAACAGAGACAAGCTGCTGTCAGCTGTTGGCAATCCTGACTTTAATCATCCAAAGAGAAACATCCGTGATCATGCCGAGCTGTTCCTTCAGCTCATATCTGCAACAGGAACAAAAGCAAGTGGACTCTGAGAGCCAAGTCTGAGGTCTGACTCTGGTATCCAGGAAAATACGCACCAGCAGCACACTGGAGCCTGCTAATGTTTCCTCTCTGAGGGGGAATCCATACATTAAGGATGCAAGATCAAGAGGCAATGAGCAGGGGTATTCCCCTATCTGATTGGCCTCTGGCTCACTTTGGATTGTGATGCAAGTAATCACAGGTCCCCCTTTGAAATACCTAACACACCATTTGCACTTCTAAACGTCCTGGTTGGAGTTTGCTCATGTGTGCAGTCAGTTCGGTTTAAAGTAACACACTTGAACAGACCAGTGATGGTATGAAAAAGACACGGGATAGACGCAGGATCTTACCTGGTCGTTATAAATCACCTGATGTTTCAGACAGATCGGAAGCTGTAATGCATCGAGTCTGAGAATGAAGCCATTAACCCTTTAAACTTCACTGAGAGCTATCACTTCCTTCATCATCCTCAGTGTCTCAGGAGTGGTAGTGTGTAGCTCTGTGGGGTAAACTGTGATGGATATTTTACCCTTTAGGTGATTTACAGAAGTTTTCCAGGCATTTCTATCCCGTCCAGGAGGTTTACAATCCAGACACTAAATGTAGTTTCATTCAGAGACTCTATCTGGTAAATCCACAATGATCCATGGTAACAGCATTATTTATCACATTTCATCATAAAAAAATCACTATAACTACTGTGTTGCTAAGAGACCTCTATTTAGAGCTGGACATGATGATGAAGCCACTTCCTGTCAAACTTTCCACCAATCAGAGAGCTTAAATTGATGGTAATGTCCAATCAGGAGCAGCCAAAGATCAACCAGTGAGCAGAAAGTTCTCTGTGTGTCTGAAAAGAAGAAAAATAATGCTCCTCTATGGCTGGAATGAAGCCAAGAAGACGTTTCTGATGCACAGTGGCGCCAAAAAGCAGCTGAGCTGGAGTTGGTTTAGTGAGGATAGCAGGTAAATAGTAGCAGAAATAACTGGAAATGAGGAAAATGTGGAAACATGGAAATAGTTTCTGTTGTGTTTTTGTTTCATTGCCAATATTTTTTCTCCTGAAAGCCAAGATTTGAGAGAATGATGCAGATGAGAAAAGGCTTGGTCACTGTTGATCTGTGTGTTATTTCTACAAAGTTCTGTTAGTAATAAATTCTGTTTTCTTCTTCTGGTCGGCCTTTATGCTGCTATATTCATACATTTATTTTACATCATTTTAGCCTCATAATCTGAAGCTGAGGCTGGAAACATCATGTCTGCTGCTGACTGGTTTAAAGAGTTTATCTTTACATCAAAAAAAAAAAAAAAAAAAACTAAATGCAGACTAAAATGAATAAAAATGTCTTGGAGATTTGAGGGTTAATCAGGAGAGCTGCAGTGAGATCTTGCAGAAACACTGAGGGTGGACAGATGTCATTTTTAAGTATAGCTGTAACATCACTATTTCACCTGTGGCAAGCTCACTAAATAATACAGGAGGGGGGTAGGAAGAGGGAGTTTCTTCATTTTTTTAATAGTATGGAATTTTTTTGAAAATTGCACGTCCTCTTTGGAGCAAAGTTATTATTATCTGAGTTAATGCTGCTCGTGTTCGAGTATAATGAAGAAGTGGCCAGCTATGCTGTTTGCCATGATTAATGGGACAGAAATAAGAAAAGATAAGATAAGAAATGAAAGAGAGAAATGAAGAGTTTTAGCCATTAAGGTTCATTAACATGGCTTCTGGGAATGCTGTTACAAGTGCAAACAGTGCTCAGCTTGGGCTCATTGGAATTCCTGCTTTCCGAGCAGCTCAGTCTGACTTCAGCAGACTCATAGCAGACAGACAAGCTGTCAGAATCGTTATCGTCGGGACTTTATCTCGTTAATTTGGTAGAGGGGAGCGTGGGTATTTGCCCTGTGGAAAAGTAAACACACTCACCGGGTTTCTCTAAACCCCCATCCCATTCATGGAGCAACCAACCAAGCAGAGCCCACATCAAGCCTGCGGTCATATCACACCCAACAGCCTGGCTGGAGTCAATATCACTGCAGGCAGAGAAATGCTGCTTGGAGCTGGTCCCCCCTCAATCTGAGACGTGGAACGGGAGTGTGCTCAATATAAATCACACCCCTGATTCACACAACAACACGAATATCTTTTTTTTTTTTTTTTTTTTTAAACCCTGGCCTGTCCAGCATCCTAACATACAGAACGGTGGTCTGTGTGCCATATTTTGCTTGACAGATTTGCTCTACCAAGGGAGACATGTTATATACATGGCTGCCCTTGATATTTTTATTATTTTTATTGTAATCTTATTTTCTTTAGTCTTATATGTCAGTGCCGAATCTGACAGGGAGATAGAGGAAGAGAGAGAGAAAAAAAGGGAGAAAAGGGCAGGATTAAAATGTGGAAATAACAGTTGTTTATGCTGCCCAGAACATATCACAAAAAAAAAGAAAACAATATAAACTACCACAGTACTACATGATACCGAAAGAAAGATGATATAAAAAATTACAATAGTCATCAAACGTACCTGCAGATGAACGTACCAACACACAAACATCAGCTACATCTAGTGAGAAGCGGATGGAGAGACGAGCACGTTTGTGAGCATGCACGTGTTAACATGCATGTGTGGCCATGCAACAAGGAGGAAATGTGTACCCGCGATCACGCCGCACCCCGAAGCATCAGCGGGGGACGGGGGGAGCCCAAGGCCCCAAAGGCCAAGCAGGTCCACAGAGTACCAAGCTCGGGACAGCCAAAGCAGACAGAGCAGCGGCCTATCCGGACCAGAGCAGAGGGGCCCCCAGACCGGAACCCCCGGCGCAACGGGGCAGGGGCACCGGGTAGCCCAGGGCGATGGCGAGCAGGCCCAGCGGGTGCCTGGTGCTGCGGTGCGGGCCGCACGGAGGGCAGGCGCCCCACAGGCCCAAGGGCCACCCATTCCCCCCAGCAGAGCCCCATCCAGGAACCCGACGGGGCCCGACCGCCCCAGGCAAAACCACCGTAGGCCACGCCAACCCAACACCAAGGCTAGGCACCCCAGGGACAAGAACATGAACAACATGAATATCAGAACCACTGTAGCTTTCAGATAGCACTTGCCACCATGAGATATACTCTGATCCTTTTCTAATTAACAATTTTATGAAGTCTAGTGGTGGACGTTTCTATTGACACTCACCGTCCAATTTATCAGCTCCACCTGTTCACCTTCTATTAACACTAATATCTAACCAGGCAATCACACGGCAGCATGTAAACATGGTGAAGACGACTTACTGAAGTTCAAACTGAGCATCAGATTAAGGAAGAAAGGGGGTTTAAATGACTTTGAACATAGCATGGTTTTTGGTCTGAGTATTTACTGGGATTTTCAAACACAATCGTCTCTTATGTTGTCTAATCATCAGGACACACTCTGTCTCTCTTTACCTACAAACCGTCTATTAATCCAGTTTTAAACAAAGTCCCAGACTGTAAAGCAATGCTCTGAAACTAGAGGGGAAACTAGGCAGAGGTTCAAATAGGTTTTGAGGGTCTTCTTTGTCACTTACAGGTGTTTAGATATATGTTGTTTTCATTCAAATTGGGGCATTTCTCACTTGTTCAATAAAAGGGAACAACAACTTTTGTGTGGCTCAGATTAGAAATCATAGAAGTTGTCCTTCCACAGGTTGTGAAATGTCCACATGTTCATGGGTTCTTTAACAGCAAGTTTAAACATATCTATATATATATATATATATATGTATATAAAAATCCCAATTCTAGGTCTTGTACCTCTCAGCTCCACCTTCATTGCCATGTGCTTTCTATGTGTGCATCGGGTCATGCTCATTACAGGGAGCGGAGAAGTTTTGTTTTATTTGTTTTATTCCATGAAGTCTAGGAGTGGCTACATGAGAAAGCTGGAAATAAAACTCAGACACCTGCAGCACGCGAGGCAAAGCCGTGCAGCAGGTCTGGGGCCTTATTTATCAAACTGTGCGTAGCAAAGCAAACTACAGGTGGCGTTTGTGGTGCAAAAAGCAAATGCTGCGCACAGATTTATCAAAGCGTGCCCACACACGTCCTACACCTTTTCCCATTTATAAATCAGAAGCAACTCTAAAGTGGGCGCACGTGAGGGAACGCCTTCCCACGCCCACATGGTGGTATAAATGGTCAGGTGGATGATTGTAATAAATATTCATCACATCATTTCCATTATGGCTCAGGATCACTAGGAAAACTAAAAGCGGAATTTTGCGGCGTGTGAGACTGACATTTTCATAGACAATGTTGACAAACGCACATAATGACACATAAGAGGCATTAGAGCATACAGCTAGATATCTCAGATGGTAGAGCATCTGCCTCCCATGCAGACAGGCCGAAGTTTGAGTCCCAGAGTGGTGAAGCACTTTTTGAGAAAATTGGCTTCTAAATGACAGTAATGATGCTGGTAATTTAGTCATTTGTTTTAATTTATAAAATAAAAATGTACAGATACATCTGAGATCGGTAGCAGTTTATTTAGTGTTAAATAATATTTCTTTCTAGTTGCTGGACGCTCCAGCTGGGTGGGCGGTGCTCCAGCTGGGTGGGCGGTGCTGCAGCTGGGTGGGCGGTGCAGAGGGACACAATCACCGCTATTAATGAGGTGGCCAAGGAGCTGCAGAAAATAAAGACTGTCTTGACAGAAATTGGGGCAACAACAACAACAAAAAAAAAAACATTGTGTAATAATAAATAGAAGGAAATCCACCTCTTGTGTGTTTTATTAGCGTTGCATCACTTGTAGACCTCCAGCCTCCAGTCTGCGTCCCACTCTGCTGAATAATTTTCTGACATGCTGGCAGCAGATTGTCCACCTTATTTAGCTGGATGGATTTTATAACATGTAAGTTTTGTTTCACAATGGTTGAGGTTCATTAATATCATCTCCCTTTTTCCTGTTTTCTTCCCCCGACCATGCGCTCTCAGGAGAATTAATATTGAATGTGGCTCTTTATTTCTGCAAGCAGCTTTAATATCTAATATGTGGAGTGAAAGGTAATAGTGGATTGTGCACAAATATCTCACATTTCACATCACTTTCTGGATTTTATTCTGTGCCGTTGGTGTCACCTTTTCCTGTTTCCCATATTGTGTGTGTACGCCTGGGTCAGAGTTGCTGTGGAGGCAGGAACATTTTCCTATCAAGTTTGGTTTTGATAAATCGCAAAAGTTGACTATATTTGGCGTATGCCGGTTTTTGTTCCTATGCAAGCTTGATAAACGAGGCTGGGACTTATTAATAGTTGTTTTAGCCTCATAGTAAATAGTGTCAATTGGCATGACAGTATAAATATCATTGCCTTCTTTCCCCGTGCATGTGCTGCTTCGCGCACTACAGCAGCGTGCATGAGAAGATTCCCTTCATAAATTCTGCTAGACATTTCTGCAGAAACCTACTGAGTTGTGCGTGTTTCAGTGCACTTCTTGAAGATGTAGATGTTTATTCCTACAAGGTGTAGTATGATATGAAATCCAGCATGGATCCATCTCTGCATACAAGCCAGAATCTGATCCAGAATGACGGGAATCTGAAAATAGAGCAGCACATAATCCTGTGAGGTCAAAATGACCACCTGTAGCTGAAATGGGTAGAAATGATCATATTTCCTCTGCTCATACTAATATTTTAAAACTTGTTTGATTATTTATTCACATAGTTTCAGGAAAAGTCTGGCATCAGCAAGCCGTTATGATTTTATTTGACAAAGTTATTTAACAGTGCAAATTTTACAACAGGCAAAATGGCCATCTTGGCAGTTTTTGTGTTCGATGCATCTAATAATTAAAATAATTAAGATTTAGCACATAGATATTTGGACTGTAGGTACAGTTAAAAGTGAGTATTTCTGTTAGGTGCGGTCAACAGCCTTGGTTGATCATCATCAGGTCATTTAGTGAAGTGCATTCTTGGTTGAATTCATGTAAACATCTATAGTTTTTATATTAAGATGCATTATTTACCCTTTTTTTCTTTTAGACCAAATCTGTATTTTGGCATCCTGATTAGTTTGAAGATATATTTTTTTTACATTGCTTGTGTGGAGTTGAAAAAGACTGTAAACGCAGTTTACTCTTTTTAGATATTAAACAGTGAGACAATTTTTCTCACCATAAATCCATGTTTTAGATACTTGTTTTTTGTCCTTCTTACAAAAACGTTGGTCAGGAATTAATAAGGGAATCGATAATGAACTGGATTGATAGCCAGAATTGATAATGACATTGATATCAATAAAATATTATTAATTAATTAATTCCAATCTCTAATCAGTAGTCAGTACAATTTGTATTTAGCACACACTAATCCGTCAGTGAAGGAACAATTATAAGCCAGACTAACGTTAAGCTAGCAATAGCTACCTACGAAGCTACAACTGAACTGGGGTAGCTTGAGTGCAAAACTTTTGGAGGATAACATAGCAACCTACCTGGCAAGAAAAAATGAATTATGATGGAAGTCACCTTATTTCCTGTTGGGTTTGATTTGTTTGTTGAGAACACAGTAATCAATCAGCTAGCTACTAGGCTAAGAACAAGCTACATACTCAGGTAGCTAGCATGTGGGAGCTACCTAGCAGGTCTTAACCCCTCAGAGGCTGACATTTGAAAGCCAACAGGTATGGAAATAACAACTATTAAGATTGCAGTCACTTTATTTCCTTATGGGGCTTTATTTGTTTGTCCAGAACACTGTAATTCATCAGCTAGCTAACGGCCTAAAAACACACTGATGTAGAAAGTTTCTGCTAGCGAAGCTAACTCAAATACTTCCTGGATCCCTTTGTCATATGGGTAAAAATATATTTCCAGGTTGAGACTGTCTGGTTAAATTGAGGCACATTGGAGATGTTTGCTGCAATGTTAAGCACTTTGTAACATTGTTTGTATAAATAAAGTTTGTATTATTATTATTTCTTTACGAGTTTATTTGGAATCTTGGAAAAGGAATAATGGGAAAATGTGCTGAAAGGAGTCAGAAAAGTAGTACCTTGCATCACAACTTAACATGCACCCCTTCATTATTCAGTCATACACACACAGACACACACCTTTTCACTGCTCAGTGGTTGACGCTGGAAAACGCCACAAAGTCAGTGAACTGTGGTGTAATAATGACAGAATATTGAAAAGGCAGAGAGAAGTTTTATTACTTCCACCGCCACCATGTTAATAAAACATTCCGGTCATTATTTCTAAAGGGTCATCCTCAGGGTCAGTCAGAACCCCATCCTGTTTTGTATCTTGTCCACATATTGTTATTCACTTTGTCAACTGAATATTTATGACTAAACACACATTTCTGGCAAAGCCGTACAAAGGTTTCCCTAGCTGAGCCCTGCTCAGACATCTCAAACAGAATATGCGAACACACACTGCTTTTTTGCTGAGTGTGTGAAGAGTTCTGTCAAATGTCTGTTTACCATCTCACGTTCCCAGAGGCACAAGCCTCTCCACAGAGGCTGCATCTATTTTTCTTGCTGAATGATCCCTTAAAAGCACTTGCGTTTTGCTGTCTCTGCTTCAAAGGTGGAACGATGTCTCCGTTACGACCTCAGAGGACAGATTACGGTCAAAGAAAAAAATCTTATGTGTTTTTATATTAAACTCACAGATCTCACAGTAAAGTTGTAGCCATCGTTGAAGGAGCCCCTTTATTGAACGTTTAATATGTCCATATGGTGTTTTGTATTTGCTAGACAACATGTGTACTCTGACTGAGTTTGCAACACCAAAAACAGTTTTTGAAAACACAGAGCCAGACTGTCAGCATTTCAGGTTTAACAAAACCTAAAGAGCCCATTCCTTAACTTCATGGATGAGACTTTACAGAGCTGGCTGTCAAACAACGTCATCTGTCATTAGCAACACATCAGACTCTGTTTGCTTATAGTGAAGCTCCACCTCTCTCCACCTGCCTCTCCTCCTGTTTCTCCACCTGCCTCTCCTCCTGTTTCTCCACATGCCTCTCCTCCTGCTTCTCCACCTGCTTCTCCTCTTGTTTCTCCACTTGCCTCTCCTCCTGCTTCTCCACCTGCTTCTCCTCCTGTCTCCCCACCTGTCTCTCCTCCTGCTTCTCCACCTGCCTTTCCTCCTGCTTCTCCACCTGCCTCTCCTCTTGTCTCTCTGTATGCCTCTCTACCTGCTTCTCCTTCTGTCACTCCACCTGCCTCTCCTCCTGTTTCTCCACATGCCTCTCCTCCTGCTTCTCCACCTGCCTCTCCTCCTGCCTCTCCTGTCTCTCCTCCTGTCTCGCCACCTGCCTCTCCTCTTGCTTCTCTTCGACTTCTCCTACAGCTTGTCCACCTGTCTCTTCTTTTTGCTTCTCCTCCTGTCTCTCCACCTGCCTCTTCTCCTGTTTCCCCTCTTGCCTCTCCTTCTGCTTCTACATCTTTCTCTCTGTCTGCTTCTCTACCTGCCTTTCCTCTTTGCTTCTCCATCTGTCTCTCCTCCTGCTTCTCCACCTATCTCTGCTCCTGTCTCTCCATCTGTCTCTCCTCCTGCTTCTCCTCATGTCTATTCACCTGCTTCTCCACCTACTTCTCCTCCTGTCTCTCCATCTGTCTCTCCTCCTGCTTCTCCACCTGCCTCTCCGCGTGCCTGAGTGGGTAATGTAAACTTAGGCCATAAGTGTCGGGATGGGTAACATGGAAGGAAATGTCTTAGCTGTGTGTAAAAATGAGGGGATTCTCTAATGTTCCCTGTGTACAACAGGTACCACAAAGTAAAAGCTGAAGGTGAAGTGAAATATAAGTGATTATATTCTTGGCTTGAACAATTGATTTGTAGCTTTTTCCTCACAGTAATCCAAATAAATACACAGTGGCTTTATGGACCAAATATAGATTTCACTGTTGTCTTTAATGTGCAACAGATCTGTCTGTTTCTGTGGATGGATGGCTCATGGCTGCATTCCAGGTTCTCTAAGTTTAATATCCACACCGACGTGGCACTCTTCTGTCCTTTTGTTAGCGTGCCACACTGAGCCTCTCACAAGCCAAGAAAACAACAAAGTCAGTTATACAGCAGCAATTGATGCGACAAGCATTTAGCAAGGCGATTTCTAATGGTAACACTCCTCAGGAACATTTTCATTTTCAGCATCAAATGGGTGAAAAAGCAGCCGTGATAATTAGCACTGTGTGTTATGCTTAATATGTGTGTGGAACCTGCTTTAAAGGGCTTCAAAAAGCCCGGAGGAAAAACACAGTTTGGTGTTTCACGACATCATACCACTCTCTCTGCTGTCACTCAGCATTAAGGGCTGTTTTCGCCTGTTGTATTCTCCTTTTGTAATCTAAAGCAACGTCCTTCTAAAGCGACTCTGCTAATTGCTTTATTTAATCAGGCGCCGGCCAAGGAATTATTTTTGTAGCCCAAAGCTAATTTTAAACCTGTAACAATAGCTTTTGGAATATCAGTTTAAGATAAAATAAAGCGTTTTTAGTTAATCCTGGAGGCTGTTATATCTACACATTTTAAGTTGCACTTTCATGTGGACTGTTGAAGATCATGAGGGGCTCTGATGTAGTTGTGTTGCACCTGAGGATAATCTGCAGACGAATGCAATTAGTGAGACGGAGCAGAGAACGAGGATAATTCAAGAAATCACATCACAGTATGCAAAGTATACTGTAAGACAGAATGTCCCTGAAACCACAAAGTCTTCTTCTTTTCTAACCACACCTGTTCCCTCCCCAGCACCCCCTTCCCTACTTGCCTTTTTCCATTTTGTATTGGAGAACCAAAGCACAGGGCAGCAAATGGTGTTTGAAAGACTTAAAAAAGACAGGGTTTGGGATTCGGTGATGGTGAAGGGACCAGAGGAGGGGGGGTGTTAAAGAAAAAATCAAAGCGAAATCGGTAGAATGCAGACTTTCAGAAGCCGCGGCACAGTTGAACCGAGCAGGCCCAAGTCCTGTGAAAAGAAATGGAGACAGCCTGAATGCAAATTAAATCCCCCTCATTCCTGCAAATATTGTCTTAGCCATTAGTGCGGGCTTGACTAGAAAGGAATCGTTCCACTCATTGTCGCTCGGCCAGAGAGAAGTCAGTGGAAGAATTCTATTCAGTGGCTGTCTTGGGGGCTCGGTGCACTTGGGCGCTTGTTTGGTACCATTCAAACGCCACAGACCGTAGCAACAAAGAGAGCTTTCAGCGTACCTCACTGTAAAAGCATGTGAAAAAGAAGAAAGGAGGTGGATAGGAGGAGGGAGATGGGGTTGGTAGGGGGCGAGGAGTGCAGCACTAGAAAAGTTTAGGTATAGGACCAGAGCGGTCTGTTTGTTGTTTTTTAATTGTTTGGTTTGTTTTGCGAGCTTGGATGTTGGAGCACCTCCTGCAGTCTGTACAGTTAGCGCACATTAAACCTGTCTTCAAGAAACTCCTATGAGAAGGCAAGAACTGAAACTATTTTTGTACAGCCCCAGTTCCAATAAAAGTTGGGATGTGTAAGATACAAAGAGAATACATTGATTTCTAAATCTCATCAACAAGTAGAAGATAAACAACACATCAGATAATGAAACTGAGACATTTTACCATGTGATGGAAAATATGAGTTGATAGTGAATCTGATTGCAGCAACATGTCTGGAAAAAGTTGGAACAGGAGCAACAAAAGGCTGAAAAAGTAACTGGTACAAATCAGAAACACCTGGAGGAGCATTTGACAACTAACCAGGTTAATTGGCAGCAGGTCAGTAACATGACTGGGTATTAAAGGATCATTTCAGAGATGTTCCTCAGACTTTGAAGATCCACCATCTACAGTGTAGAATATCATCAGAAGATTCAGAGAATCAGGAGGAATCTCTGTGTGCATAGGACAAGGCTGGGTGCTGGTGATCGTCTGCATTAAAAGCAGACATGATTCTCTACAGGAAACCACTGCATGGACTCAGGAGGACTTCCAGAAACCACTGTCTGTGAACACAGTTCACCCTGAAATCCACAAATGCAGGTTAAAACTCCATCATGCAAAGAAGAAGCCAGATGTGAACAGGATCCAGAAACATCGCCGTCTTCTCTGGACCAAAGCTCATTTAAAATGGTCTGAGGCAAAGTGGAAACCTGGATGAAAATGTGAACTAGTTTCTGGAAAGCATGGACGGCGTGTCCTGCAGACTAAAGAGGAGAGGGAGCATCCAGCTTGTTATCAGTGGACAGGTGAAAAGCTGCATCTCTGATGGTATGGGGCTGCATTAGTGTCTATGGCGTGGGCAGCTTCCACATCTGTGAAGCTCCATCAATGCTGAAAAGTACATGCAGGTTTTAGAGCAACATCTGCTCCCATCCAGACAACGTCTCTTTCAGGGAAGACCTTGCAGATTTCAGCAAGACAATGCTGAACCCTGCATCCAACGTTTTACAGATATGTTGCTGCCATCAGATTTTTGAAAATGAGGTTGTATTTTCTTATATTTTACAACTCAGCTCTCTTCCCTGCATCTCCTCTAGCTGTTGTCTTGCTCAGATCAATCATCAGGCAGGTTTGAAGTGTGTCACTGACCCTCACTGACTTTCAGACAGTTAACATATATCTAAATGGAAAGGCACCATATCTGTAAAAATTCTAGAGCCTTCTGCTGAATCCATCGCCTCTCTAACCAAACATGACCGTTCATGAGTGGATTATTTGTGTTTGAATAACATGAGGAAGTTCAGTCTTCAGTGAACATTTGGATGAGGATTCACAGCCTCACACACTACTGAGCATGAAGAAGGAGAGACCACTCAGCGGAGTGAAGAAATGAGGGAAGAAGCGCTGCACAGGTTTGTGTTGTACAGGTGGAGTCGAGGTGTGTGCAGAAAGCAGAATAGCCCTTGGCATCCTAGATTTGTTTTGACTGGTGCGTTTACAGCTGCTGCATAGCAAAGACGAGCAAGGGCCTGGCCAAAGTTAAACAACCAAATTCTTACTTTTCGTCTTCTTTTCTTTCACTCTTCCGCCTCGCCTGTCTTTGGAGAGATGGCTCCCGGCCAGCCAGCTGTATAATCAAGCCCTTCATTTATACTTTATTGACAGATAGTACCTCTAGACTTTGTTGGAGGAATATAGTTTGTTTTTTGAACCTCTGAGAAGGATTGGATTACATGGCAGGGTGATATGTTTCTGTTTTTGTTAATGTTGGACTACAGCTGTTGTTGACTGAGCTGTTTGTAGTTAGAATCATGAGCCACAGATAAATTAATTTAATATTCTGACACCAAAATGTTCTTCAGCTCCCATACTTTGGTGCTACAACAGGACTGTTACATCAACCCTTTTCTTTTGGGCTAAAGGAGCAGAACAGCTAACCTTTAGCATTCTTAATTTTCACCCACCATCCTCTCCATCGGGACCTCTTTCTAGTAGAAAATACCCCCCCTCCCACCATTACACCAGCAACAGCTTGAAGCATTGATACAAGGCAGGATGGATCCATGTTTTCATGATGTTTCCACCAAATTCTGAGCCTAGCATCTGAATGTGGAGCTGAAATGGTGACACCTGGTGTGGTCTTCTGCTGCATCCTGGTCCAGACAACTTCTGCTTGCTAGATTTTTTCTCTTCTTCAGACCATTCTCTGAAAACCCTAGAAATGGTTGTGTGTGAAAATCCCAGTAAATACTCAGACCAACAACCATGCCACGTTCAAAGTCACTTAAACCCCCTTTCTTCCTCATTCTGATGCTCAGTTTGAACTTCAGCAAGTCGTCTTCACCGTGTCTACATGACTACATGCTGCTGTGTGATTGGCTGGTTGGATATTAATGTAATAAGCACAAATATCTTAAAAAGTTTTCATTTTGTGTGTATAGATGACAGAATGTTCAACAGAGCATTATTTATACTCAGTCTCACCACAGGAAGGTTTTCATTGTTGTTTTGAAAACTTTCTGGCAAATTTTACTAAAACTGAAACCATGTATTTTACCTTGATTGTTTAAGAGGGATTTTTTTCTTTTAATTTCCCTCTCTAACTTAATATTTTTCAATAAAATCCAAACTCAATTCACCAGTTTATGGTGTAGTAAAACCAATCCATGGATCCTTCAGTGTGGTTACTTTTTAAACATTAAATTTAGGTTTCGTTTAATCTTTACACCATTACTTTTAGGATAAATGGATGTTTTTGCATGTTAGCATTACAGATATAATGTCTTCAAGTGGTCTAAAACACTTGAAAGTCTAATTTGATTAGATAATTAAGTGTTGATGAAATTAGCAGCCATTGGGTAAAGTGGATTCACTTCCACATAAATGGCTGTTTTATCTTCACATCTTTTCCAACTGACGATGCAATGTCTCACAGTTTGAGGAATCCTGAATTATGCTATGGCAACAGATGCTCAATCCTGCATGTGCAGAATGTAAAACTAAGTCAAAGCTTGAAATTCATCCACGTTTGCTATCACGTTTCAGTTCAGTCTCTGTAAAAGTTGCTGTCTTTGTAAAACAGCACCTCAGAGTTTCCCATGTGCTGCCTCTCACCACAGAAACAACAGAGACGACTCTGAATTACTGCTTGTGCTCTCTAATTTAGATTCGGCTAAAGCGTGTCAGCCAAGAAGCTCTCTCTGACAAACAGAAGAAGGCAGAGGATGCCAAGACGATCTGAGATGGAGGAGATGGCAGGTTTGTGTGGGTGACAGATGGAATGGAGAGGCTGACTTCTTTATTTTAAGGACAGTATCTTCTATCTCTTCCTGCCAGCCTGTCGGCTCCCTCTTTCACCGGTGCCTCTGAATTGTTTGGAGAAGGGACAATCTTTCCCTTCGTGCTGCTGCTACAGAAAGTGAATGGTACATGTTCTCACCACACAATAACAAAGGCTCTTAAAGACCTCAAAAAACATTCAAGATTGTTTTCCATTTGCTCAGAAACTATAACGGGCTACTTTGACTTGATAGATCATGTTGCATCCACTTTGTGATGTTGGCAGGCCAATCAAAAGGCAGCGTTTCTATGATGGATTATGCATGCAGCTGATGGATTATTTCAAGCTCACCTCATGCTAACAGCTTTGGAAAATGAACAAATTACCAACAATAACAAAGCAGCTGTAGAATGTTCTGGAAGAATGATTGGACCTTTGGAAAATGCAGAGCACACACGCCTTGGCGATATGGCCTATAACTGATATCCCGATATTTTTTGGCTTCATGTTTTCCCATTGTGTGCAACAAGAGGTTTTGGAGCTGTTTGCAGCTGCTTGCAGAGGTTTTTCTGTCTTTTTTTTGGGTGACTACTTCCCACAATATGTGAGGTCAGCTAGAAGTCAGTGCACTAGTCTAAACTATGATTCATCTGACAGAAGCTGATTTTAATAACTGATAATCCAAATCTGGTTAGACAAACCTATTAAAAGTTGGTAAAGAAATAGCTTTAACTTTTCAATTTGATCATATATTTGACATAGTTTAAATATCTCTAGTCTTTAGGCTACAGGAGACCGTGTACACGATCTGCTTGTGTTACAGACTGAATGATTTTTTATTTTCTGGTCCTGATAGAGAAAATTATATTATATTTCACAATCTCCCAGATTAATTATTTACTCTCAACAACACTGCATCCTCTTGTTTCCTAGTTTATTAGCATAAACTAGCATAATAAGTGTTAGCCGTTGCTCCACGCTAAGTTGGACAGTAACATGGATATGTGAAATTTAACATCGAATTGGCAACTGTTACCAAAGTTTACAGTTCTGTTGTTGTTTTCTCTGCCATGTTAGCATGTCATTTCTCCTCTGCTCTCTGATTGGACGGTGTTTCATCCTGATGCAAACACACTGTCATCAGTGGACAGACAGCGTCAACCACCTCCTTCGCAGATAGCTGCAATCTTCAGGACATGAAGCTCCATGTTTTTCACATTTACTGTTTTACCACAAAGTTTTCCACTGTTTGAGTTCTTATAGATTTCTTATAAATAAGAAAATAGTTAGATTCTCATCTCCGCTGCTCTAACGTGCACATAAATGCCATCGCAGCAATGGTGGAGGGTCTGCTTCTGGTGTTTGCCCGGATTCGTCCATATTCCAGCTTTAACATGGGCTATAAGCTAATGATTCAGGATGTTTGATCTACCTCTAAACTGGAGCTGGGGGATGCTAATGCTAACTGTCAGCTAGCATCTGGAGGTGCTACATCCTGTTGGCATGTAGAAATATTTCCCCTGCAATGATACAGACATTAGTTTCACTCTTTTATCACTAATATTACAAATCTGTTGCCTCTTTATGATTTAGCATTAAAGCTTTCTTTTATTCTGTGCTAATTTTATTAAACAACACCTCCTTTTTAACTTTCCACACTTCTAAATACATCTGTCTCGTAGTGAGGAGAAGAGTTGCATCTAAAGTTCCAGAAAAAGCTTGTTGACATTTGTGGTTTTCAGTTTAGCACAATTCTGCCAGCAGAGAGGAACACCTCAAACCTACATCCACTCTCCACAACTACTGTGGCTTTGTGCTTTTAAAAATATGGCTGTAATTGTGCCAAAAATGCCACAAACCACCAAAGCTGGGAGACAACCACTTAGCTTGTTTCTAAGAATGCCTTTGGTACAGGTGTATGATGGGAACCTATAACCGGAGCTGTTTATCGGCCTTCTCTCTCTCTTTCTCTCTTTCTGGCTTGCTTGCCTGCCAGTCTCAATTATTTCCCCTTCAGCGATGACAGGATTATATCTGACATGTTTAAGAAAGTGGCTTTGGGAGGCTGAGACACACATGCAGGTGCATACACATTCCTGATGCCAGCTCTGACTCCGTAGCTTAGGACAGGTTTTGATGATGCATCTGTCGAGCTGGAATTAATCTGTGTTTAGAACGAATGAGGTGGGAAGATTTAGCATTAACTTATCAGATGTCAGGTCGGATGACGGGGACAGGCTGATGCTGTCGGTAACTGAGGATCGCTGTTGATCAGAGCAGGGATTTATCTAAAGGTCTTGGGACACTTTAGGTGTTTATTTACCTGATGATGATGATGGTGATGATGATGAAGGTGATTTTGTATTGAGGAGGCCTTCATTGTTTCCAAAGCTCCATTTGACTGCTAAGAACATGACAAATGACACTTATGAAGGAAAAAAATACTCTGCGGCTCTTGGTCCAATCATACTGTCTCCACATTTCACCACCACAGAGCCAGATTCCTGAAAAATGACTTAATTGTGGGGTAGATTTCCAAATGATTTGAGTTAAAAAAAAAGAAAGAAAGAAAAGGAGAAGAAGCCAAGGTGTGTGGGAGCTGAACATGGCTCGGCTTGTTTGTCTCAACAGGTGAAATCCTGATGACAGAGTTTGTAAGTGAGGTAAAGCCAAAGAAAAAAGGAAACCTGAGAGGAAGCAGGGTAGTTTCACAGGTTGGCTCAACAAAAACTGCCTAAATGTGTCCAACATAAGGAGAACTGTTTACATCCAGCATCCTGTGTTCTCAGTTGGGTTTTTATCCCAGAGACGGAGAACAAATGGCAGGAACTGGAGTTCCAGGATGTGCTGCGGGGCCTCTTATACCTACTTTTAAGTGGACTTGCCCCAACCTGTCGCCCCCTCCGTTATCCCGGAGGTGAGTTTTTTCCACTGTTGATGCAGACAGGACACACTCTGTCTCTCTTTACCTACAAACCATCTATTTATCCAGTTTTAAACCAAGTCTCAGACTGTAAATCAATGCTCTGAAACTAGAGGGGAAATTAGGCAGACGTTCAAAGAGTTCTGAGGGTCTTCTTCATCACTTACAGGTGTTTTGATTTATGTCATTTTCATTCAAATTGGGGCATTTCTCACTTGTTCCATAAAAGGGAACAGCAACTTTCTTAGCCTGAGTGGCTCAGTTTAGAAATCAGGGTGTGAAATGTCCACATGTTCATGGGTTCTTTGACAGCAAGTTTAGCTTAAAAGATTTTTTCTCCTTAATATACTAGTAAAAATCAATTTATTCAAGAGAAGAAGGCAACCAACACAAAACCATAACATTTAATTAAAAAAAAAATCCCAATTCTAGGTCTTGTACCTCTCAGCTTTACTTGTTCATCTTCCTGTAAAAGAAATATCTAACCAGCTAATCACATTGCAATATTTACTGGGACTTTTACCCACAACCATCTTCAGGGTTTCCAGAGAATGGTCTGAAGAAGAGAAAATATCCAGCGAGCAGCAGTTGTCTGGACCAGAATGCAGCAGAAGACCACACCGGGTGCCCCCTGTCGCTAAGAACAGGAAACTGAGGCTACAATTCACACAGACTCACCAACACTGGACAACAGAAGATGGAGAGACGTTGCTGGTCTGATGAGTCTCCATTATAGCTCCACATTCAGATGCTAGGCTCAGAATCTGGTGGAAACAACATGAAAACATGGATCCATCCTGCCTTGGATCAACGCTTAAGGCTGCTGCTGATATAATGGTCTGGGGGACACTTTCTTGGCCCACTTTGGTCCCTTTAGTACCAACGTGGCCTGGTTTAACCACCACAACCTACCTGAGTATTGTTGCTGACCATGTCCACCCCTTTATGACCACAGTGTAGCATCTTCTGATGCTACTTCCAGCAGGATAATGCACCATGTCACAAAGTTCACATCATCTCCACCTGCTTTTTAGAACATGACAATGAGTTCATTGGACTCCAACGGCCTCCACAGTCACCAGGGGCCTTATTTATCAAGCTTGCATAGGAACAAAACTGGCGTACGCCAAATATAGTCAACTTTTGTGATTTATCAAAGCCAAACTTGACGGGAAAAGGCTCCTACCTCCACGGAAACTCTGACCCAGGCGTACACACACAATATGGGAAAACAGGAAATGGTGACACCAACCGTACAGAATAAAATCCAGTAAATGATGTGAAATGTGAGTCATTTTTGCACAATTCACCATTACCTTTCACACCACGTGTTAGATATTAAAGCTGTTTGCAGAAATGAATAAAGACACACATTTGATATTAATTCTCCTGAGAGTGCACACTCGGGGAAAAAAACAGGATGTTCAGGACAAAGGGAGATGATATTAGTAAGAACCTCAACCACTAAAATATGTTCTGTCATTGTCAAACAAAACTTACATGTTATAAAATTCATCCACTGCTGCCAGCATGTCAGAAAGTCATTCAGGAAAGCGGGACCAGACTGGAGGCTGGAGGTCTAGAAGTGATGCAGCGCTAACAAAACACACAAGAGGTGGATTTCCTTTTATTTATTTATTCTTACACAATGTTTTTTTTTTAACTGTTCTCCCAATTTCTGTCAAGACAGTCTTTATTTCCTGCAACTCCTTGTCCACCTGGTTAATAGCGGTGATTTTGTCCCACTGCACCGCCCACCCAGCTGGAGCACCGCCCACACAGCTGCAAAGAAATATTATTTAACGCTAAATAAACTGCTACCAATCTCAGATGTATTTGTATATTTTTATTTTATAAATTTAAACAAATTACTAAATTACTGGTTCCCTTCGTGTCATTAAGCAGACAATTTTCTCCAAAGTGATTCACAACTACGGGTATCGAACTTCGGCCTCCCGCGTGGAAGATGGATGCTTTACCGATTGAGATATCCAGCTGTGTGCTCCCATGCCTCTGCCCTCTGACACTGCAATGACAGGATCAGCCACCTGCTACCACTATTCTGCCTTCCTGACACCAGTAATGCCCACCAAATTAAACATTTTTGTATTTGTCAACGTGGTCCATCAGGATCTCAGTCTCACACCCCCAAAATTCCACTTCATAACTCTTTTTCCCTTCTGAGCCATCGTCAAAATAATGTGATAAATATGTATTACAGGTGTCCACCTGACCATTTATACCACCATGTGGGCGTGGGAAGGTGTTCCCTCACCTACACCCACTTTAGAGTTGATTCTGATTTGTGAACGAAAACAGGTGTAGGACGTGTGTGGGCATGCTTTGATAAATCTGAAAGTAGAAGTGCGCAGCTTTTGCTTTTTGTGCCACAAACGCCACCTGTAGTTTGCTTTGCTACGCACAGTTTGATAAATGAGGCCCCAGGTCTCGGTCCATAAGAGCAGCTTTGATTGACAGCTTTGATCTGTGATTTCAGGGGGCAGGCTCAGCTAGCTGGGAGGCGGGCGGATCAATGACAGTAACCACTACTGAGGGGAGTGGTTATTTCCCTTCGTGAGGTCACAGAGGGAAAGATCTCAGACTCACCCGTTTGAGCACACATTCGCCAAAAAAGTGAAGCAAGCCAGTAAGCGAGGAGACAGAATGTTCTCTTTTTTGGGCCTCATACACAGGCTATGAGGACACACATGACTGTTAGAAAACCTTTAGAAAGTGAGTTTTCCACAAATAATCACCACCTTTACTATTTCCCTGATTACTTCTTCCTCCCATCTTGATTTTGAGTAATTTCCTCTCTTCGGTCCAGAAGGAAAGAAATAAAGCTGGCTGTGTTTTTATGGGGTGATTTTTTTTTCTATTTTATGACTGTTTTTCTTGGCACTGCCTGCTATTTAGATTTATTGTCTAATGGTAATAGATTGTGGTTCTGGTTAGTCCCACAGCTGTTCGCTCTGAAGTGCGTCTCCTCTGGACGGCTCAGCAGCGAAGCTAAAATAAGTCTCGGTCTGTGTGCTTGTTTGAACAGAAGCTGTGGTCTCTTCATTTAGTGGTTCACAGCAGAGCTCCTGCTCCTCTCTAAATATAACCCTGAACACCACTACCTCATCACTCTCTCTGTGGGCCATTGTAACAACTGACCAACACATACATTTTTATATCTTAATTTACTAGAGGAAAATAAAAGATCTTGGAAACTGCATCGGGACATTAGCTGATTTTATCCACAAAGTAAGTGGTGTAATTCATCAGCAAAACCTACAACTGCCAGCTTTTCCTCCACTCATACACATGCAGGAATTGTCCGGTTTGTCAGCAGTATGTCACCAGCTCTGCAGCTGAAGTCACTGAGTCAACCTGCAGAAACAGCCAGAAACAACACATTTAGTTTCTTTCCAGTCAAACTCTGACAGTCTGAACCCTGAAATGTTGAAATCAGCTGCAGCTGGTGACAAACAAAGCAGAGAGCTGACTAATTCCTTCACTCGTCAACTTGTTAAAGTGCTGCTCAGAGCTCGGGTGTTACTGTAATGACCTAAAGCGTGGACACATCATATGTAGGAGAGTCTGAGCGCATCGGTAGCACCTCATCTGTTTTCCACTAACATGCTGACAGAGAGATCTCCACTCCGCGTGTCTACTGGAGCAGATTGAACTTGGCGGATGTGTGTTAAACGGACGGGGCCCCTGAAGTACTAAATAATGATCCCCAGTTGGCCCTGGCTTGTTCGCTCGGTGTGGCAGAGCAGGGCAGGAGAAGCCTGAATGCAAACCCCGCACCCCGAGCGTCTGTCATCAGCCGTCCACATTGTTTTGGAACAATTGGCACAAATTTGCCATCTGGTTGGGGAGCCTTTGTTGCTTCATCTCAACTCTGCTCTGGTTAACATCAGTGGCCTGACTGGTTATCAAATGATCCTCAACTCAACTTTATTTGTAAAGCACTTCAACACAATAGCTGACACAAAATGCTGACCACAAAACAAAAATAATTAAAACTATAATAACACGCTAAAACACAAAATAGAATAAAGGCCTATTTACGCTCGAAAGAGAAGACAGATACGCAGATGGACGGACAGTTTCGTCCATTTTCTGTGTCGGTTATGCCCGTAATTTGGTCCATTTTCAAGGAGCTTAACTAGCCATTGCTTTTTTTTTTAAAATTTATTTATTTATATTTATATATATATTTTTTTTCATTGCTTGATGCAGAAGACGGAGTACTAGCGCCAGAAATCGTGGGGGCAGTGCTGAACAGAATAGCTGACATGCGACCAGCGAAAGACACAAACCAGAGAAGAAGAAGAGGATCAGGAAGGAAAAAAAGAATTAAGATATGAACAGTTGTTGAAATTGGGCAACATGTTGAAGAAAGGCTTTGCGAGTGTTTAGGGAGTGTTTGGCGGTTGGTGAAACTTTATAGCATCTGAAAGTGACGTCAGATCGCTGGAGTGAACTCTGAACTCAGTAGTGTTAATTTTATCAGCCATTTTTAAATTTAGTCTCAGTTTTAGTCCAGTTTCAATCGCACATATTAGTTTTTATCACATTTAGTCAACCTCATCTCGTTTTTTTTTAGTCGACTATAAGTGGAGCATTTTAGTATTTTTTTTAGTCCAAGAAAACATCATTTTATTTATCTAGTTTTAGTCAACAAAAACTGTCAACATCTTAGTCTAGTTTTAGTCACGACACTCATTTTACACTTTTACTTTTTTTGTCAGCATATAATATTGAACATTGTTAGTAGTTAGTAGAACGTTGTTAAATGGAAAAACCTTGGAAACCCATTTTGATATCACAAAACTCTGGTGACCCCAGACATTTAAAACAGAGACAATTTTATTTACTTTTATACCACATTTAGGTTATTATATGTATTAAAACATAGGTTAAAGTTGTTTTGAATTAAGTGTGGCGTAATATTTTATTTTATCTAGATGATTTGTTTTAGCACGTTGTAACAATACAACGTTTAATGTTACGTTATAAACAACCACCACCAAACCTTTGGTTAACTTACCACGATGTCTTTCTGGTAAACTGCGACGTGTCTCAGGTTTGTTGTGTTTTTTCCAGCTACATTTCCAGACCACATTCCTTCTCTTTGACTAAAGTCAAGCATAAGGTTTTTTTTCCTTCACTTCAATGTAGCAAAAATGGGTCCATATGTCACATCTTCTCTTTTTCTTGGGCTCCGTGCAAAGCATGCCCATTAATGTTTTACTTTTAACCTTTCGGCGTGAATACACCTCCTGTCTGTCCCTTGTGTGTGTGGACCTGCCCAAATCAATGTACCTATTAATGGGGGTTTTAGTCTTGTCTAGTCTAGTTTTCGTCTGGTGAAAAATGTGTGTTGATGAAAATATTTTTGTTTAGTGTTTGTTAATGAAATTAACACTAGAACTCAGCACTGCCCACTAGTGGAGAAATGGACTTAACAACCATGGCAATGTAAGAGACACATGGAAGTCTGAGGACATCAATGAATGACAACATTTGAAACAGTTGTCCCTATTTACGAACGTAAGGGTGCCTTAAAAGTACAATACAAGATAATAAATTCCAGTGAAAAAGGATAATAAGTGTCATGAGGACTGGCCTGCATTGCCTGCAGCTCACACAATCAGGCTCATCTGCTCCACCTGGGTCTCATCAGCGCTCACTCTCCTCACCTGTTCATCACCCTATATAATCCCTCCTCAATGTCTGCTTCCCTGCCAGATGGTCATTTGCCTTGCCTGTTATTCTGTAGTAAATCTTGTCTTGTTCTAGATCCCTGTCGCTGACCTCGCTTCCACTCACGGACTCCCGATTGCCTGATCCCTGCCGGACTATCCTGAACTCTGCCTACCTGGATTAGACCTTTTTCTGGACCGACCTCCGCTATCTGCCTAGCCCCTCTTCCTGGTCCTGGTTGCCACACCTGCCGTCCGTTAGCTGCTCTGTTGCATCTATTAAAACTGTTAAACTCATCACCGTGTGGGCTGAATTTCCGGGTCTCCCTGAAACGATCATTACAGTACCATCTGGCCAACATGGACCCGTCGCCTACACACGAATGGCGTTCTTGTGTCGAGACATCAATCACCAAGTTGGAAGCTAACATGCAAGATCTTTTAACCATGATGACTAACCTCTCCACATCCGCAGGTGTTCCCGATGCTGCGACCTCTCACTCCTCCACGGTTACCTCCATGCATCAGACTCGGCCACCCCCAGAACCACGCCTCGCTCCACCAGAGGTGTTCACAGGACAACGTTCTCAGTGTCGTCCGTTTGTGACCCAATGTGAGATCCAGTTTGAACTCCAGCCATCATCGTTCCCCTCAGATCGGGCCAAGGTCGCCTATATGATTTCCCTGCTATCGGGAAAAGCGAAGGTTTGGGGCACGGCGGAGTGGCAGAATGACTCAGCAATTTGTTACTCTTTCAGAGACTTTTCTGCAGCCCTCATTAGGGTTTTCGATCCTGTGTTGCCCGAGAGAGAAGCGGCACGCAGACTTCTGACACTGAGGCAAGGCGATAAACGTGTGACTGAATATATTATTGATTTTCACACTCTGTCTGCAGAAAGCTCCTGGAATGACGCAGCACTGTGCGACGCCTTCTACCAGGGATTGGCGGAGGAAATAAAAGATGAGCTGGCCACCCGGGACGCTCCCAAGAACCTGGCTGAACTGGAGGTCCTCGCTACGCGGATCGATCTCCGGTTACAGGAGCGGCATGGGGAGAGGAGGTTTCTTCGCCGGAATCGCCAATCCGAAACCTGGAGCAAGCCGGCACATGACCCGCCCACTTCCGCTTCCGGTTCAGCCTCCCTTTCTGACGTCGGGGAACCCATGCAGCTTGGTCGGACCCGTCTATCCCTCACGGAGAAAGAAAGGCGGTACAAGGAAGGACTGTGTTTTTATTGTGGCGGGATGGGGCACATCGCTCACCGGTGTCCAGTGAAAAGACCAGACCCAGTAGGAAATACGAGGAGCCTACTGAGTCAACGGCAGTCATCGGAGACCTCGGGTATGTTTTCCATCACAGCTCAACTGACATTAAAAGACATGACAAGACCTTTGTCCGTTTTCATTGACTCAGGGGCTGACACAGAGTTTCTTGACATTGGGCTGGCTAAAGAACTCAACCTTGCAACTCGTGCCACGTCCAAGACCGTAAAGGTGATAGCATTAGATGGACATGTCCTACACCACATTACTCAAGAGACTGTTCCCCTGGAGCTGGTTATCGGGGGCAACCATCACGAATTTGTCTCATTTCTATTGATACACTCCCCTGTGGTTCCAGTCATTCTTGGAGCGTCATGGCTTGCTAAGCATAATCCTCACATAGACTGGAGCCAAAAGGAGATATTGGGATGGTCACCAGACTGTTCATCCACATGTCTTCGTACCGCTGCTCCTTCACCCAGGAACTCAAGGGCTGGGATTGATGATTATCCTAATCTGGCTGAAGTTCCCCCAGTTTACCACGACCTCAGGGAGGTCTTTAACAAGCACCGTGCAACGTCTCTTCCACCTCACCGCCCTTACGACTGCTCCATAGATTTGTTACCAGGAACGTTCCCTCCTAGGGGACGGTTGTATTCCTTGTCCGGCCCTGAGAACCAGGCTATGACTACATACATTGAGGAATCCCTTCAAGCAGGGATTATTCGCTCTTCCTCATCCCCAGCAGGAGCCGGATTTTTTTTTGTAGAAAAGAAAGGCGGTTCCTTACGACCCTGCATCGACTATAGGGGACTCAATGACATAACTGTTAAGAATCGTTACCCCCTGCCTCTCATGAATACCGCGTTCGACCAGATCCAGGGGGCCACATTCTTCACCAAACTAGATCTTAGGAACGCTTATCATCTTGTTCGCATCAAAGAAGGAGACGAATGGAAAACCGCATTCAACACGCCCTCAGGGCATTATGAATACCTTGTCATGCCATTTGGGTTATCCAACGCGCCTGCGGTCTTCCAGGCGCTAGTGAACGATGTCCTCAGGGACATGGTTGGTCAATATGTTTTTGTCTACCTGGATGACATCCTGATCTTTTCCAAGGACATTCAGTCCCACCAAGAACACGTCCGCACAGTGTTACTCAGACTGTTACAGAACAATCTCTATGTTAAAGCAGAGAAATGTGAATTCCACCGTCGGTCAACTTCGTTTCTTGGGCACATAATTTCTCCGGACGGTGTATCCATGGACCCAGCCAAGGTAAAAGCTGTTGCCGATTGGCCAACGCCATTTAATCGGAAACAACTGCAACGCTTCCTTGGATTCGCCAACTTTTATAGGCGTTTTATTAGGAATTTCAGCTCCATCGCTTCTCCGTTACACGCTCTCACGTCCACCAAAAACAGATTTACCTGGTCAGAACAGGCGGAGAGTGCGTTTCAATGTCTTAAGACTTTATTCACCACCGCCCCGGTTCTTTTCTCCCCAGATACATCCCGGCAATTCATTGTGGAGGTTGACGCATCTAACACCGGCATAGGGGCAGTTCTCAGCCAGAGGTACGCTGACAACAAGATTCACCCATGTGCTTTTTATTCCAGGAGTCTGTCTTCCGCAGAGCGAAACTACGATGTGGGCAACCGGGAGCTGTTGGCTGTTAAATTGGCTCTGGAGGAATGGCGGCATTGGTTGGAAGGGGCCGCCAAACCATTCATTGTCTGGACCGACCATAAAAATTTGGAGTACTTGCGTACGGCAAAACAACTAAACCCCAGACAAGCCAGGTGGGCTCTGTTTTTTGGCCGGTTTGATTTCTCCCTGTCTTACAGGCCGGGGAGCAAAAATGTGAAGCCGGATGCCCTGTCTCGGATCCATGATTCCCTGGAGGACGACCACATTGAGGATCGACCAGAGTACATCCTGCCGCCCTCCGTTCGTTTGTTCGTGACCAGGACCGAAATCGAGCAGTTGGTGATGGCGTCACATCAGCAACACCCGGTACCGGCTCAGTGTCCCAGAGACCGCCTTTTTGTTCCCGGACAGCTGGTCTCTGATGTCCTGTCCTTCTGCCATAACTCACGCCTGTATTGTCATCCAGGGGTCAGCAAGACATTGTCTGTGGTTCATGATCGGTTCTGGTGGGGCACGCTGGCTAGGGATGTCAAGGACTATGTGCTGGCCTGTCGGCACTGCTGCCAGGCAAAGTCTTCTCATCGTCCGCCTATGGGGCTGCTGCGTCCGTTGCCCATACCTAATCGGCCCTGGTCACATATTTCCATGGATTTTGTTACTGGTCTTCCTCGTTCTGACAATTTCACTGTTCTGCTCACTATTGTAGACCGCTTTTCCAAGATGGCTCATCTGGTTCCGCTCCCGAAACTTCCCACGTCAAAGGAACTCGGGCTCATCCTCTCAAAGGAAGTATTCCGCCTCCATGGACTTCCGGCCAGTATTGTCTCCGATCGGGGTCCTCAGTTCATCTCCCGCTTTTGGAGCGAGTTCTGCGCCCTCCTGGGAATCAAGGTGGACCTGTCTTCTGGATTTCATCCCCAGACGGATGGCCAAACTGAGAGGGCCAATCAGGAGGTAGAGACTAAACTGCGCATGTTGTGCGAGCAGGATCCGGCTTTGTGGTCCCAGAACCTGTCATGGGTGGAATATGCCTTGAACTCTTTGCCTTCCAGCGCCACTGGATTGTCTCCATTCTATGTTGTCTACGGTTACCAGCCCCCTGTGTTCCAGGTTCAGGACCGGGAGGCTCGAGTCCCTTCGGCCCATGCTGCAGCCCAGCGCTGCCAACGGGTCTGGCGGCGGGCTCGTCGGGCACTGATGACCTCCTCCGTTGTGTACTCTAGGACGGCCAACAGGCGTCGGGTTCCTGCCCCTGGTTATCGGGTTGGTCAAAAGGTTTGGCTCTCCACCAAGGACCTTCCTCTGCGGTTGGAGAACCGTAAATTGGCTCCCCGTTTCATCGGCCCCTTCCCTATAGTGCGGATCATCAACCCGGTGGCTGTGCGCCTTGGTCTGCCCCGTACACTCCGTGTTCACCCTACGTTTCATGTTTCCAGGGTCAAGCCTGTGTCTCTGTCGCCTTTGGCTCCCTCCTCCAGGCCCCCTCCTCCCGCCCGGTTCGTTGCTGGGGGTCCGGTCTACTCTGTCAGTCGCATCCTCCGTTCCCGGCGGCGGGGCCGCGGGGTGCAGTATCTGGTGGATTGGGAGGGTTACGGCCCGGAGGAGCGGTCGTGGATCCCTTCCCGGTTTGTGGTGGATCGCTCCTTGATCCGTGCTTTCCATCGCTCTCGTCCGGGCATGCCTGGTGGTCCGTCAGGTGCCGGCCCTTGAGGGGGGGGTTCTGTCATGAGGACTGGCCTGCATTGCCTGCAGCTCACACAATCAGGCTCATCTGCTCCACCTGGGTCTCATCAGCGCTCACTCTCCTCACCTGTTCATCACCCTATATAATCCCTCCTCAATGTCTGCTTCCCTGCCAGATGGTCATTTGCCTTGCCTGTTATTCTGTAGTAAATCTTGTCTTGTTCTAGATCCCTGTCGCTGACCTCGCTTCCACTCACGGACTCCCGATTGCCTGATCCCTGCCGGACTATCCTGAACTCTGCCTACCTGGATTAGACCTTTTTCTGGACCGACCTCCGCTATCTGCCTAGCCCCTCTTCCTGGTCCTGGTTGCCACACCTGCCGTCCGTTAGCTGCTCTGTTGCATCTATTAAAACTGTTAAACTCATCACCGTGTGGGCTGAATTTCCGGGTCTCCCTGAAACGATCATTACAAATAAGAGCAATAAAAAGGGAGTCTCATGTTGGGTAGGAGGTCAGTTCAGCCAGATTTTAAAAATAAAAAAGTGAAGGAGCTGGTCTGTTGTGCAGCAGTAAAGAGTTCCAGAGTCAGACCATTTAAGGATTTAAAAACAAATTAAAGAATCTTAAAATGAACTCTAAACCATATAGGCAGCCAGTAGAGCAATGCTAAAATCGGCATAAAGTGGTCACTCTTATGCACTCCAACCAGGAGACAAGTGGACTCCTGGACATTGTGGACGAGTTGGGGACATGAGACAGCAGACTGCCTGACTCCAAGATAAACTGAGTTACAGTAATCCAGACAGGAAGTGATAAAGACATAGACTGCTGACTTAAAATGTGGAGCTGCCTTAAAAAGTTGACGAATATTAAAAAAGCTTAACTTTACCACTGAACTTATCTGATGATCTAGTTTAAAATTGCTGTCCAATTTAAATCCCCAGTTAGAAACTGTTGCTTCTAAAAAGCTAGTCAAAAGACCCAATCAACTGGGGAGGGGCCACTGGAGCCATTTGGCCCAAACACTACAAATTCTGTTTTCTTTTCATTAAAATTCAAAAAGCTTAGAACCATCCAGTCCAGGAGACATGATGCGGCAAATAAATCTGGCTGTCATCAGCGTTCAGATGAAAGGATATAAGATGCTTTTTTAAAATGGACCCTAAAGGAAGCAGACACAAAGAAAACAAGCAGGGCCCTAAAATTGAACCCTGTGGAACCTCAAAGGACACCGGAGCCGTGATAAATTCAAAGCTAGCTATGCTAACACACAAGAGGATGTCATTATTGACCCTTGGTATTGCTGAGTCTTTGCTTTGCAGCAATCTGAAGCTTGACTGGAAAACTTTAAAGATATTGTGATTATCTAAGAATAACCTTAACTGCAAGTAGACCACTTTCTCCAAGACTTTTGACATTAAAGACATCTTTAAGATAAAGTTGCCTGTTCAGGTTTGTTGTTGTTTCCAAAAACAGTGTTTAAACTGCAGAGCTATGAGGGAAATGCTGCGACCAAGCGTTTCCCTCATAGGAAGTGGGTCTAAAATTAGCCAATACAATGCTGTTAAAGCTGGGTTCTTTAAGCAAGGGTTGAACAATTGCATGAAAGTGAATGGACAACAACAGCAGCCAGACTGCTGTTAATAATGTTAAGTCTGGCTATACTGGCGTATCTCTTTTTGCATCTACAGAATAACAGAATCACAGGCTCAAACTTTTAATTAACAGCTGAGCAAAAGACAGAAGTTATAGGTCAGAATGGTAAATGGTCTGTATTTATATAGCGCTTCACTGTACCTGGAATGATAAGTGCTTTACATCATACATCACATTCACCCATTCACACACATATTCACACACTGATGGCAGAAGCTGCCATGCAAGGCGCTCAACCACGACCCATCAGGAGCAATTTGGGGTTCGGTGTCTTGCTCAGGGACACCTCGACATGAGCTCGACAGGCCAAGGATCTAACCGGCAACCCTCAGGCTACAAGATGACCACTCTACCCACTGAGCCACGCCGACCAGAAGAAGGAGTGATGACAGCCTTTATGTTTGAAACCTTGTCACCATAAATTTTCAGAAAAGTGTTGCACATTTCAGGTGAGGCCTCTAAGAACACAGCCTGTGGAGCATTAAGGACCGAGTCTGTTGGTTTAAACAGCACCTGTGGGTTATGCTGATTAGAGACATTAATATCCTCCAAAACTAGAGTAAATTTTAGTTTCAGTTCAGGCTGATCTAACAAAAACTCCCAGAAAGCTGGGATTCTGTGTAAAATGTAATAAAAGCAGAATTCAGTGATTTATAAATCTCATCATCCATATTTTGTTCCCAGTAGAAGATAAGCAACATCTCAGATGATTAAACTGAAACATTTAACCATGTGATGGGACATGTGAGCTGATAGTGAATATGACGGCAGCAACATGTCTGGAAAAACTAATTCCAGGGTGATGTTCAGCCTCGTGTAGCATCCCCTCTTCTTTTAATAAATGTCTGGAAACGTCTGAGAAGTGAGGAGACCAGTTGCTACCTCATCCATCCTCCATCTTCCTCGTCCTCTCTCATCCTTTACCCTTACATCTTGTCTCTTTCTCCTACCTCTTCATTTCACTCTTTTTTTTCCAGGTATTATCTGGGGTTTGTGTCACTGACGTCCTGAACCAAGACCCCCCACCATGATCCCAACCCACCAGCTATAAATCCTAGAGACCCCAGATGAACCAGTGAAAGATTCCTCCATCCTCCCATGAAAACCAGTAAGCATACATAGCTGGAACTCCTTACTGGTGAAAACATGTTCGGTGCTCTTCCGGCTCCTTTGTTTGCATGTTTTCTTTAAAAAGTAGAGCAATAATTCAACACAGAAAAATATTTTTCTGCTTCACTGAATTACAAAATCTGCACACACCTGAGATCACCTACTTATCCGAGACTGACTGAACACGAGTTTACAGGTTTTAACCTGCAGAAAGCTCATGAGGTTAACAACCACAGATTACCCCCTGAACAGCCACCGCAACTGGAAAACTAACAAACCCCTGTGCCTGTCTCATTTCTCTACCTTGTTTTCTCCTCTGTCCTACTTCATCGAGCCCCCACCCCTCCCTCACCACCATCCCCTTGTTTTTTTGTTGTGCATCTCTCCACCACCTTCACCATCATCTTCACCCGATCCATTTTGCAGTCAGGCCAAGAGAAGATGAGAAGTGGTGCTCTGTGTCCACAAATCAATAGGCCTTACTCACCTTTGAGTCAGGCTGCAGAGGCAACATCATAACTGTATTCAGCTGTACAGTATGTGCAGGAGGGGGGTGGGGTGAGGGAGCCCAGGGATGCTTGCCTGCCTGTCTTATGCATTATTGAGGAGCACATCCCAGCCATCAGTTGCAGGTAGAAGGCTGAAATAGTCTGATTTGCTGCTGCAGACAGAAGTGTGTTGGAAAACACAGCTGACCGCAGCTGAAATCCAGAATCTGTGAGGTAGAGGCTGATGTTGCTTTGTGTGGAGAGCCTCAGGGATGCGTCTGCTGGGACTCGAGAGAACTTGACATGCATTGAAATATAACGTTTGGATTCCTTCATCAAGTTATAAACATAAGTAAAAGATCATCTAGGTTTTTCTAAAGTTGCCTAAGAGACGATGCTGAGGTGTTTTAGAAAATCCCCACTTTCGAGCACCACAGTAGATTTCTATCAGTGTTTGCTTAATTCCTAATGTGTTGGAGGCTGTTTTGACTCCATTAGAAATGGTCCATTTCATCAAATTTTCAATAAACATCTCAGCCTGAGGTTGTGCACTTGGAAAAATAATCTCTTTAGGCCCTGTTGGTATGGAGATCCAACAGCATCCTAATATATTACATACAGTATTTGCAAGCAAAAACCAAAAAAAAGCAAGTTTGATGGTTAATCTGCAGCCGAGTGGGTCTGTAAATGTAAAATGAATGTGCCCAGCAGGAGCATTAGATCCAGTCGTCTGACACCTAACACACTCATTTAGTGTTTTTAGATTTACTAGGATTTCTTCACGGCAGAGAGGCTAGTTTATACATTCAGGTCAGATGTGAAGCTGTGTTCTTCCCCCTCCCTCCTGCTCGTTACAGATAGTGAACAAACCACAGCAAAGCTTAACAAATAAAGCTTCTCCTGCCATCATTAATATTAATGGCTTACAGACAAAAAGCACACACACACACACACACACACACACACACACACACACACACTGTCATTAATCCAAGCACCGACAGCATTGCTGTGAAATGATCCCATGCAGAGTGTGTGTGTGTGTGTGTGTGTATGTGTGTGTGCCCTGTCAATTTGTTTTAATTGGTTTGTGGGATGTGCCAGAGTGCCTGACAGTGTTTAGGAAACGATATTTCACACATCTGACTGCTGCCATTGTTTGATAGATAATGAACAAAGCTGCATCTGTTGACATGACATCGTCCCTTTTCTCTGAACTCATACGGTCCTTCCTTATTAAAATATACACCTTTATTTATCCAGAAAGGCCACAGTCAAGTATGCACTATATTAAATAATCCACTAAGCTACTTTTGCAAAGTTCCTCATCAGGCATTACATTACTAGTTCTACTTACTCACTCCCAGGACTACTTTAATTCCTATGAATGCTTTGAATTGGGTTTGCATCTCTGGTTTTAACTGAAAGTCATCTGGTTTACTTTTAGGAGGAGATAACCATCTTCATTTTCTACTGTGTTCCTGATGAATTTACTCTGGCACAGTAACACATATCTTGATTCTGACACTTCCCTCATGTTTCAGATTTCTGTAGAGACCAAACTTATGTATGTTGTTTTGGAAAGGCGGCAGAAAAAAATATGCCTGGTGATGAAGAGGTTAAAATTTCCAGCCTCCACCAGTCCAATTGGCAGGAACACGTACTGTATTGACAGCGTGACCCATGTGTAAGAAGGTCTGGTTTCAGCAGGTTTATGAGGAGCATGTTTGACACAAGACGGTTTAGATACAACCGACGTAAACTAGTTCAAAGTGAATATTTGCGGGCTGTGACGTGACTCGGCAATGTCAGCCCACGCTGTCAAGTCAGACCGCATTGCTGCTCGCATTAGCTTAGCTGTCACCGGCCTCAAAGACATGTCACAGCAAATTACAGAAAATGTGAACTTGAGTGACCTGCATCTTCAACCACCATCTTACAAATACACTACACAGTATTACATGAATTGATTCACTGGCCCGTAATACAATTTCCTATTCATGTGTTCAAACTCTGACAGATGCATGTATCACACATACTGCCACTCCACTGCACTGTGCATCTCCAAACAGGTTCTCAGTGTAAACGAGGACTCCTTCTAAACACTCCTGCAGCAGCTCATGGTGACATAACTGGACACAAAGGAGCTTTTGTTGCCATCCAGTGACACTGAAACTATCTTTGTTATTCCTTCTATACATGCAAGACTCACCATGATACTGAAGCAGATCACTGTCAATAGCTTCAGTAACATGAACTATTAGAGTCTGCATAACCTGTGAAAGACTCCCAAAGACTAGCAGATGACACCAAAGGAAGCTCCACCCACTTTATGCCGACCAGTAGCATGGTTGTTTATTTTTTGGTTTCACCTCTTTCATACTGTAAGAAGGATGCAGACAAGCAGTGGGCCCCATCCTGAGGCTGAACTCGGGGTGACCGAATAACTGTCTGCCAGGTTTAGTGGAGGGCGTTCTGCCGGAAATGGATAGTTATCCTCTGGCCTGCTGACCTGCAGCACTGTTTGCACACTCCTATTTACACAACACCAAGCACTGCAGACAGATTACCAAGAATCTGGAATCATTCATTAAAATGACTCAACAGGAATGTAACACGGGAATGTTTCCAACATTAAAATAAAAGGGAAACAAAAATAAGCCAGAAAGGAGTAAAATGATCATTATGTTCTAAAGACAACTTGGGGATTTATTAACAACTGATTATCTCTTTTCATCAGCTTTTATTTGTTGAGCAAATATGACATCTTTGCTAATGAAGCCTTCACTTTTTTTTCTTAACAAATCAGCACATCATTTTCTGAGCCATATTAGTTTTTCATCTTCGCCAAATTGAAGTTTAAAAGTAGGTTTATATCCAACTTTCAGGAAAAAATGTGGTTCAGATTTCAGAGACACTAATTACACTGTAAAATCTGACAGGTTGGTTTTAGTTAAAATGAACTCTGACTAGAAGGGATAACGACCTCGTTTGACAAATATTTACTTCAGTTGTAAGAACATGATTTTAGTTTAGTTTTGGTACATTTTGAGTTACTTAAGTTCATACTTAGGTTCACGTTTAATTACGAAGATGATCCGGTGGATGAAGATGAGGATAATCAAATGGATGAAGATTAAGATGAAGATGAAGATGGATGAAGATGAAGATAATCAGGTGGATGAAGATGAGGATAATAAGGTAGATGAAGATGAGGATGAAGATGATCAGATGGATGAAGATGAAGATAATCAGGTGGATGAAGATGAGGATAATAAGGTAGATGAAGATGAGGATGAAGATGATCAGATGGATGAAGATGAAGATAATCAGGTGGATGAAGATGAGGATGATCCATTGGATGAAGATGAGGATGATCAGTGGATGATGATGATGAGGATGATCAGTGGATGAAGACGAGGATAATCAAATAGATGAAGCTGAGGATGATCAGGTGGATGAAGATGAGGGTGATCAGATGGATGAAGATGAGAATAATCAGGTGGATGAAGATGAGGATGATCGAATAGATGAAGTTGAGGATGATCAGGTGGATGAAGCTGAGGATGATCAGTGGATGAAGATGAGGATGATCAGATGGATGAAGATGAGGATAATCAGGTGGATGAAGTTGAGGATGATCCATTGGATGAAGATGAAGATGATCAGATGGATGAAGATGAGGATAATCAGATGGATGAAGAGGAGGATAATCGAATAGATGAAGCTGAGGATGATCAAATGGATGAAGATGAGGGTGATCAGATGGATGAAGATGAGGATAATCAGGTGGATGAAGCTGAGGATGATCCATTGGATGAAGATGAAGATGATCAGATGGATGAAGATGAGGATAATCAGATGGATGAAGATGAGGATGTTCAGTGGATGAAGATGAGGATGATCCATTGGATGAAGATGAAGATGATCAGATGGATGAAGATGAGGATAATCAGATGGATGAAGATGAGGATGATCAGGTGGATGAAGGTGAGGATGATCAGATGGATGAAGCTGAGGATGATCAGTGGATGAAGATGAGGATGAGCAGATGTATGAAGTTGAGGATAATCAGGTGGATGAAGAAGAGGATTATCCATTGGATGAAGATGAAGATGATCAGATGGATGAAGATGAGGATAATCAGATGGATGAAGATGAGGATGTTCAGTGGATGAAGATCCACCTCATAAAAATCCAGCTTTAGGATTAAATGTTTTCTAATGCAGATTAAAGTTTTGCACATTATTCAGTCATTTCAAATGAACAGGATAAATCTCACTAACAGACTAAATATGTTTAACTGCTTCAACAAGTGAAAGGTTTTTGTGCATAATGATTCAGGGTTGGTCCGATATCGATTACATATCGATGCCAGTGTCGGCCTCCATATTATCAATAATAGTGTGATTACTTCAATACTTTAACATAACATAACATACCTTGAAAACTGTCAGAATCTTCATATATAAAGATGATAATGTGCTTTTTGGTGACTCTAATAATGCGAGACTAACTGACGCAGCTTTAGGGATGTGTGATACTGCAAGCTTTGGTATCGATCCAGTACCAAATAAATAAAGGGCTAGCATCGTGAAGCATCAGCGTGTCAGCTTCTCTCCCCGAAATAATGCCAAATTCTGACTTTTAAGATGTGACTAATGTGTTATTTATGCGTTAATGCCTCAATAAATAAACATATTGATTCCACAGATTAATTTATTTGCATTGTCGCATTAATTTACTTGGTATCGGATTGATACCAGTATCGCACAGCCCTACTCTAGAACAGCGGTTCCCTACCTGGCGTCCCCCAAAGAGCACAGGGGGTCCCCGAGGCTTTGATCATTCAGAGACATTGTGATTAATGTCCACATATTGTCCCTATTTTAAGAAAACAAAGTAAGGCTATATGTTTTTAATTTAACTCTGGCTTCATCGAGGGACAGAACTCAGCCAGAAAACATTATTTATAGTGAGAATCTCACTTTTAATTTTATTAATCTACTGAACTAAAATACCAAAGTTTCATAGAGTTAATTCCTTCTAATTTCTTGTGCACATATCCCCTCTCATCACATCACCATTTTCACATCCGTCTTATTTATATAGATTCAACTTCAACACAATATTATTTCAACCTTTCGTCTTACAGAGAACATCTGTTAAAATGGAGTAAAACATATTCCTCAATACATTCTGTTAAAGCCAATGTTTACGGTGCACCCAGCCTCGGTCCCACCATCAGCCAGACCAGTGGGTTACATCCAGAATCAGATATGAATTAGCAAACTAAATGGATGGATATTTTGCTCTCTGCATGGTGGTCTTTAGTCTGAACACTAAGCAGGTCTGTGGAGGTACGATCGCAAAAAGGGGGCCCATTCAATCAATCTCAGACGGGCAAATGTAAATAAACGTGTATGATGGGAGCTGTGGGTGGCTGCATGGCGTTCTTAGCGTGGAGAACCGCCAGCCTTGGGGGGAAATGGTGCAAGAAAAAGCAAGCAAACCATGACCTGGAGTGATTTGTACCTCCGGAGTAACTTCATTGGGACCCTTGGGGTGCCTTACAATGCAGTGTATATTGGATTTGTTTACACCTCACTTGGCCTCAAAGGCCACCGCGACGGGTGGTTTCAGAGGGAGGGTCAAAGCTGAGGTAGCCGTGGAGTGCGCAGACATGAGGTCAGTGGGCTCTGATTTTGATTGTGCATGCTCCTGATGGAAAGATGGGCTAATAGCTGTTCTGGGATCAGAGGGGGATGAAAACCAGTCTGCAGGCAGACAAGACACACGCAGAGGCTGCAGACAGGACTCGACTTGTGGATTCCGTTAATCCCATCGGTGCAGCTTAACTCCTAAATTGGTGTCAATCTTCCTAACCACAATCTTTATGTAAATGGAGAAGATCCAGACAGACAGGGAGGTGGTGTTTAGGAATGTGACAGAGGAGTGCTGATATATTGTAATAAGAGACTAAAAGATTAACCTTGGAGAGGTTTACCAGGGAGCTGAAGAGGGCTGCGACTGGTATGTATCTTCAGGTTGGAAAACTGGGAATTTTCTTGAAGATGTGTAAAAACTGGCCCCTGAGCTGCCGTTTCTGGGGCCCTTGTAACGGCGCCATGGACCTGGAGGCTGTTGTGTAACTCAATGCATCTCTGCAGCTGCAGGGCTTAAGGAGCAGGGGCCCGGCTGTATGAATGCATCAAGTAGATGTTAATTGGCAGCCCCCGCTTTCTGCCACTAGTTGAACTCCTCCTCCTCTCCTCCCTCCCTCCCTTTCTTCCTCCCTCTCCCCCTCTTTTTAAGAACAAATGCCACATTCCTGCCATCAGTTATCTGCTTTGCTGACAGCCTCAGTGGCCCGTGGAGGACCCCCCCTCCACCAACCTGTCCACTCCAGGAGGAGGCCTGTTTACACAGCACTGATTGGGAGCGCCCGGCACTGCCCTCATGACCTCCCCTCCCCTCACTTTTTTGCTCTCTTTTCTCTCCCTCATTCTTTTCTTGGTTCTTATTCAGCCTTAGTTCTTCTATCTTTTTCTCTCTCTGCCCCCCCTCCCTCCACAACCTCAACTAACTCACACATTCGTAGCTCCCTGAAGCACCCACAGTGGAACGGGGGTGGCGCCACTCCGTGGAAGCCCAGGCAACCGGGATGTAAGTCAGTCTGAGCAGGATAGCCTATCTCTGCTTCTTATTCACATGAATAAAAGTTACTTTCATCTTGACTACGATGCACAGCTTCATGTCTAACAAAAAGGACCCAGAGTCGGCAATATATGGAAAAAAAACCCCGACATCAACCCAGAATGTTAGTAAATCTGAGTTGATTTATCATATTTACTGTGATATACCAACCCAACAACAAACACAGTAGCACAAATCATGCAGTTGACAGACTAACACTATGGGAATAAAATAAACAAGTTCCATAAAAGTTGGGAAGTGTAAAATTTAAATAAAATCAAAATCCAATGATCTCCGAACTTCATCTATTCATATTCTAGTAGAAGATAAACAACATATCAGGTGATGAAACTGAGACATTTTACTGTGTGATGGAAAATGTGAACTGATAGTGAATCTGATGGCAGCAGCACACCTGGCAAAAAGCTGGAACAGAAGCAACAACAGGCTGGAAAAGTAACTGGAACAAACCAGAAACAACAGGAGGAGCATTTGACAACTAATCAGGTTAATTGGCTACAGGTCAGTAACATGACTGGGTATAAAAGGAGCATTTTAGAGAGGCAGAGTCTCTCAGATGAAAGATGGACAGAGGTTAACCAATCAGAGACAAACTGGTTCTAAAAATGAGAAAAAAAGAACTGAAGATCCACCATCTACAGCAAGGGCGCCCAGCTCCGGTCCTCAAGGGCCACAATCCTGCAGGTTTATGATGTGTCCCTGCTCCAAAACCACCTGACTCAAACTGATGAGTCATTGTGCAAAGCTTAATAGGTTGGTGGATCTATTTCATTTGATTCAGGTGTGCTGAATCAAGAAACATTGGAAAATCTGCAGGACAGCGGCCCTCGAGGACCGACTTTGGGCACCCCTAATTTACAGTGTAGAATATCATCAGAAGATTAATAGAATCAGGAGGAATCTCTGTGTGCATTGGACAAGGCTGGATGCTGATGATCTTCTGCATTAAAAGCAGACATGATTCTCTACTGGAAACCACTGCATGTGTTCAGGAAGGCTTCCAGAAACCACTGTCTGTGAACACAGTTCACCCTGAAACCCACAAATGCAGGTTAAAACTCCATCATGCAAAGAAGAAGCCAGATGTGAACAGGATCCAGAAACAACGCCGTCTTCTCTGGACCAAAGCTCATTTAAAATGGTCTGAGGCAAAGTGGAAACCTGGATGAAAATGTGAACTAGTTTCTGGAAAGCATGGACGGCGTGTCCAGCAGACTAAAGAGGAGAGGGAGCATCCAGCTTGTTATCAGTGGACAGGTGAAAAGCTGCATCTCTGATGGGATGGGGCTGCATTAGTGTCTATGGCGTGGGCAGCTTCCACATCTGTGAAGCTCCATCAATGCTGAAAAGTACATGGAGGTTTTAGAGCAACATCTGCTCCCATCCAGACAACGTCTCTTTCAGGGAAGATCTTGCAGATTTCAGCAAGACAATGCTGAACCCTGCATCCAACGTTTTACAGACATGTTGCTGCCATCAGATTTTTGAAAATGAGGTTGTATTTTCTTATATTTTACAACTCAGCTCTCTTCCCTGCATCTCCTCTAGCTGTTGTCTTGCTCAGATCAATCATCAGGCAGGTTTGAAGTGTGTCACTGACCCTCACTGACTTTCAGACAGTTAACATATATCTAAATGGAAAGGCACCATATCTGTAAAAATTCTAGAGCCTTCTGCTGAATCCATCGCCTCTCTAACCAAACATGACCGTTCATGAGTGGATTATTTGTGTTTGAATAACATGAGGAAGTTCAGTCTTCAGTGAACATTTGGATGAGGATTCACAGCCTCACACACTACTGAGCATGAAGAAGGAGAGACCACTCAGCGGAGTGAAGAAATGAGGGAAGAAGCGCTGCACAGGTTTGTGTTGTACAGGTGGAGTCGAGGTGTGTGCAGAAAGCAGAATAGCCCTTGGCATCCTAGATTTGTTTTGACTGGTGCGTTTACAGCTGCTGCATAGCAAAGACGAGCAAGGGCCTGGCCAAAGTTAAACAACCAAATTCTTACTTTTCGTCTTCTTTTCTTTCACTCTTCCGCCTCGCCTGTCTTTGGAGAGATGGCTCCCGGCCAGCCAGCTGTATAATCAAGCCCATGGACGGCGTGTCCTGCAGACTAAAGAGGAGAGGGAGCATCCAGCTTGTTATCAATGGACAGGTGAAAAGCTGCATCTCTGATGGGATGGGGCTGCATTAGTGTCTATGGCGTGGGCGGCTTCCACATCTGTGAAGTTCCATCAATGCTGAAAAACACATGGAGCTCATTTTTGAAGCTCATGTTTTCCATGATGTTTTCTATGTTGTTTATCTTCTACTGGGAATAAAATAGGAATATTGATGAAATTTTGAAATCATTGAATTCTGGTTTTATTCTGGTCCCAATTTCTTAGGAACTGGGGTTGTATCTGATTAACATCGACAATGACTTTGATGTCTTTGAGATTATCAAAACTTTGTTTTATATGATGCAACAACATATATGATTCCATAAATCAACAACAGACTTTAAACTCTTCGGAGTTTGAAAGTGAGAGCGTGTTTCAGGGTTCAGCAGGAGGAAGAAGAAGAAGGAGGAAGAGGGAGGGAGTGGAGCAGAAAGACAAAACTGTACATCTGAGTGGTTTTTGTCGAGGGGTTGGTGGGGGCCTCTGAAATGCAGTGCCCCTGAGCTTCCAGCTGTGTGAAGATTTTCTCTGGAGCTTGTCTTCATGTTGGGAGGAGGCAAATATCCTGCAACCGTCTCTTAATCAGTTGAGTACACAGAAACGCCCTGAAGGGGAAACTAACTGGAGTCACATTTATCTGTTCAAGTCAAACAGGAGTGAAAGCATTTCTTTCTCACAGCCAATCAACTTTCATTTAATCAATCAAACAAAGAAAAGTTGGTAGAATTGTCTGAGCATGCTTGAATCCAAAAATAAAATATAATTATGTTCATATGGGCCCAGTAACTGGATCTTTACAGTTTTTTTTTTAGTGGTTTACGTTTGTGTTGTTGCAGGTCACACCTGCGGTCATTAAATGTTGGAATACAGGTGCCTTCACGTCTCCTGGAGGCTGTGATGAGGAACTGCCGAGTAGTTTACTGAGCCATGATGTTCACATGGGAATGTGTGTGTGTGTTCCGGCCGACTTCTACAACATGGGATACTTCCCATCTGCTCCTGTACAGCGCCATTTCCAGGCTGGTTTCTGTCCTCTTCTGCCTGTACAGTATCAGTTCCAGGCTGGTTTCTGTCCTCTTCTGCATGTGCAATATCAGTTCCAAGCTGGTTTCTGTCCTCTTCTGCCTGTACAGTACCATTTCCAGGCTGGTTTCTGTCCTCTTCTGCCTGTACAGTATCAGTTCCAGGCTGGTTTCTGTCCTCTTCTGCCTGTACAGTACCATTTCCAGGCTGGTTTCTGTCCTCTTCTGCATGTACAATATCAGTTCCAAGCTGGTTTCTGTCCTCTTCTGCCTGTACAGTATCAGTTCCAGGCTGGTTTCTGTCCTCTTCTGCATGTGCAATATCAGTTCCAAGCTGGTTTCTGTCCTCTTCTGCCTGTACAGTACCATTTCCAGGCTGGTTTCTGTCCTCTTCTGCCTATACAGTACAATTTCCAGGATGGTTTCTGTCCTCTTCTGCCTGTACAGTATCAGTTCCAGGCTGGTTTCTGTCCTCTTCTGCCTGTACAGCACCATTTCCAGGATGGTTTCTGTCCTCTTCTGCCTGTACAGTATCAGTTCCAGGCTGGTTTCTGTCCTCTTCTGCCTGGGCAGCCACTAAAGTAATATTTGAGACTTGTACTTGAGGTCATACTTTACTTTTAAAGTCAGAGAATTGTGTGGAAAATCATTTATGTTTTACAGTAATTCCTTAAAATGCACTTCACCTGTAGTGCAGAAGTCCTTGCATCAAAATACACTGCTCAAAAAAATAAAGGGAACACTTAAACAACACAATGTAACTCCAAGTCAATCACACTTCTGTGAAATCAAACTGTCCACTTAGGAAGCAACACTGATTGACAATCAGTTTCACATGCTGTTGTGCAAATGGAATAGACAATATGTGGAAATTATAGGCAATTAGCAAGACACCCCCAATAAAGAAGGGTTCGGCAGGTGGTGACCACAGACCACTTCTCAGTTCCTGCTTTCTGGCCGATGTTTTGGTTACTTTTGCTGGTGGTGCTTTCATTCTAGTGGGTAGCATGAGACGGAGTCTACAACCCACACAAGTGTCTCAGGTAGTGCAGCTCATCCAGGATGGCACATCAATGTGAGCTGTGTATGTCAGCTTTGTATCCAGAGCATGAAGGTGCTACCAGGAGACAGGCCAGTACATCAGGAGACGTGGGGGAGGCTGTAGGAAGGCAACAACCCAGCAGCAGGACCACTACCTCTGCCTTTGTGCAAGGAGGAACAGGAGGAGCACTGCCAGAGCCCTGCAAAATGACCTCCAGCAGGCCACAAATGTGCATGTGTCTGCTCAAACGGTCAGAAACAGACTCCATGAGGGTGGTATGAGGGTCTGATGTCCACAGGTGGGGGTTGTTCTTACAGCCCAACACCGTGCAGGACTTTTGGCATTTGCCAGATAACACCAAGATTGGCAACTTCGCCACTGGTGCCCTGTGCTCTTCACAGATGAAAGCAGGTTCACACTGAGCACATATGACAGACGTGACAGAGTCTGGAGACGCTGTGGAGAATGTTCTGCTGTCTGCAACATCCTCCAGCATGACCGGTTTGGCAGTGGGTCAGTAATGGTGTGGGGTGGCATTTCTAAGTGGGGCTGCACAGCCCTCCATGTGCTTGGCAGAGGTAGCCTGACTGCCATTAGGTACCGAGATGAGACCCTTTAGACCCCTTGTGAGACCATATGCTGGTGCGGTTGGCCCTGGGATCCTCCTAATGCAAGACAATGCTAGACCTCATGTGGCTGGAGTGTGTCAGTGGTTCCTGCAAGACGCAGCATTGATGCTATCGACTGGCCTGCCCGTTCCCCAGACCTGAATCCAACTGAGCACATGTGGGACAATATGTCTCGCTCCAGGAGTTGGCAGATGCTTTAGTCCAGGTCTGGGAGGAGATCCCTCAGGAGACCATCCGCCACCTCATCAGGAGCATGCCCAGTCGTGTAGGGAGGTCATACAGGCACGTGGAGGCCACACACACAACTGAGCCTCTATTTTTGACGCTCCACTCACCCAGCATGCATCAATTCAGATAGGGGCACACAGGAAATCATACATGAGATGTAAAAGCTTCTGGTATTTTTCTAAATAAAAGCCCCTGTGCAGATTTGCGCTGCTGAACCATGTGAACTTTACGTTTAACCAGTCAGGGGGTCTCAGTGTTTTTTTGTTTTGTCATCATAGACGACGAGACGTTTGTCCTGGAAGTGGAGCATCACAAGATTCTCCACTCCTGCGATTTTGTGATCTCGCGGATCCTGCTAGGTGGACTGCCATTGCGAGCTCGCCACACATGACTACGCTCCTGGTGTAGATTGCCACACCAAGGAGGTTGGAACATGCCCCCGGTGGAAAGAAGGGGTTAGTGCGGTACTGTGCACATACAAGTTAATTAAACTTGTTTGTTTTTCTGTGAAGGTTGAACTGAAATGTAAAAATAACTTCAACATAAACTCTTTTAGATCATTGAGGTCCTGTAACTGTCTGTGCCTGCATTTTCTCGGTGCTACACCTGCTCCACCCTACATTTACCACGGTGCACTGCTCACTTAAGCATAACAAACCAGCAACAACACCAGTGCAGAAAAGCTGCAGAACCAGCTTGCGCGTCATTATTTACAGGAATATTATGTGCTGTCTAAACATTAAATCTAACATTTCTGTTAAAATCATTTTGCCAGCACTTAAAAGTCAGAACATCAGCTTCATCAACTTCTAATAAGGAAAGACGTGGAGTTGAAGCATCTGTCCAATAGGTGAAGATATCTGATAATATTTCTGCATATACAGCTTTTTTTCTTTAATATTTAGAGAAGAGGTAATGCGAAAAAAAATGACCTTCTGTTACACTAAAAAACACCTACACAGTGTCCACCCCTCTGTTCCACATGCAGACCTATGTAGTGTGATAGAATGTAAGGTCTAGTATAAATGATTTTATTGCAAATTTCTTCTCTTTCTCCAGTTCAGGCTTTCATCCTTACTTCTAGAAAATTTTAAATTAACTGAACTTTGAACTAGTTGAGAAGCAGGAACTTGCATAACATTGGACTTCCCATTCAGCATTTTTGCTGTTTTTATAATAGATCATCCTCTGCATCCTCCTGCTTTGTCCTACATTTGGGTTTGCTCTCCACATCGAACCTCAACAAAAATACAGTCACTAGAATAAAGTTCCCCTCATGTGGTTCTACTCCTAAAAACCATCAATGTAAAAGTAATTTACAATGAGCTGAAAGTAATTACATTTATCTTGATGGTAAACACACTAGTCATAGAAAATCGTCACTCACCGTCCACTTTATCAGTTTCACCCGTTCACCTTCAGTTAACACTAAAATCTAACCAGCCAATCACACGGCAGCATGTAGTCATGCAGACGTAGGGAAGACGACTTGCTAAAGTTCAACCTGAGCATCAGAATGAGGAAGAAAGGGGATTTAAGTGACTTTGAACATAGCATGGTTGTTGGTCGGAGTATTTACTGGGTTGTTGGTCTGAGTATTTACTGGGATTTTCCCACACAACCATCTCTAGTGTTTCCAGAGAATGGTCTGAAGAAGAGAAAATATCCAGTGGGCAGCAGTTGTCTGGACCAGGATGCAGCAGAAGACACACCGGGTGCCTCCTGTCAGCTAAGAACAGGAAACTGAGGCTACAATTCACACACACTCACCAACACTGGAAAATAGAAGATGGAGAAACATTGCTGGTCTGATGAGTCTCCATTTCAGCTCCACATTCAGATGCTAGGCTCAGAATTTGGTGGAAACATCATGAAAACATGGATCCATCCTGCCTTGGATCAACACTTCAGGCTGCTGCTGGTGTAATGGTAGGGGGATATTTTCTTGGCCCACTTTGGTCCCCTTAGTACCAACGTTTAACCAGCACAGCCTACCTGAGTATTGTTGCTGACCGTGTCCATCTCGTTATGACCACAGTGTAGCATCTTCTGATGCTACTTCCACCAGGATAATGCACCATGTCACAAAGATCTCAGTCCAGTAGAGCAGCTTTGGGATGTGGTGGAGTAGGAGATTCTTATCATGGATGCAGCCGACAAACCTGCAGCAACTGTGTGATGCTGTCATGTCAACATGGAGCAAAACCTCTGAGGAAGGTTTCCACCACCTGGTTCCCTCTATCACACCAAGAATTAAGGAGTTTCTGGAGGAAAAAAGAGGCACTAATGAAGGAAATAACTATCTGAGACAAAAGTCGTGTATAAAAATAAAATGAAATTAGAAAAAGGTCTGACTTCTTAATAAAGGATATTTTTTTCTTTTCTTGTTAGAGTTCTCTTTATTTTCCAAACTTTAAGCTGTGATTGCTTTCTCTTGTGCTGACTCCTCTGATGACACACAACCCTGTTCCACTAAAAGCTGAAAAGTTCCCAACCTGCTGTACATCATGATTATATCTGTCAAACCAAACTTTGCAGCAATACCTAGGTCTGGTAGAAGTGATTAGTGATGGAGCAGGGGAGCAAACACTGATATCATGGTGTGAAATGTAGGAACAAAAGGCATGTGATCGGGGATGAGTGCTCTGGCTGAGTCCTGTTGTTGCCTTAAAGGTCAGAGAGAGATAAAGGTGTGATTGACGGTAAGGACAGGCCTGGTGTTGGAGGGGTCAGGGGTCAGGCCTTTGCTCTGACACTATAAATTATTGCTCCTCAGGCTGCTGGGTCAGGAACTCGGCATTGTTTAGGGATGTGATCATTTCCATAACACTGTGAGTCCATGTGAGGGCAAAAAGAAGCAGTTTCTGAGCTGCTGCAGAGTTTGTGCAATCCCATTGAGAGAACGAGGCTTGGTGTCTAGAAATAGCAGCGAGGAAGCTTGTGCTGCTGTTTGCCTTCCCAAGTTTGATTTGACATCCTAATTGCCACATGGAGGAACAAAATACTCTGAGGTTCCCCAAACGAAGTTGATGTTGAACCAAGCAGGCTATGTTTAGCGGCTTGGGCTATCTGTGAAGGGCCTACGTTTACCGTCACTCACTCCTCCTTTCTCTGCCTCTGTTTCTTTTTTTCATCCTCCTCCTGAGTCTCCTTCTGAAAACTGAAATCTGGAAACAGAGAGAGGGAAGATTGACTGGAGGCACCACAGTTAAAGACAGAGGGAGAAAAAGGACGTGCAGGAGAGACAAATTGGAGGATCAGTTTTTTTATGCACCCCTTCAGTGAGACTCCCCCATTCAGGCCGAGCGCACACACAGTAACACATTACTACTTCTTCTTCTTCTTCTTCTTATTCCTGTCTTCCTTCCCCTCAACTCCTCCTCCCTTGCCTTCTGTCTCCATACACCCTGAAGCGGCAGCAGCCCAGGCAGGTAGCTGACAAGACAAACTGAAGCCTGGCAGACTGGAATAATTACATGTGCCTGTCTGTGTGGAACATGACAGCTCTACTTTCAATTAAGCCCGCAGAATGCATTTTCATCACCTGCCGAGAGCTCCCGGCCTCACCCGCCCACCAGCCTGCCAGTCTTCCTGTCCACCACCAGGGCACGGAGCTGCAGGATGGATGAGGATGAGAAAGGGGAGGGGGAGGGCAGAAATATCCACAATGCTGTTATGATTATTAATGAGCACCAAATCCGAGCAGCGTAACGTCTTTTCACATCAGTCAGAAGATAAAGAAGGAGGAAGTGGGGGCGAGGACTAACAAACTAAAATACTGACAATTAACCTATGAGCCCCTCTTAACGCCGCCTGCAACCCCCCCTGTTTGTAGAACTGAGCTATCAAACAGTGACATTCCTGTGATGCTGATGAGCGGCAACAACAGAAACTAAATGTAGGGACAGGACGTTTTGCTCACTATTAGTCAGCTTACCCACATTTTGGTTGTATAGTTGAAATGTAGCTATAAAGCTTTTACAAGGAGATTAAGATGAGCAGGATGTGGAATATAGTCTCTGTTATGTCTTTGGCCTGTGAGGCAAGCACATTTATTCATGCATAAGGCAACTCAATGAGCTGCACACGAGCAGAGGAAACAGACTAAAGAAAGCATACAATGAGTCCCCTATGATACAAGAAGTGGGAAATATAACATCATCATTATTGCTGGTATCGTCTTAGCTAGCTGTGGCAAGAAATAGTTTTATCAAATCAAATCAAATCAAACTTTATTTATGAAGCACCTTTCATGCCACAGGCAACAAAAAGTGCTTTACATGATTAAAAACATTTATGCATGTAAAACAAACAAGTGGAAATACATAATAATAGAAATACATAATAATAGAAACACTCACCAAAATATTTCACACAGACAAACCAAATCCACACACACACACACACACACACACACACACACACACACCCACACACACACACACACACACACACACACACACACACACACACACACACACACACACTCACACACACACACCAAGCAGCCTTCCCTCCGATTCTATACAAACATGATTCTCTTATTTCTGTCTCAAACTGAATGTTATTATAAAATACTAAGTGATAAGATTTTAAAACTGGTGTGATGTGTTCCCGCCCTCTGGTCCTTGTCATAACACGTGCCGCTGAGTTCTGAAGTAGCTGTAGGTTTAAGATGGACTTTTTAGGAAGACCAGAGAGCAGGGCATTACAATAATTTAATCTACTTGAAATAAAGGCATGCATCAGCACCTCTGTGCTGGCAAGGGAGAGAAATGGGCGGACTCTGGCAATGTTTTTAAGATGATAAAATCCAGTTTTTATTATATTTCTGATGTGTATAATAAAATCCAGCTCAGAGTCGAAAAGAACACCCAGATTTCTCAGGCACTGAGAGGGATTAAAGAGATTTAGTTTTGATAAAATGATCTCTCTCTTGCCCTTGGGACCGATAATTAAAACTTCAGTTTTGTCTTAGTTAAGCTGTAAGAAGTTATCTGCCATCCATGACTTAATATCTAAAATACAGTTTAAATGGACATTGACTGGCTCCAGGTCATCAGGAGACACAATGATGTAAAGCTGTGTATCATCAGCATAGCTGTGAAAATCAATGCCATGTCTCCTGATGACATCCCTAAGAGGTAACATGTACAAATTAAAAAGTATTGGGCCTAAAATCGATCCTTGGGGAACCCCACACTTGACTTTATGGATCCTTGAGGAGCATGTATCCATACTTACAAAGAATTGGCAATCTGTGAGATAGGACTAAAACCATTTAAGAACAGTACCTGAGAGGCCCACCAGATTCAGGTTTGGATCAGATATCAGGTTTTCTGGTAGTTTGTTCCAGATATCAGGAGCAAAATTAAATGTTTAGTTTGAACTGTCATGATGGAAAACAAACTGGACCCAGGTGATCTAGAAGTCTCGGTAGAATATATGGTATCAGCAAATCCAAAAAAATTCAGTCTTGTACACCGGCAGCAACGTTTTAAAATCAATTCTTTATTTCACAGGAAGCCAGTGTAGAGATGTGAGAACCAGGACCATCAGAGCCTTGCACACCAGCAGGATTCTAGATTAGTTTCAGTTGTCTTAGTGATATTTTTTAGATAAACCTATAAAAACTCCATTACATAAGTCAAGACGACTAAAAAAACTAGCTGGTGAGAGCATGTACATGCAGAACAAAAGGGGGCCGAAATGGAGCCTTGACAAACTCCATATGTCATCCTTGTTTGAGGTGATCTATAGTTGCCTATTTAAAAAACCATGAACAAATTGTGATTTTCTAAGTCATGCTGAGCCATTAGTCCTCTTATTCTATATATATTCTTCAAGAGGTAAAAGATAAAATATCTGCTTTAACTCTTAAAACTTCACTATATCTCTGGTGTCGCTCGAGCTCAACTGCTTTGACCCTCACCAGCGTCTCAGGAGCGGTAGTGTGTAGCTCTGTGGTATAAACTGTGATGGTTTACAATCCAGCTGCTAAATGAATTCTTGCTTGTGTTCTTACTCTCAGATGTAAGTCGCTTTGGATAAAAGCGTCTGCTAAATTACTGTAGAATAGAATAGAATAGAATAGAATAGAATAGAATAGAATATCTGGTAACTCTACACTGATCCATGTTAACAGCATTATTTATCACATTTCATCATAAAAAGATCACTATCACTACTATGTTGCTAAGAGACCTCTATTTAGACCTGGACATGATGATGAAGCCACTTCCTGTCAGACTTTCCACCAATCAGAGAGCTTAAATTGGTGGCAATGTCCAATCAGGAGCAGCCAAAGATCAACCAGTGAGAAAAAAGTATGGCTGTGTCTGAATGTGCACCCTACTCCCTACATAGTGCCCTATATAGGGGTCACACCATTTTGTAGGAGTGTCCGAATGTCCAGAGAGAAAAAAGGGCACTTAAAATTACCCACAGTGCATCTTGAAAAGTAGTGAGCATCGATGGTCACTAGACAGGGCAATATAGACCACAGTGCATTGCGGGCAGAAGCTCAACATGGCGCAAGGAGGCAAAACATTTTTTTATTGAATAGATATGCAACAAAGAATAAAATACAACATAAGGAATAAAAATAAAGATATACACAACTTTAGATTGGATTTGGAATGGCATCTTGATGCACATTATGGTTGCTGTGGTGACAGCTGGTAGTCACGTGGTTTGCGGTGAGGAAAAAATAGGCAGCTTCTATCTGAATCGCCAAGAGAATGACTGCACAGTGTAGTGTGCTATATAGTGCAGCTCTATGTAGTGAATGAGGGGATAGGGAGTAGGGTGAACATTCGGACACAGCCAATGTGGGTCTGAAAAGAAGAAAAATAATGCTCCTCTATGGCTGGAATGAAGTCAAGAAGACGTTTCTGATGCTCGGTGGCGCCAAAAAGCAGCTGAGCTGGAGTTGGTTTAGTGAGGATAGCAGGTAAATAGTAGCAGAAATAACTGGAAATGAGGAAAAAGTGGAAACATGGAAATAGTTTCTGTTGTGTTTTTGTTTCAATGCCAATATTTTTTCTCCTGAAAGCCAAGACTTGTGAGAATGATGCAGATGAGAAAAGCTTGGTCACTGTTGATCTGTGTGTTATTTCTACAAAGTTCTGTTAGTAATAAATTTTGCTTTCTTCTTCTGGGTCGGCCTTTATGCTGCTATATCTATTCATACATTCATTTTACATAATTTTAGCTTCATAATCTGACAACTGAGGCTGGAAACACCGTGTCTGCATGCTGACTGGGATTAAGGAGTTAATTTTTATGTTAAATGACAAAATGCAGACTAAAATCAGTAAAAAAAAAAAAGGTATTGGAGTTTTGAGGGTTAATCAGGAGAGCTGCAGTGAGATCTTTGCAGAAACAGTATGGGAGGTGGACAGATGTCATTTTTAAGTATAGCTGTAACATCACTATTTCACCTGCAGCAAGCTCACTAAATAATACAGGAGGGGGGTAGAAAGAGGGAGTTTCTTCATTTTTTTAATAGTATGGATTTTTTAAAAAATGTTGGATTTCTTTGAAGCAAAGTTATTAATTTAGTTCAAACTCAAAAAAACAAACAAACAAAAAAAAAAAAACAAAAAAAAAAACTTGGAAAATTATTATTTGGAGTGTTAAGTGTTAATATGGCTGTGAAAAGATGATGTGGCATTCCCCCAGGCTCCATGTTGGACCCCTGTTGTTCACATGTTCCCACAAGCTTGTTTGTTCTAGTTTTGACTACTGTAATGGAGTTTTTACAGTTCTCTCTAATCCTAATCGTGTCTTCTCAACGACCAGAGAAAAGGAAACCCATCACTCTGGTTCTCACATCTCTACACTGGCTTCCTGTGAAATAAAGAATTAATTTTAAAACGTTGCTGCCAGTGTACAAGACTGAATTTTTCTGGATTTGCTGATACCATATATTCTACCGAGACTTCTAGATCACCTGGGTCCAGTTTGTTTTCCATCATGACAGTTCAAACTAAACATTTAGTTTTGCTCCTGATATCTGGAACAAACCTGAGTTCTGCGAAATCTGGTCTGAAAACATGTTTTTTCATTTGACACTGCTTATAGTTAAGGTTGGGAGTTTGGATGTTTTTCCTGTTGTCTGTTTCTATCATATCTAACTGGCTGTATGTATTCTTTAGTCTGTAGCTCATTGTGATGCCTTATGCATGAAATGTGCTGTATAAACTAGTTGGCCTTTCCTTTCAGCTCACTAAGCCCTGTTCTTTTTGACAGTCCTCTGTCTCTGCACTGAAAGGTTCTATAGCAAGTACATAAAGATCATTTATATAGCACATTTTACAGAAAAAAAACAAAAAACAAAATGTGCTTTACAATATAATTAGAAAAAAACATAACAAGAATAACATGAACAAAAGCATTCATTCATTTACTCGTGAAAACAAATCAACAGTTCATTATCTAATTTTTATTTTATTCATGTATTATTTTGAATTTAGTAAAAACAAATAGCTTGAAATACAGCAAAAAAATGAAAGCAATAAAGGAAACATTCTGAACAGTAAGCCAAAGATGTCATATTTGGTCCTTTATAGACACTGGATGTCAAAGCATGATCCGAGTCCCAGAGAATGGAGTCTGGTCTTAAGCTGCTTTGCCTGAGACAAGGGCAGAAATAAAAAGAGGGAGAAAAAACACCAGCGTTGGCACTGTGAGCTGCATCAGCCTGGGATCAGGATGCATGAGCCAGGCTGCCTCTGCTGCGCCACTTGGGACAAGTGCCGGGGTATAGATTGAGCAGCAAGGTCAAGGAGGTGTGAATTAATGGTACAGATAATCTTCACAGGCTTCTTCTCCTGCTGTGTAACCCCCAGCAGCCCCTGGCATACTCCAGCCTCCCATAGCTGCAGAGGTAAACATGTGTGTTAATACTCCTTTGCTTTCTGCTCACACACTCATACACACATGCACTCATGCACAACCACATGAAGGACGGATAAAAAGCATACAAACAGAATGTAGGTGTGTGCACGTAGCTCAGGTATAACCTCACACACATAATGAAAGAATCTGAGAGGAGGGTTTGACAAAAACGCCTCAGGTGAAATGAATTGAAAGCAATGGGATGTTTTTGGAGGATAGAAATGTAAAAAGCTGCTGCTGACAGCTGCTATTGCTCTCTTAGTGGCTGGCGCCCAATGACAGGCCTGCAGAGGAAGGTGCGTTTGATAATCCATCCACTACAATCCAGCACATCCTCATTCCCTTCAGTCTGTTTGTACATAGTTTTCACGTTATCGGCACTCACCTGGATTCGAAGTGTCTCAGGCTGTTTCACAAGCTCGCAAATGAAATGCACTTTGTTTCTTTATGTGAGTCAGCCTGTTAGCTTTAAAAATAGCATGTTATCAACTTTTGGAAAAGTAAAGTGATGCAGAGGCAGACATAATTTTTTTTTGTTCTTCAACTTCTTTTTCCCATATGCCTTGGATAAATAGTCGAGCGGCAGTGGGTGGAGGGGCATTTGCAGCTTGGTGGGGCTAACATGTTGCATTGGGATCCTTAAGTAGCGAGGACAATGACTGGGCCCACAGTGTTCCTATTAAAGAAGCAGCCTCCAGGCTGGCGGATTAGCCTGAATAGGCTGAGCTCCCCAGGTACTGGATTTGGTTTACATTAGCCAGCTTTGCCCTTGGCTGCCACTGCTAACTCCCGTTCAGGTCACTTTGCTCTGGCTCTCTATGCAGGACATCCCTTTTTGTAGCCTAATTAGAAAGAAATGCTTAATTGTCACTATTTTGTACCACAAATGTGCTTTGCTGCTGTTTGAGGAAGCACTGGCTGTGCAATTGTTAGAAAGAGCAGCGCAGACTGGAGAAGAAATGTCTTGTGTGAATGACAGCGAGGAGGGCATGCAGCTCGGGGCGATGGGACCATTTTAAATTTTAAACACAATTTCAGCTTTGCCTTATTTCAATGCGGCGCAGCTGGAGGTGAAATCTGAATGCATAAAACTGACTGCATGAAAAGATAATGTATAATAAATGTATTCTACATTGGGTGGCGGTGGATCGAATCATTGATTAGCACCGGGCCCAGCACTGCTAAACATTCTTGTTTCATACATATTTCATTACGGCTCTGACAGTGGCTCGCTCTGCTGTCAGGGGACTGTGACAGATGTCCATTACTTAAGCCTCCCACCAGAAGAAGGGAAGTCCTTGCAACCTGCACCAGCCTAGATATAGAGTCCCCATCTGGCTGGCTGGCTGCAGTGGGGTGGCCCTTCCTCCAAAATATTCCTTCATCCAGGATGAACTAAAGAAAGCGTTACTTCTCAGGAGATGAAAATTACGTTAGATAAAAAGACCAAGAAAGATCAGCACTGTAATATCTAAAAATATATCATTCTTAACTTTGAAAGCTACCTTCTTTTACTGGGTGTAAGCCTGATGGTCAGGATTATTCATGGGATGACATCCCCCTGAACTCACCCGGCAGTGGTAGAACTGTGCGGGTGAGAACCAGGTCTGGCAGCTTCGCACTATTTAAAAGAACGACTTAAACTTTCAACTTAAACCATAATTAAGTGCCTTGGCTCCCTTATTTTGCACTACACTGCTAGATGTTGAAGAGCTAAAGTAGGGCCTTTTAATACAATTCACTATGCCTTATACAGTTTATATGTTTACCTCTGTTATTTAGACTATATTGATATGTTGTATTTATAGCTTTATATTGTCCAATGTAATTTTCTGTTTTTCTGTTCTGTATTTACTGTTGTTTGTTTACCTGTCCAGGGACTGCAGATGCTAATTAGCACCTAGCTAACTCTGGTGCAATTGTGATTGTGCAATGTTCCTGCCAAATAAACAATAAAATAAAAATTCTTTTTCTTTTTTATAATGAAAAATGCTGCACTCTTAAAGTTGATATTGTGTTGTTATTCAAGTTATCATTGGATGAGTTTAGCGCTACTCAGTAACCTAACAATCATGTTTTTGAACTTCAGTTTAACTTGAGAGAGCCCAGTCTCCTCTTCATGTTGGACACCACGTTTCTGTTGGTATTTGTTCCCTCTTCCTTGTCGTCATGTCCACATCAAAGCCACTTACTTGGGTTTAAAACATTAAACAGCTGTTAAGCGGTTAATAGCGGTGAAGTTTAAATACCTGGTTAGAGAGAGAAAATAAAACAAGGATTACATATGCTGCCCGATTCTGAAAAGTTGCTGTAGAATGTAAATTAATGGTTAGCAGATCCAATAAACCCAATTTATTCCCACTAGCTCATTTTGAATTTGATGGTAGCAACACTGCAACATTTAAACAGGGGGAATAAAAGGCAGAAACACCTGGAGGAGCATTTGACAACTAATCAGGTTAACTGACAACAGGTCAGTAACATGACTGGTATAAAAGGAGCATTTCAGAGAAGCAGAGACTCTCAGATGGAAAGCTGGAAAGAGGTTTACCACAGATGGAAAGCTGGAAAGAGGTTTACCAATATGAGTCAAACTGGCTCTAAAAATAAGAAGACTGTAAAATATCATCAAAAGATTCAGAGAATCAGGAGGAATCTCTGTGTGCATGGGAAAAGGTAACGTCTGAAATGACTGCAAGATTTCTGGACTGATCTGCTGTTTTTAACACTGCTGGCTGAAGCTGGACGCTCATTTTTAGTTCCAAACACAATATTTATTTTCATTTAGTTGTAAAAAAATAACTCTGGAAGTGTTGTCATGACCAAAGGAGGTAAAAAAAAAAAAAAAAAAAACTAAAAAAAAAAGTGAAGATGATGCTTCCTCAGTAGTTTCTCAGAATCTGTGGCCTTTTACAGCAGGTGTACGTGCAACAAAGAAGTTATACCAGATCACATGTGCTGCTGTACAAGGTTGTGTGATATGCTGATGGGATGTTGGAAGGTGTGTGTGAACATCTGACAGGTTTTCATGACTTCTGTCTAAATGAACCCACAGGGACAATAATGTGGAGTCTTCCCAAACTTTAATTTTAGCTTCTGTTCAAACATTGTCATCCAGTGATTGAAGGGTTCACCCTCTTATGTACAAGCAGATGTCTTGACTGTCTTGTGACATAAACCCACCGGCCAGAGTGGGCCAAGAAGATGGATGGGTCCATGTTTTCCTGATGTTTCCGTCAAATTCTGAGCCTAGCATCTGAATGTGGAGCTGAAATGGAGACCAGCAACGTTTCTCCATCTTCTATTGTCCAGTGTTGGTGAGTCTGTAAATACTCAGACCAACAACCATGTCATATTGAAAGTCACTTAAATCCTCTTTCTTCCTCATTCTGATTCAGTTTGATCTTCAGCAAGTCGTCTTCACCATGTCTACATGCTGCCGTGTGATTGGCTGGGTAGATGTTAGCGTTAACAGAAAGCTGAACAGGTGGAGCTGATGAAGTGGATGGTGAGTTTATAATTTATTTAGGAATAACAAACATGTTAGATGTGGGAAAAAAGATTTGATAAAAATGTAAGTAACACAAATGTCTCAACTCAAACTTTTGTTCTTTTTTAAATTTGCTGCTCTCATCACTGTGATGTAATTTGCAGCATTTGAAATGAAATCAGGCTTCATGTCAGTAAACTGTTGTGCATCTAATCGTCTCCTCAGCATTTCTAGTTCAAAGTAAAGCTTTAGACGTGTTCCCTCTGCAGGGCCCATGCTTTTTACAGTGTGAATGCAGTTTGTCAGGTGAAGATGAGGGAAAAACGAGGCCAGAGTTTGGAGCCCCGGAGTGTGTCTGTCTGAGAACGAGGGAGCGAGATAGAGTTTTCCTCTCTTTATTTTTGGGGAACTAGAGCGTCGTCTCAGTGCTTTCCTATTCCTGACTAATCAGGTGCTGCCAACCTGCCAGCCAAGGCGGAACGCGACGCCTTTCAAAACTCTCTGCTAATTAACAAGCCCCATCCACTTCAGCAGCACCGGCACATCTGCTGTAGAAACCCCAGAGAAGAAAAACGGCATTATCGTCAGCCTGAGTGGATCCTTTTCTTTACACAGCCTCAATAGCTGTGTGCTGTGTTGTGCTGTGTTGTGTTGTGTGTATGCATGTCGGTCACAAATGGTGCACGCCAGCTCTCCCCAAGTTTCTTGAAAGTTTCGACGCCTCTACGGTGGTATGTGCTACTTGTGTAGACATCAGCAGAGCGTCCCTCATCCATCAGGCAGCTGGAAAGCAGGAAAAGGGTTCCCGCCGTCTGAATGACTGTTTACACGTAGTCAGCACTGATTAATAGATGTTTCTGGTGTTGCTGGAGTTTTGCAGAAACACATCTTTGACAACCTTCTCGCATGATTAACTTCAATCAAACTGGAGTGTTTTTACAACTCCTGGTAAAAATATGTGGATGCTGCCACGAAGCTGTTCCTCTTCTCTACCGAACAAGCTGTCTCTGGAAAACATAGTTGGAAGATTAAAGAAGTTTGTTATTTAGGATTGGGGTTTTATATATATATATATATATATATATATATGTATATATAAGTTACAACCTACTGATATGTTTAAAGGACTTTTTATGGAAACATGTTGAATATTTTATTGGCTTGACTAATTTTATTTTGATGTGCACATCCATGTTTTGTGTCTGGATATTGAATTAATCGTGCAGTGAATGTCAGTTAATGTTGTTTGTCTTGTAGGAGGGGCTTCCAGTATAAGCTGGACTGGAAGGTGTGATGATCATTTTGCAGCTAAGGGTCTAGTGTTGGACATAGCATTGCTTTTCCTATTAAAGGACATTTTTATAGTTTTATTTTGTTCGGGTTTTTAATTGTTTTTCTACTGAATTATGAAGTTTTGCACAACTGCACTTATCACTTTACTGGTGAGAAAATAAAGACAAGGACCAGATTAAAAAGCTGAGCTCTTCCTTGCACAACCCAGGCAAACCTCACAACCAGGACAACAGAAGATGGAGAAACGTTGCTGGTCTGATGAGTCTCCATTTCAGCTCCACATTCAGATGCTAGGCTCAGAATTTGGTGGAAACATCATGAAAACATGGATCCATCCTGCCTTGGATCAACACTTCAGGCTGCTGCTGGTGTAATGGTGGGGGGGATATTTTCTTACCTTAGTTAAGAAAAAAAAATCTAAATTTATGCCTTTACTTAAATTGATATGAAAAATGCCAATAATTAATAAATAGCTTTGAAATGTGAATAGTTAGTTTTATCATGCCCATGATTTAATTTTAGACTCAGTTCAGGTTTTTAGTTCAGTTTATTTACTTATTTATTAATTTTGTTTCAAACGCTCAGATTAAAGCTAGAATAGAGATCTGATTACATCCTGTGTTTTAGAATGAATTTGATATTCTAAGAGTCTTTAATGAGGATTCCTGTTTTGTTTTTTTTACATAAAACATTAAAATCTTACAGCAAGGTGCAGAACAATCATTAAAGGGGAATTAAAGCAAACTATAAAAAAAATAAAAGACCTTAAATAAACTGAAAATTTAGCCTGAATCCAGTTTTTAATGTAAATAAAAATAATTAGCAGAGAATCTGTTGAACTGGATTTTTGCTTTCATGTGTGGAGAGGGTTCTGGTGGAAAACCAGTACTCCTCATGTTAAGCTGGACTTGGAAACGGAGTATAATTTACACAGGTCTTTGAACCCCCCTCTGAATGTTTAACAAAGCAGCCACAGTGACCTTGTTTACTTTGAAAGGGTCTGCCAGGACTTTAGAGGACCCAAACATTCACAGTGGGACCGGAGTTCTGACTTTTGCCAGGCCTGGAATTCCATCACCTCTACGTTTGCAAACTAAAGGCCAGCTGCGACCCAGGAGACCCCTTCAACCCATTTCCTCTCATGTCAGAAAGTCATGCAGCAACTCAGCCGACTTATTTACTACCACCACACAAACACACTCATGGAAATGGTGACGGAGATGTTGTAAAGTTCTGGAAGCGAGCTCAGACGTCTCATGTCGGGAGAAACGGCCTCGAACTGAAGCCACTCTGGTGGAATTCCTCTGTCTAATGTTTGTGAAGCAGTTCTGGTGCAGGAGTTTAACTTTGCTGCTGTCAAATGAAATGAAAAAATACTTAATTCATCCCTGCAGGGAAAGTTATAATGATGTAGATTTTTTTTCTTTCACGTGGACTATTGACATTCGCACATACAGATTCCAAGCATTGATGTTCCTCACACACATGTACAAAGCATTCTGCAAAGGGTCTTCTTCTTCTTCTTCTTCTTCTTCTTCTTCTTCGTCTTCTTCTTCTTCTTCTTCTTCTGCGGCCCAGATGCTGCTGGGTGTATTGCTGCTATCTACTGTTCAGGGTTATTCCAGATGGTCTCATCAGCTCAATGCACACAGTTACTCTTAAAGATGCATTACAGAAGCAGATTTTATCCCCCGATCGACGGCTAATCATGTATCATCTTCATTCTACCTGCACTGTGAGACTCTCCAGACAGTAAAGACAGTCTCATCTTGACTCTTGCGCTGTCTCTTAGTCTCTTTCTTCTCTCTTTCTCCAAAAATGTCTTCTTGTGTTTCTTTGCTGAATCAACCACGGCGTGTGTTCAGAACAGCGGGTGTGATTAAACCACCTGCTAGCGTGTGACGCAGTGTGTAAAGAGAAACTCGGCTTCAACGTCATCCGGCGCCCCAGAAGAAAAAGAAGTGAAGTGGTGACTCAGCCTCATGACACAGCAACACTCCAGATGTAGATAATCAATCAATCAATTAATCTGTCTATCTGTCTATCTATCTATCTATCTATCTATCTATCTATCTATCTATCTATCTATCTATCTATCTATCTATCTATCTATCTATCTATCTATCTATCTATCTATCTATCTATCTATCTGTCTATCTATCTATCGTAGACAGATGTGTATGGTATGGGAGAGGCGTGGGGGTTGGTTAACCCCTTATCTACACCAAGGAGTCCCAGGCAGAAAACAAAAATGTCAGTCAGGAGGTAAGCGGGATCCCATCATCCCTCTTCTGCCTGGAACACTTTCCATCTGCTTCAATATGTAAACCAGGCTGCGAGGAGATGAGGAGAGAGGTGGCTAATGAGCTGCCTGGAGAAGAAGGAAGGACCCCTCTCCGTAAGTGCACAAGAGAATACCTCTTCTGGGCATGCCCACAAACAGCAAAACAACAACAATGCAGCCACAGCAACAGGAATGGATGTGATTAACCTGAAGGAATGACATATTGTTGGAGAGAAAACACATCAGGAATGCAGGAGTTTGCGGAAGACAGAGCTACAGCTGCAGACTTGTGATGGAGAAAAGTTGTGAAGGGGAGATGTCAGCTGCTGATTAAATATGCCTGATGAAGTTATCTCTCTGTGCTAATTTCTCTTCAGTCTTTCTTATCTGATGTTTCATTTTTGGACTGCAGTGAACAGGAAAATGAAAGTAAGAAAACATTGCTTTTGTACTGTGGAGGCGAAGTAGCATCCTTTATTTTAAATTAATTTCTTTGAAAATAATGATCCATGACAGGGCCTAAGAGCATCAACTGATTTTAATCTGACAGAAAATATCACTCATTATACCAAGTTTTAAAGAAGGAAATTACAAGCCTTGCTATCTCAAAGCCAGGAATTAGGTGTAAAACATAAATAAAAACAGAATACAATGCTTTTCAAATCCAATCAGTTTACATTTTATCCCCAGTAGAAGATCAACAACACATCAGGTGATGAAACTGAGACATTTTACCATGTGATAGAAAATATGAGTTGATAGTGAATCTGATGGCAGAAACACGTTTGGAAAAAGTTGGAACAGGAGCAAAAAAAGTCTGGAAAAGTAACTGGTAGAAATTAGCAACAGATCAGAAATAGGGCTGCAAATAATGACTATTCTGATGGTCGATTAGTCACCGACTATTAAAACGACTAGTCGACCAATCGGATTATGTATCTCATGATTATTATAAATGGATCTTATTTCACTTTCAGCTTTGAAATCTTGCACGAGGTTGTAAGTCTGTGCCTCCTCTTTAAATGTTCAAGCATTGCAGACATACTTCCATGGTACGCAAGGTCTGCTTTACAAATCTCACATGTAGTTAATTTATTTAGTAAGTTTTGCTCCCTGGTCCGCCGCCATATTTTCTCCTGGCAGACTTTGTTGCACATGTGCAACTCTCAGCAGAGATAAGAAAAGAAGACGATGTCTCTCTGTCGTTTTTTTCCTTTTGTTTGTTACAGGTAAATTCATTGTCAACTATTTTATTATCAACTATTGTCGACAATGTTGACTAATCGTTGCAGCCCTAGTCAAGACTGGGAATAAAAGGAGCATTTCAGAGAGGCAGAGTCTCTCAGATGGAAAGATGGACAGAGGTTCACCAATCTGAGACAAACTGGATCTAAAACTGTGGAACAATTTCAGAAAAATGTTCCTCAGACCTTGAAGATCCACCATCTACAGTGTAGAATATCATCAGAAGATTCAGAGAATCGGGAGGAATCTCTGTGTGCATGGGACAAGGCTGGATGCTGGTGATCTTCTGCATTAAAAGCAGACTTGATTCTCTTCTGGAAACCACTGCATGGACTCAGGAAGACTTCCAGAAATCACTGTCAGAAATCCACAAATGCAGGTTAAAGCTCCATCATGCAAAGAAGAAGCCAGATGTGAACAGGATCCAGAAACAGCGCCGTCTTCTCTGGACCAAAGCTCATTTAAAATGGTCTGAGGCAAAGTGGTGAACTAGTTTCTGGAAAGCATGGACGGCGTGTCCTGCAGACTAAAGAGGAGAGGGAGCATCCAGCTTGTTATCAGTGGACAGGTGAAAAGCTGCATCTCTGATGGGATGGGGCTGCATTAGTGTCTATGGCGTGAGCAGCGTCCACATCTGTGAAGCTCCATCAATGCTGAAAAATACATGGAGGTTTTAGAGCATATTGATGAGATCTGGAAATCATTGCGTTGTTTTTATAAGGTTGACACTGCTTCCCTAATTTTCTGAAGTTGGGGTTGTACTGACTCATTTTTGTAAACAATAAATGGATGTTTTTAAATTTCTGAGGAAGAATTAGTCACTTGACCTCAGACATGTGAACAATCTGCAGCTCTTCACTTACAATTATTCATTTGTGACAAATGGACGACTCATTGCATGAAACACTGAACTTCTGCTCTTTTCTTAGGTCGTCCAGTACAAACAAAGCACGAGGGCCGCACAGAAAGGCTCCGCCAGAAAGCGACCATTACGCCGTTGTTTTGCTTGGTGCACAGACAAGAACTTAAAAAACATGAAAGACAAACAGGGTGGGAAGTTCAACCGGTTTTCCTATTAATGCCTCAACAGTGATCATTCACAGCAGATTTACAGTAGATGTACAAACAGTACAGGCTTTTCTTTACTATGGTGCAGATTTCATCATTAAAAAAAAGAGGTTTTCTTTGCAAACACACCAGCAGTGGTGAGCCTGTGGTCTGCCGTCCATCTTTCCTCCTGCTGGGTGCTTGTTGTCTTAAAAATCTCATCAAACTGATGTTCTCATGCTGTTATGCATGCTAATTTAGGGTAAATGTTAAAATGTAAATGTCTTCTAAATGTTTGAATTCTTCAAGTTTTTGCACTAATTAAATCGTAGGGTTTCCTTTCCTGGCTTTTAATTTCAATTTCATCCTAAATGAGTCTGTTTCAGTCTGCAGAATTTGGTGAATATGCTGTGTTGGTGCATCATTTCCATTTGGTTTAAGGCAAATTGGCTAACCTTTGGAATGGCCACATCCCCTCCAACACCAGCGGGTATCTTGTGTGTTGCCCTTCAGTTCCACAGATGTTCCATCTCCGAAATGCAGCGTGGTCTTCCTCAGGCTTAATCCCTGGATGCTGGCATGGCTGCTGCACACATATTTCCAAACAGAGCTGCAACACTTCCGTGTGCAGCTGTGCCTCCAACATTTGTCAAATCCTGTCATCAAGAAGCGGAAACAAGGCTGAAGAATTCGTTCATGATTACGTTGCACACAAGCAGGGACTCATATGCTCAAGCACACATACTTACACATGTCCACACACATGCTGCACTGTGTATTCACCAGCATGAACACACACACAAGGAAGTTCTCATCCCACATAACTTTAAGTTAAAGTCACGCAGCGCAGACCTGTAGTTCATGCTTCTTCAGCTTGGACGGGCCGGGATTTATGAAAATCTTTTGTATGACTGGCACTGAGTCTGACCTCCTCTCCGTACACTAACACCAGACCTCTGAGATCTTGTGAACAGCAGCTTTTAGCTGTTCCACGCTCACGGTTGGTTTCCAAAGATCGAGCCTTTGTGGTTCGTCCAAATCTCTAGACCAGAAGTCTGCTGTCAGTTAGATGTGCTACTTCTAGAAACTGCTGAAGACTTAAGTAGTTATCTCACCTTTTGTGTTGCTTTTAACTTTGGACAACTGTAGTTGTTTTAAATGTGTTCTGATTTGGATCGAATATTATCTTATATTCAGCCAAAAATTCTTTTTAATCTTGTTTTCAGAGTGAGCTAACCTCACCACGTGCACACACATCTCTTCCCCACTTCCACAAATCTCCATTTTCCAAACCAAAGATTTTCAGCAGCGATCTGCTGGGTTTTCCTCCTGCTGTTGTTCCACACGCCTGCACAGAGGTCAGGAAAATTAGTTTCCACATTATTTCCTGTTAATCATGTTATTATGAACTCCTTTCATTTGACTGCTCTGAGCATAGCGTTATTATGTCAACAATCTGAACTCTTCCCCTCTCTGATTTAAGGTTTCTGTCTTTTTTTATTTTTCTAAAAACTTCCAGCGTTCCCAGAGAGCTTTTTAATTCAGACAGCTCCCCCAAATTATTTATTTGCATGTATTAATGAAAATGACGTTTGTGCAAAGGGATCTGTGATGGAGCAGTCCACAGAAAGCAGAACCTCAGCTCTTACATTCATTAAGAAAAAGATTTGTTTTTCACTACTGTTTGCTGGGATAAGGATCCAGCATTGTGTTGACTGCTTTCATGGTCCGTCGTAGTTTCATACCTGAATAAAAACACAGAGCTGGAGCAGCTCATAAATAAACAGCAGGGAACAGAACTGAACCGAACTGACAGCACGAATGTCAGATAGGATGCATTTCAGTGGTGACTAATCATGCAGCACACATATGCACCACGAGCTGCAGAAAATGTGTAAAAGTAGGTAAAAACCCACTCAGCATGAGTGGACCATGCTGTTGTATTGAAGCCCATTCCCACCACTTGTAAATTAACAATACCGATAAAGCATCTCTTATACACTACCGTTCAAAAGTTTGGGGTCACTTTGCCATGGGATTCAATAGGGAAGTGACCCCAAACTTTGAACACTAGTGTATATGAGATTTAAAGTCATAATTATGAGAATATTACGACCTGGGTTGGTATAATGCTTGGTATAATATTATGAATATCAGATACCTGCAACAACCCACAACAACTCAGCAACCCGCTACTACTCAACAACCAGCAGCGACTAAGCAACCCGCAACTACTCAACAACCAGCAGCGACTCAGCAACCTGCAACTACTCAACAACCAGCAGCTACTCAGCAACCCGCAACTACTCAACAACCAGCAGCTACTCAGCAACCCGCAGCTACTCAGCAACCCGCAGCGACTCAGCAACCCGCAGCTACTCAGCAACCTGCAGCGACTCTGCAACCCGCAGCGACTCAACAACCAGCAACTGGCAGCTACTCAGCAACCCGCAGCTACTCAGCAACCTGCAGCGACTCAGATACCCGCAGCGGCTCAGCAACTCACAGCGACTCAGCAACTGTCAGCAACTCAGCAACCTGCAGTGACTCAGCAACCTGCAGCAACTCAACAACCTGCAACGACTCAGCAATCTGCAGGTACTCAACAACCAGCAGCGACTCAGCAACTAGCAGCGACTCAGCAACCCGCAACTACTCAACAACCAGCAGCTACTCAGCAATCTGCAGCTACTCAACAACCAGCAGTGACTCAGCAACTAGCAGCGACTCAGCAACCCGCTACTACTCAACAACCAGCAGCGACTCAGCAACCCGCAACTACTCAACAACCAGCAGCGACTCAGCAACCCGCAGCGACTCAGCAACCCGCAGCGACTCAGCAACCAGCAGCTACTCAGCAACCCGCAACTACTCAACAACCAGCAGCTACTCAGCAACCCGCAGCGACTCAGCAACCCGCAGCGACTCAGCAACCTGCAGCGACTCAGCAACCCGCAGTGACTCAACAACCAGCAACTGGCAGCTACTCAGCAACTAGCAGCGACTCAGCAACCCCCATGACTCAACAACCAGTAACCCACAGCTGCTCAGCAACCTGCAGCAACTCAGCAACTAGCAGCGACTCAACAATCAGCAACCTGCAGTGACTCAGATGCCCACAGCGACTCAGCAACTCACAGCGACTCAGTAACTCACAGCGACTAAGCAACCGGCAGCTACTCAGCAACCAGCAGCAACTTGCAGCATCTCAGCAACCTGCAGTTACTCAGCAACTCAGAGTGACTTAACAACCGTCAGCGACTCAGCAATCTGCAGCAATTTATAACCTGCAGCAACTCAGCAACCTGCAGTGACTCAGCGACCCGCAGCAACTCAGCAGCCTGCAACGACTCAGCAATCCGCAGCTACTTAACAACCAGCAGCGACTCAGCAACTAGCAGCGACTCAACAACCAGCAGTTACTCAGCAACCTGCAACTACTCAACAACCAGCAGCAACTTAGCGACTCAGCAACCAGCAGCGACTCAGCAACCCGCAACTACTCAACAACCAGCAGCGACTCAGCAACTAGCAGCGACTCAGCAACCCGCAACTGGCAGCTACTCAGCAACCCGCAGCGACTCAGCAACCAGCAGCGACTCAGCAACTAGCAGCGACTCAGCAACCAGCAGCTACTCAGCAACCTGCAAATACTCAACAACCAGCAGCGACTTAGCGACTCAGCAACCCGCAACTACTCAACAACCAGCAGCTATTCAGCAACTAGCAGCTACTCAGCAACCCGCAGCGTCTCAACAACCAGCAACTGGCAGCTACTCAGCAACCCGCAGCGACTCAGCAACTAGCAGCAACTCAGCAACCAGCAACTACTCAGCAACTAGCAGCAAGTCAGCAACCCGCAGCTACTCAGCAACCCGCAGCGACTCAACAACCAGCAACTGGCAGCTACTCAGCAACCCGCAGCGACTCAGCAACCTGCAGCAAGACAGATACCCACAACTACTCAGCAACTAGCAGCAACTCAGCAACCCGCAACTACTGAACAACCAGCAGCTACTCAGCAACCCGCAGCTACTCAGCAACCTGCAGTGACTCAGATACCCACAGCGACTCAGCAACTCACAGCGACTCAGATACCTGCAGCGGCTTAGCAACTCACAGCAACTTAGCAACCGTCAGCGACTCAGCAACCAGCAGCATCTCAGCAAACAGCAGTTACTGAGCAACTCAGAGTGACTTAACAACCAGCAGCGACTCAGCAATCTGCAGCAATTTACAACCTGCAGCGACTTAGCAACTAGTAGCGACTCAGCAAATAGCAGCGACTCAGCAACCTGCAGCAACTCAACAACCTGCAGCAACTCAACAACCTGCAACGACTCAGCAATCCGCAGCGACTTAAACAACCAGCAGCGACTCAGCAACTAGCAGCGACTCAGCAACCCGCATGACTCAACAACCAGTAACCCACAGCTGCTCAGCAACCTGCAGCAACTCAGCAACTAGCAGCGACTCAACAATCAGCAACCTGCAGCGACTCAGATGCCCGCAACGACTCAGCAACTCACAGCGACTCAGCAACTCACAGCGACTCAGCAACCAGCAGCAACTTGCAACATCTCAGCAACCTGCAGTTACTCAGCAACTCAGAGTGACTCAGCAACCCGCAACTACTCAACAACCAGCAGCTACTCAGCAACCCGCAGCTACTCAGCAACCTGCAGCGACTCAGATACCTGCAGCGACTCAGCGACTCAGCAACTCACAGCGTCTCAGCAACCCGCAATGACTCAACAACCAGCAACCCGCAGCAACTCAACAACCTGCAACAACTCAGCAATCCGCAGCGACTTAAACAACCAGCAGCGACTCAGCAACTAGCAGCGACTCAGCAACCTGCATGACTCAACAACCAGTAACCCACAGCTGCTCAGCAACCTGCAGCAACTCAGCAACTAGCAGCGACTCAACAATCAGCAACCTGCAGCTACTCAGATGCCCGCAACGACTCAGCAACTCACAGCGACTCAGCAACTCACAGCGACTCAGCAACCAGCAGCAACTTGCAACATCTCAGCAACCTGCAGTTACTCAGCAACTCAGAGTGACTCAGCAACCCGCAACTACTCAACAACCAGCAGCTACTCAGCAACCCGCAGCTACTCAGCAACCTGCAGCGACTCAGATACCTGCAGCGACTCAGCGACTCAGCAACTCACAGCGTCTCAGCAACCCGCAATGACTCAACAACCAGCAACCCGCAGCAACTCAACAACCTGCAACAACTCAGCAATCCACAGCTACTTTACAACCAGCAGCGACTCAGCAACCAGCAGCAACTTGCAACATCTCAGCAACCTGCAGTTACTCAGCAACTCAGAGTGACTTAACAACCTGCAACGACTCAGCAATCCGCAGCTACTTAACAACCAGCAGCGACTCAGCAACTAGCAGCGACTCAACAATCAGCAACCCGCAGCTACTCAGCAACCTGCAGCGACTCAGCAACCCACATGACTCAACAACCAGCAACCAGTAGCTACTCAGCAACCTGCAGCGACTCAGCAGCCCGCATGACTCAACAACCAGCAACTCACAGCTACTCAGCAACCTACAGCGACTCAGCAACCTGCAACTACTCAACAACCAGCAGCGACTCAGCAACTAGCAGCGACTCAACAACCAGCAACCCGCTTCTACTCAGCAACCCGCAGCTACTCAGCAACCTGCAGCGACTCAGCAACCCGCAGTTACTCAGCAACTCAGAGTGACTTAACAACCTGCAGCGACTCGGCAATCAGCGCAATTTATAACCTGCAGCGACTCAGCAACCTGCAGCTCCTCAGCAACCCGCAGCTACTCGGGAACCTGCAGCAACTCAGCAACCAGCAGCGACTCAACAACCAGCAACTGACAGCAACCCACAACTACTCAGCAACAAGCAGCAACTCAGCAACCCGCAACTACTCAACAACCAGCAGCTACTCAGCAACCTGCAGCGACTCAGATACCTGCAGCGACTCAGCGACTCAGCAACTCACAGCGTCTCAGCAATCCGCAACGACTCAACAACAAGCAACCCGCAGCTACTCAGCAACCTGCAGCAACTCAGCAACCAGGTGCAACTTGCAGCATCTCAGCAACCCGCAGTTACTGAGCAACTCAGAGTGACTTAACAACTATCAGCGACTCAGTAATCTGCAGCAATTTACAACCTGCAGTGACTTAGCAACTAGTAGCGACTCAGCAACTAGCAGCGACTCAGCAAACTGCAGTGACTCAGCAACCTGCAGCAACTCAACAACCTGCAACAACTCAGCAATCCGCAGCTACTTAACAACCAGCAGCGACTCAGCAACTAGCAGCGACTCAACAATCAGCAACCAGCAGCTACTCAGCAATCCGCAACTACTCAACAACTAGCAGCGACTCAACAATCAGCAACCCGCAGCTACTCAGCAACCTGCAGCGACTCAGCAACCCGCATGAGTCAACAACCAGCAACCAGTAGCTTCTCAGCAACCTGCAGCAACTCAGCAGCCCGCATGACTCAACAACCAGCAACTCACAGCTACTCAGCAACCTACAGCGACTCAGCAACCTGCAACTACTCAACAACCAGCAGCAACTCAGCAACTAGCAGCGACTCAACAACCAGCAACCCGCAGCTACTCAGCAACCTGCAGCGACTCAGATACCCACAGCGACTCAGCAACCCGCAGTTACTCAGCAACTCAGAGTGACTTAACAACCAGCAGCGACTCAGCAATCTGCAGCAATTTATAACCTGCAGCGACTCAGCAACTAGTAGGGACTCAGCAACCTGCAGCAACTCAGCAACCTGCAGTGACTCAGCAACTTGCAGCAACTCAGCATATTGGGACTGAAAATTGTTGCGGTGTCTTCCACATTACACTGAGCAGTGAAGGTAGGCGTACCTTTTTTCTCATGAACGTGCACAATCTGGGGAAGATGACCAATAACTGACCCCCCCCCAACCGACATCACTGAAACATCAAAGTAGAAAAACTTTCTAAAACCTGTTGCTTTTAGCTGCATGGAAACTGATTGTAGAAACACACTGGAAAACTCAAACCTGATATAAAAACGACACTGCTCACTTGTCTGATGAGTCTTCACTACTATAACACCATAGAAAGCTCAGAAAATTCTACGTAACATAATAGGGCCCCTTTAAGTCTTGGGTCCCTGAGCGGGTTGAGTGTCCCAGCATCTACATGCACTCCCTTTTTTCCATCCGTTCCCCTCCAAATGAGAGCCAACGTGTCACCAAATGACCCTCCACCTCAGTCTCGCAGCATAATGAATGGTCGGAGGCCAGCCTCCTTGCACATGCTGAACTTTTGGCTTCAGAATCACATCTCGGCCAATTTACTCCCCCATTGCTATTCTTCCGCGCACCCCCATCCCCAAATCCCGAGGTCAAGGGCTTGGAAGCAGTTTCTTGCTTCAAACCACATCACTAATGGCCAGAAATAACTGGGATGCTTTCCATAAAGCTGCAGGTTTGCTAATTGCTTGTATTCTCGTCTGTGGGGCCAGAACAGCTGAGACGTTACCAGCTTTATTATCTTTTTACTCAGATTACATCTAATATGATGAAAATAAAAAGAAAAGCTCTGTTTCTGCTTCTCATGCTTGACTGGTTTGTAATTAGCTGAAATATGTGGTGCTGAGTGAAACGACTGTTGGTGATGAAAGAAAGGGGATGCTCTGATTTGTTAATTAGTGTTTAACAGGTTGATGAAGCTTCATGTGAAATAATGAGGTGGTTTGGAGCACAGGTGGGATGAAGAAGGAGGAAGAAGATGGGATTTCTGTCATCCTCATGGTCTTCTTTTCTCTCACTGATTCACCGTATCACTCTAACCAGATTCTTGACACAAATTGGGATATTATGACAATGACCACAAGGGTTAAATGTTGCCCCCCCCCTCACACTAACACACACACACACACATTTTCACCCTCCTCTTCCTCCTTTTTACCCTATTATGTCATTGCATTTAACCTGCTGAACACATTTCTAAGCGACACTCTCTATAAAGAAACGTCCAGTTGTGGATTTTCTTAATGTGGCATCCATGGTGGTGCATTGAGGGGGGGGGGGGGTTCTTGGGGTAAGCTGGGAAGGGGTCAAGAATCAGAGTGTGTGGGACATTAGCAGTCAGCAGATTGATACAGGACCATTGATTCCTGGCTTCTTTTTTCCTTCCTCCTGGACATGATCTGCATTGCAAATGGCATCTCTGTGGCTTTGGCCTTTTCTGGAGTCAGAAAAGATTGGAGGGGGAGGATGGAATTGAACAGAGGGGGTGGGATCAGAGGTTCCCACAACACACAGGCCCTCTACGTAACTGCCCTCTTCCTCAAGAACCCCCCCCCCCCCCCCCCCTTCAGCTCTTCTCCTTCCCGCCTCGTTGTCTGAGGACCACAGCTGCCTCTGCAGTCTCCCAGGACTTCTCCACAACAGGCTCATTGTTGTGAAGGGAGGGGGCTCGGACAACACTGCTGATCCCTGGATGGATGGATGGATGGATGGATGGAAGGTTGGATGGATGGATCGATAAAACAATAAAAAAGACACAGGTGCCCCCTCCCCATTGCCCAGAAATCCAGACTGGTTCTGTCTCTGAGGCTATTTCCACTTTGTGCTGAAGCCGGTTCAGGTGTGAAAATGGTGGTGAAAACTAGCAGAAAGGCTTCACCATCCCTACAAAACTTTTGTACTACCTACTACAAGGCTGTGGGGGGGCGTTATGATGATAAAGAGTAACACTCCAAAGCTAGAACTAGACCAAGCGTTTGGACAGATAAAGGCTGTGTGCAAATGTCCAGAGAAAAGGTAGTTCACTCAAACTTACCCACAATGCATCTTGTAAAGTAGTGAGCATCGATGGTCACTAGACGGGTCAACATAGACCACAATGCATTGCGGGCAGAAGCTCAACATGGCGCAAGGAGGCGAAAGAATCGAGCAGCCTATAAATATAAGTATTTCATTAATCATATTCAATATTTGAGTGGTGTTAATGCACTGAAATAGAAAAAACTTGTGATATGAAGGTTTTTGGTCATCGTGACCACGTATCTGACCGTGCGTTTTGGTTGCCGTGGTGATGGCTGATAGTCACGTGGTCTGCGGCAAGGAAAAAATAGGCAGCTTCATCTCCGAATCTCCAAGAGAACTAGTACACTATGTAGTGTGCTATATAGTGCAGCCCTATGTAGTGAACAAGGGGTTAGAGAGTAGGGTGGACATTCAGACAATGCCAAAGGCTCACTACATGATGCAGAAAGTTTAGACCAGAAGAAGAGAAGATTACTGAGGATTCACTGCGAGGCAAAAGAGAAACATTTGTTTGGACTGATGAAGTTGAGCTTCTTCTTCGAGTAATGCTGGACTACAAAGCAAAAAAATTAGGGAAGGCATGGATTGGGAGTCGGCGTGTGTTTGTCACATTGGCGTCATATCCTCCGGTTGTGCAGCTACGCTTTCCTCACGGAACAGACGGTAAAGGTTTCAAACCTGGTTTCAGACATGATTGGTTTCATGGAGGCTAATCCATGGTTTCGTGGGAATGAAAGGGTGGATTGTTAAAATACTTTTGCCGTTTTACTGCAATTTGGCTCCATGGGGACGGCTCCTTAAAAGCTCTCACAGTCTTAATGTCCTCTTTGTCTTCTAAGGTTGTTTAGTTAAAGAAGCGAACCTTTATTCCACCTGATATGATCATTAACTAAACACAGTCTGAGGTTTACATTCATTTAACTGGGTAGATTAATACGAGTCATAGCTTAAAAACAGTTCTGTTGCTTTTTCTCTCCCTGCACTGATTTCTGAAGAGACTAAACTATCATCGATGTGAGCGAGTTCAGAAAGAGAGCCATGCAAAAACATTTGACAGCATCAACTGGACAGAAACTGAGTAAACACATGCAGGAAGTGCTGACCATGGATGCTGCAAGTGTTCCAGTTAATAATGTTCCACCACCTCACAGAGACACTGGAAGTGATATGCAAATGTGTCTTCACACACACTGAGCGTGTCCTCCAATTATAGGCTCTCATGTTGCTACAGGCCACCTCTGCACAATTAGCCCCCTCCGAATCCGACCGTTGTGCCATGTTAGTGTGGTCTGGAGGCAAGTTAGCATTGCAAATGAAACAAGAAGCAGCATTTCCAGGGGTATCATTAGAAATTAGTGTTGCATGATGGGCACAAATTGCCATCCGTGCTCAGACGCGAATCTGCAGTAAGAGTTGTTTTATTCCCCAGGAAATGCCATTTATCTCTGCATAAATGTGCAGTGAATGTGCTGAGAGTGTGGACAGAGCTGAGCAAGACAAGTACGTCTCCTACAGCCAGAGATGTGCAAGAGTGAAGAAAAATTCTGCTTCTAAAACAGATGCTTGCACTTACGATTTGTCTTCTTAGAGACAGAGTCCTGATGTTTAAAACTGGTCCTGCAGCTTCAAGTTTAACCCTTAAAACTCCACCAGATCTCCAGCGCTGCTGGAGGTTTGCTTCTTCTATCATCAGTGTCTCAGGAGCAGTAGTGTGTAACTCTGTGGGGTAAGTTCCGCCAAAAATACTTATTTCATCAAACCTTTCAATCAACTTCAGTCCAAATCAAAGCTACCAAATTCCCAATAAATGAAAAATTGTGTGTACGTTGTTTTTTTTTTATAGAAACAGTGGCATTGTGTGATCAAATTGGCAATTAACCATGCAAAGCTCAACCCAAGGAAAAATAGGGAGAAAATTTTGAAAAATTAGTCATTATTTATCCCTTTATCAAAATTAAAATAAAATAAAATATTTATGTATTTTTACCGTACAAAATGACTGTAGTGCAAAAGGTGTCCACCAGGGGGCAGAAGACAAGTGTCAGACTGTACAGCAGGATTTTGAACAGTTTTTACTATGAAGTGATGCAAAATGTCTCAAAAACTGTATGAATCATATATTATTTTGAGGCATTAAAGGGCTAAAGAATTTAAATAATAATTTAAATAAAATAAAGTGGATAAAATATTAATCTGTCATGTTTTACAGCAGTCTTTTTGGAGAGGACTTATTTGTCCTTAATGACCTTAAAGGACCTAAAATTTCTCTTGTGAAAATTAATCAACAAACTAAAATTGGAATTTTTAAAGTTCATCATGACACACACACACACACACACACACACACACACACACACACACACACACACACACACACACACACACAAAATACATCATCCCATATGAGATTAAAAAAAAAAAAACAGAATGAAGGTAAAAAAAATAATAAAAAAAATTGGTTAACCCTTCAGATGATTTGTGCAGGGTTTTAAGTTACTGGTTTATGGTGACTATTACGCTCCAACAAATGCCTGGTGGCCTTATTAATGAGACCTTATCTGCTGCTATCCTAATCAGCTGCTTTGTCTCAGAGATGACCCAGCTCGAACCTCAGGCCTGGTGAACTCAAGGCTACAGCGCAGTGATTACAGCAACACTGATCTAAATTCATTAACCCTCCCACAAACACTCCCAAGGACTGTGTGGAGGGCCAGGCGCTGTGTCTGGCTGGACAACTGTTCCCAGCAGGTCATGAAAATCCTTGTAGTTTATATAATTGGAGCGTCGGTGGAGAGAGAGCGGGTCTGCATTAACATCAAAGCCAGAAAACATATTTTATCCAATATAACAGCTTGGTTTTATTTATTTATTTATTTTCATGTATTCAGCTGTCCTTCCAACAAAATTCCACAAAAGTTTGGCACTCTGTAAAAAATGCAAAAAAAAAGCACATACTTTATTCTCAGTAGAAGATAAACAACATCTCAGATGATTAAACTGAAACATTTTACCATGTGGTGGAAAATATGAGCTGATAGTGAATCTGATGGCAGCAACACGTCTGGAAAAAGTAGTTCCAGGGTGATGTTCAGCATCGTGTAGCATCCCCTCTTCTTCTAACATGTCTGGAAACATCTGGGAAGTGAGGAGGCCAGTTGCTGGCACAGAATGTGGTGGATGAAACCTCCACTAACCTTTAACACTCTGCCTGACCTCCGAGACCACTATCAGTAAACTGTGATGGATATTTTACCCTTTCGGTGATCTACGGTTTTCCAGGCATTTCTATCCCGTCCAGAAGGTTTACAATCCAGCCACTAAATGTAGTTTTATTCAGAGACTCTATCTGGTAAATCCACAATGATCCATGACAACAGCATTATTTATCACATTTAATCATAAAAAGATCACTATCACTACTATGTTGCTAAGAGACCTCTATTTAGACCTGGACATGATGATGAAGCCACTTCCTGTCAAACTTTCCACCAATCAGAGAGCTTAGATTGACGGTAACGTCCAATCAGGAGCAGCCAAAGATCAACTAGTGAGCAGAAAGTTCTATGTGTGTCTGAAAAGAAGAAAAATAAAGCTCCTCTATGGCTGGAATGAAGCCAAGAAGACGTTTCTTATGCACGGTGGCGCCAAAAAGCAGCTGAGCTGGAGTTGGTTTAGTGAGGATAGCAGGTAAATAGTAGCAGGAATAACTGGAGATGAGGAAAAAGTGGAAACATGGAAATAGTTTCTGTTGTGTTTTTGTTTCAATAACAATATTTTTTCTCCTGAAAGCCAAGACTTGTGAGAATGATGCAGATGAGAAAAGGTTTGGTCACTGTTGATCTGTGTGTTATTTCTACAAAGTTCTGTTAGTAATAAATTCTGTTTTCTTCTTCTGGTCGGCCTTTATGCTGCTATATCTATTCATACATTCATTTTACATCATTTTAGCCTCATAATCTGAAGCTGAGAAACATCATGTCTGCTTGCTGACTGGTTTATACTGGGATTAAAAGTTCCAGCTTCTACAAACTGGTTTATACTGGGACTAAAAGCTTCAGCTGCTACAGACTGGTTTTTACTGGGATTAAAAGCTCCAGCTGCTGCAGACTGGTTTATACTGGGATTAAAAGTTCCAGCTTCTACAGACTGGTTTATACTGGGATTAAAAGTTCCAGCTTCTACAGACTGGTTTATACTGGGATTAAACTTTCCAGCTTCTACAGACTGGTTTATACTGGGATTAAACTTTCCAGCTTCTACAGACTGGTTTATACTGGGATTAAAAGTTCCAGCTGCTACAAACTGGTTTATACTGGGATTAAAACTTCAGCCTGGGTTACATTAACTAAGACAAAGATCTCAATGAATGTCTTGGAGTTTTAAGGCTTAAACTGTGAACTTTAATAGTTTATTGCTCCTTTAACTAAATCAGGTGTTTCACATGTTTTTCCCCCTTTTTATAACACAGTAAGAGACTAAATCAGTTTTTTTCTATATTACTTCGACTTTTCTGTATGTCCTGAATTTGCTAATTCATGACTTATAGACTTCCCCCTATAAAACAATTCTATAAAAAGCTGAGACATGCGTTGTGGAACGCATGAGAAACCGGAGTTTAAAACTGCAGATCTAAGGGGAATTTAGTCCATAATATTGTGCCTCAGAGTGACTGTTTAAAATACATTAGACTGAAAAAGACTGAGAAGATCCATGATGGAAGTTCAACTAGGACCGAATAGTAAAAGAAAGAAACAGGAAATGGACTGATAATGGAGATATGGGGAGACGGTCTGATCTGAATACATAAACCAGGCAGAATAACCACAAAGTGGGTAACATGCTGGGGTAACATGGCTGTGGGAGAAAGGAAAGGCGAGATGGAGAGAGACATAGTGAGTAGTGGCAAGCGTGGCTTTTAAGCCCAGAGTCACATTATGCCAGCTCTCTGGGGCACCACAGCTGCCAATGAAAAGGCCTCATCTCACCGGAGAAGAGCTGCTCCCCCTTTAAGGCCTGTCAGAGACTTTGACGCGAGTATGAATTTAATCCTGGACCTGCTGGGATACAGAGGAGCAGAGCAGCGGGAAAGCCTTTCCTACTTCAAGGACCTTGGCCGGCTCAAGGATAGCCTGCCAGAAGAGCTTTAAACCTGATGACAAATTCATTTGTGCAGCTGCATCCCCCCTTCTCCCCACTCCACCATGGAAATTTAAAGTAAATCACACCTCTGCAAACAAATCTGAAGTATGTGAAGTGTGTTATTTAACCTAGAATTGGAGAAGATGTCTGTGTGCTTCCTTTCTCAGTAGATTAACAGGGAATATATTTCTGATTTCTTCCATCTTCTTAGAAACGATGGACTTTTTTGTCTGTGGCGTTGAGTGTGGCCTTTGGCGCTGTGGGAGTCCGTCTAGCTGCCAAGGCGTTTTGATATGAGGTGATTATGTGGAGGGACGGACTCCGGGATGGCACCGAGGCAGAGGAAACCGATTTTTACAGCCATGCAAAGGAATGGATTGCAGAAGCAGCAGCGGGGTGGCCAGAGGCTGGAGGTCTATGAATATGTTTGTCTCAGAGCATACCCCTCCTCCTAATGCTGGGGCCACGATAATCGCTTGGTGCTCTGACATAAGCTTCCCAGGGGAGGGCAAAATCCTACGAGTCTTTGACACCAAGATTTCCAGAACATTTGAAGTGGACACATCTAATCTATAGAGATGAAAAGCATTAAAAGTAAGGAGGGTGGATGTGTCTCTTCTGCTGTAACAGAAGTCATGCCATCCTCAGGTTTTACCAGATGATTTTATCTTTCCTAAAGTTAATGAATTTAACACAGAACTCCTGCATTCGAACATCTATCTCTACTTCTTTCTGGATCACAGCAGTGTGGAGGGAGCAGTGGCATTAGAATGTAATCTTAATAATATATGTATTCCCTGTTGCATTCTTTATAAGACTTTGACACCTGGCCCAGCCTTCTGAGCTTTCAATCACCAGGCCCTGGGGAGGTTGTGGATACCTGGTCTTTGAAGCACCCAGAAAGGAGTAGAGAGGAGAAACAGAGTCAGGATGTGGGAAAAATCTGCTTCCAACCAGAGAAAACAGGTGACTATAACTCAACAAGGATGTGTATTTAGGTATAAATATCCCATTGCATTATGGTGAAAACAGCAACATGTCCAATTTGAGGAGATTATAGTACCTGAGTAGTACCAAATAATCAAACATTCAGCTTTACTTTTGCATGGAAACACATGAAGACAAGGAATTAATATTTCTGAGATCTAGATGAGAAAGCCTTACCGTGCTCTTTATCAGGTCCACCCTTCTACCGGGTGGTCTACGCTCCACCTCCTTCACCTTCTACCCTTTTCCCTCTGGATATAATTTACTTATATAAATATAGTGTATTTTCAAGTGAATATTTATGAGCGGACATATTAGATCAATATTCATTCTCAAGTGGAAATTGACAGAAAATGCTACAGCTCATATTGGAGCTTGAAACCACAACCTTCACTTTGGTATGACAACACTGTGATCACCTGACTCTTAACCATGGGGCCACAGCTCACGCTTGGGCCTTAAGGACTACCTAGAAGACCACAAAAAACATTCAGTTGTTTTGCGTGTGTGGGCCTTGAAGGGCCTTGAGTGGGTCGTGTAACTCATCAGTTACACAAGATACTGTATTATCTGTGTAAAGCTCAGTTGCAATGCAGCTTCCCAACGCTTGGGAGCGGTTGTTCAACAAACTCTAATAAGAGAAAGAAGACACTCAGTTAGCCCCTAGCTTGTAGCAAAAGGTATGAAGAAAAAATTAAGACAAAACTGGTCTCAACCCTCCTGAAAGGTAAAAATTTTGTACAAAAACAATCTGATTCATTAAGTATGGTTTAATAAATATAGCTAACTAGTCAGAGTAGAGAGGTCTGGATGGCGTGTTAGCTAATGTTAGCTAAAGTTACTAGCAAGATGAAAAGTGAGATTCACAAAGCAGCTATGCCACAGCGCGGTCTTTGAGGTGGAAGACTTTTCCCCTCCTGAATCTCCTCAGCTACACATGAACAAGGTGGTCCTGAAGCATATCAGTCTGAGCCGTTAGCGCTGTTAACTGGCCTGTCAGCAGCTCCAGCAGCTCTGGAAAGCTGTGGAGACTCGCGGCAGGTTGTGGCAGCTGCAGGAAGTACTGCGGGAAGTTTCTGCTGCTAAGATTTGAGCTGCTGTCTGTCGCCAGATGATCAGCAGGTAAAAATTGAAGTCCGGTGTTACTTTTACTCTCCTCAAATCACAAATCTGTCCCATTGCAGGAATATTTAATCAGAAACTCTGTGAAAGAATAGCAGTCTGAAACTAGGAAATCTACACCAGATAAGTTCACATGCCTTCATATGCGTTGATGGATATGGTTTTCTATGCCTGCGAGGCGAAGAGCCGCCTATCTGCATCTGGAGGGAGGGGCTGTGGGGTTTTTAAAATTTTCTCACGTAGAGAAGCATCAGTACGGCTCTACATCCTGAAAAACAAAATGTGGTTTTACCCTGTAGGGGGCGTTATGAGCCATTTTTAACCCACAAAACCCTGTTTAAAAAAAAATAACAATTTATACATATATATATATATATATGTATATATATGTATATATACACACACACACACACACACCAGTTTTATCAATAGTATTTGTAAAACAGTGGTCACAATTAAGTAATACTGTGTTGTTTGGGAAAGGGCTGCTTTTCATTGAAGGAACTGAAGTTTGGAACAGCGTCCCAGCTGATATTAGAAACTGTACCACATTTAAGGTATTTAAAACCAAACTGAAATGTTGGCTAATGAGGAACCAAACATGTAACCACCAATGACTTTTCTTTTATTTGTGTCTTATGTCTCCAGTGTTGGGTAGTGTGGATAATTTTTGTCTTTAATTCTCTGTTATTATTGTTGTAAACTGCGTTTATATTTGCTTGATCTGCCAGGGACTACAGATGGCTGCTGGCTAATTCTGGTATATTTTTCTTTTTATGTTCATTAACATGCCCTGTCCCTTTTAAACATATAAAGTGTGTGGGTTTAGTTGATTTCTCTATTTTTCTTTCTTCTTTTGGAAACAGCTTGTCCAGCCTTTGAAAACTGTTTCGCATGGCACAGTTCAGGCTTGTGGGAAGATCTGAGCCACTTTCGGAACCAGTCTCATGGTACAGCCGGGTGGCAAGGCTTCAGACGTAATCAATGACGTCACTCCTCTGAAACTACTCAGCACGTGAGCCGGATACTTGGTGCAGGACGTTTCATTAGTAGTGGCTTGGCCTAAAGAAACTCAGAAGGAAACTATTAACCTGCCTCAGCGGCCAAATAGCAGTAAATAAGTAAATATTTTTTTTTACATAATTTTATTTTTGGACCTTTGTTGAGCTCTTCCTCCTTGACAGCCACTTAGTTTCAGAAACTTTCTAGTTTTACAATCATTATTTCCTAGTAATTATTCTTTTTTTTTCTTTTTTGGCATCAGCATACTTTTGATTCTCACATATTTTCAAATGAAAAGTCAATATCAGTTGATCAGAACATACTCGGACTTCCACCAGCTGCCCAAACACTTCAAACAGCAGCACCTGTGTCTGAAAAGAGAAGGTGTTACTTTTTATTCCTCCTGCATCAAACACATCCTCCATCAAACACCAAACTCTTCAAACAAGATGTCATCTGCTGCTGTCCAGCTGGGTTTGATGTGAAGAGGCGGAACGATGCAAAGGATCTGCTCAAGTTCTGATTGCCCGCCACTTCCTCTGATATCTCACAATGCAGCTTCCCATAGCAAATCAGCCAGATGAAAACTGACAGCATACACCTCCCAATTCTGTCTTTTCATTTATGATTTATATAAACTTCAAAATAGTTGGGACTCTGTGTAAAACATAAAAAAAAAAACAAAACATAATGTGTATTGGTGAAAGGTCTGGACTGCAGGCAGGCCAGTTCAGCAGCCGGACTCTTCTCCTGTGAAGTCATGCTGTTGTGATGGATGCAGGATGTGGTTCAGCATTGTCTTGCTGAAACCTGCAAGGTCTTCCCTGAAAGAGACGTCGTCTGGATGGGAGCAGATGTTGCTCTAAAACCTCCATGTACTTTTCAGCATTGATGGAGCTTCACAGATGTGGAAGCTGCCCACGCCATAGGCACTAATGCAGCCCCATCCCATCAGAGATGCAGCTTTTCACCTGTCCACTGATAAGAAGCTGGATGCTCCCTCTCCTCTTTAGTCTGCAGGACACGCCGTCCATGCTTTCCAGAAACTAGTTCACATTTTCATCCAGGTTTCCACTTTGCCTCAGAGCATTTTAAGTGAGCTTTGGTCCAGAGAAGACGGCGCTGTTTCTGGATCCTGTTCACATCTGGTTTCTTCTTTACATGATGGAGCTTTAACCTGCATTTGTGGATTTCAGGGTGAACTGTGTTCACAGACAGTGATTTCTGAAAGTCTTTCTGAGTCCATGCAGTGGTTTCCAGTAGAGAATCATGTAAGCTTTTAATGCAGAAGATCACCAGCATCCAGCCTTGTCCTATGCACACAGAGATTCCTCCTGATTCTCTGAATCTTCTGATGATATTCTACACTGTAGATGGTGGATCTTTTCTCATTTTTAGAACCAGTTTGTCTCAGATTGGTGAACCTTTGTACATCTTTCCATCTGAGAGACTCTGGTTCTCTGAAATGCTCCTTTAATACCCAGTCATGTTACTGACCTGTTGCTAATTAACCTGATTAGTTGTCAAATGCTCCTCCAGGTGTTTCTGATTTGTACCAGTTACTTTTCCAGCCTTTTGTTGCTCTTGTTCCAACTTTTTCCAGACATGTTGCTGCCATCAGATTCACTATCAGCTCATATTTCCCATCAGATGGTAAAATGTCTCACTTTCATCATCTGATGTCTTGTTTATCTTCCACTCAGAATAAAATGTGACCTGATCAGATTCTGTTGTTTTTTACATTTTATTTACATATTTTACACAGTGTCCCAGCTTTTATAGAACTTGGTTTGTTTAGTTTTTTTTTATGTTGTTTTTTTCCCACTGTTTCAAAGCAGAAGTTAAAGAAGCTCTGTGGGCCAAACTTCCGAATCAGTGTTGAAAACTTTCAGTCTTCGCTGATGAAGACGTGCTTTCTGCAGTATTTGGCTGCTACACCTGTGGGCCAGAGTGGGAAACCACTAATACAGCTGTTGACTGGTCACAAATGAGAACCAGCTCTCTAATGGCTGACCTGTTTACACAGGAAATCAATCCATTTGAACTATGTACAATTTGCTGCACCACTCCACTTGTGGCTTGCTTCTATTTTTCCAAACAAAAATGGACACAAGCGTCTCTGGTTTTAGTCTGAAGGCCCAGCGGTGGAAGCGCAGCCCCCACGCAGGTCGGGAAGCAGAAACCCAGCTCCAGTCCAATTTGCTGCAGGTTTCCCTGAGGAGAGAAGCAGTGTTGATTTTGGCACGCGTTCCCAGATCCAACCAACAATTCCTGCCTTTTTTTTCCAGACATGTTGGCTGGGAGAGAAGTGGGGAAGAAGAGGAGGAAGAAAAAAGAAAGAAAAGAGGGAGAGAGAAGGGGGGAGGGAACAGCCTCAGGGCTGGAGGAAGATATTGTATGCATGTGCACTCAAGCACAAGGTTTGTGGCCAGCTGCTTAAGGATTTTTCTGGGGAGTCAAGATTATCCACAGAGTCAATAGAGTGAGGGAGGAAGAGGGAGAGCAACTCAATTCTGCCAGGGTAACAGAGACACTGTCAGCACTGTTTTCTTCCCCCCTCCTTACTCTTTGTTTAGACCCAGGCATACAACCACTCATACTAAAGATCTGTGAGAATATTGGCTTCCACTGAGTCCATTTTAAATTCAATACACACTGATAAATCTCTACAGAGAACCTGATCGCTCCGGCCTTCAGAAAGGGACGACAGAATTAGCATTCTGCCTAGGAATTCTCTCAAAACTCATTTTTGAGTTCACAATCAGCCTCATCTTCTTTTATTTCACTCAAAGAATAATGAAGTCTTATGGGATGCTGTTATCTTTATATCTCTTTTAAGATTTCATTTGATGCCTTAAAGTCGAAGCGAGGTGCAGCATCCACTCCTCCTGGTTTGAAATGGAGAAGTGTTGCCAAGGTCGCAGCTCTGCATTTTCACAACTGTGGTTGTCAAAGCCTGACAGGACCCGAACCCCTGAAACGCCTCCTGGCGAGCCCCCCTCCTGTTATGCATGTGCTGAAACTGCTAGAGGTAACAGAAATGATGCGAGAGGGACGAGACCAGTGAGAGGGGAGTCTGCATTTCACTGATACCAAAGCTATGGTCACCCCTGAGCCGGAGCGGAGCCTGGAATAATACCACTCCTCAGGGTGTTCTCTGGCAGTGCCATGCAAAGCCAGTTAGCAAAGCCAGTTAGCAAAGCCAGTTAGCTACCTACAGTAGTTTGAGACTAAAAACTTTAACCCACTTCAGCATTGCTGGTGTCTCTGAGCTGCAGGTTGCTGGAGAGTCTTGTCTGGGTGCTGCGTTGTGGAGAGACGACTTATTCAGGAAGATTTTTAAAGGCTTTGTCAGGCAGGAATTTAGATTGGAGTCTTACACGACCTTCCCCAGGGGTCACTGCTTGGATCTGTTGGAGCTTTTGTTGGCACACCTGGGTGATGGGGCCTTGACAGAGCAACAAGCTCCTGTTTCAGGTTTGGTGTGTGGTTCAAAAAAACAAAAGCACAGAGTTAGGGAAGTAAGTGTTTTCTGTGTCGGCCAAAATATAAAACTGGTACCAGGTAAAATGAAATATATTAATTTATTTGTCAATTATTTTTCAAATGTTTTATAAATACTGTAAAGACACGTTACGTAACTTTCCGACCTAAAAACTCTGCGTTCCATTCACGTGTGATGCTACAGTGAAATCCGTTATGTGCATTTCTTGAGGCTGAGAAATATGGAGAGAAAATTGACTCAGTTTCATTGTGTGTGTAACGCGTGGTTGGTAAACCATAGAAACCATTTTACGTGTAACTTGGGGAACTTCCTAAAGTATGTTCAAATGCACACACAAATATCTAAAATTTTGAACAAATACATGCAAAAAATACAAAAATGCACAAACAGTAAAATGCTACACACAAAGGTTTTACCTTCAAGCTGACAAGTTTAATACTTTCATTCTGAGAAACGGTTCTAGGCAGATGAATAGTTAAATAGGTCTGCGTAGAGCCTCACAGCTTTGTTCCTACATGGTGTGTTCAAGTGCTGGTGGAAAGCTGAGACTTCTCCAGTTATGTCAAAGTGGCAAAGACGCTTTCTATAACGGAATAGTCACCGTGTGTCAGATATGTGTCAAGTTGCTTTTCAGGGGTTTGAAAGGTCCAGTTACATGAGCAGCCCTTTTGTACGGCGGCTGAGAGCACCAATGCTTGAGTAAGATTCTTTCTTTAATCATTATCTCAAGTTAATTTTCTTGAATAGACTCAGTAAAATCCAATAGAATTTTTGATGTATTGTTTTTTTATTTTATTTTTTTTTCTATATCAACAACATAAAGGTTTCTGGGGGAAAGCTGTGTGGACGTTTCATGTTCTCTCCCTGCTTCCTCCCACAGTCCATAGACATCCATGTTTGGCCGATTTAAGTCTTGGAGTGGCTGCGAGTCTGAATGAATGTTTGACTCTGTGTTGGTTCTGTGACGGATGAGGAACAGCTCACGATGACGGATGGATGGATGGATGGATGGATGGATGGATGGATGGATGGATGGATGGATGGATGGATAGATAGATAGATAGATAGATAGATAGATAGATAGATAGATAGATAGATAGATAGATAGATAGATAGATAGATAGATAGATGGATGGATGGACTTTAGGCAGTAACATCACAGAAACCAGACCCACCATGTTGGGGTCAGAAAAGGAACTGAAACACAGTCTATGGACAACATGGGCGTCGCCCTCATGGACATCTGAGCATTACAGGTCACATGGTCTGTATCTACCTACAGGCACAGACACCACATGATCATGTTGGTGACTTCTGAGGGGTAGCTGGTAGCTGGACTGTAAACAGGACAGCAGCCAATGATCCATGAGACACACATCCTGATCAGGCATGTTCCTGGTGTCACTGAGGAGCTAATTTCCATGCACCTTCATAATTGAACAAATTTAATTTATTACCACATTAGAAGTAAAGAGGATACTGTCTTTTTCCACCTGTAACCATGATGTTCATCTACATTTCCACACTCATCAGCTGCTTTGTGCAGTTTAAAATACTGTGTGTCGAGACTAAAAGCTCCAAATTTACTGTGTGTAGCATCTAATCTTAGCTAACAGACACCAGAATCAGCCCAGATGTTACCTGTCCAAACAAACACAGCTGAGTGAGAAAACTGCCCTCAACCACTAAGTGTTGTATCCTGCAAAGAAATTTGGGAAATCTGAAAATAGCCCCAAGGCTCCTGGTGTTATTGTAGGGATTGAGGTGGATGATGCAGAAACCATTCAGAAGCCACAGAGGGATAGTGCTGGACCAGGCTTTGTTTGGATAAATACATTCAGAGGTTACATGGTACAGCCACTTGTTTATGTCTGTTCTAACACTGGGGCAGCTTTCATTTTCAGAATGGGGGAGAAAAAAAATGACTCAACCAAACTTAGTCTCCATTTGTTTAAAATGTCCACCTTGAAGAATAAAATGCTGCTTGGAGTCAGAGGGATAATGGAGACTCAAGTCCTCAAAAACTTAAAGCAACTGAAAAATATTTGCAAAAGCATAGATTAGTGCACATCTAATGTAAACAATTTGTTACAGGAGCTTCTAAATATATTGTACTGATGTGTCAATAGTAACCTCCTATTAAAAACGGCAGAAGACTGACAGGAGCAAGAACTCCCACCTAGTCGCCTCATAAAACAGACTTTCCAGGGTTTTCCATAAAGACGCAGTCCAGTGGGATCAAACCCAGTGTATCATGTTCGCATAACTTTGGCTTTCTGAACACCTGCCACCTGCTCTGCAAGCAGAAGACAGGTCTACAAAAGGATCATCCTTTTCCTGTCTTTTTATAAGGCAGAAGTTTGAGGCATTGAAGTGAAACCACTTCCTTTTCCTGCCATGGAGTCTCGCCAGCCGGTCTCTACTGATTAATCAACAAGCTCCATCATCAAACACCAGTGCTCACACGACGGGCCAGTGCCTCACAGGAGCATGTCAGGTCTAGATATCATCATGCTCTCAGGATGGTAATTGAAGGGTAGTCATGCATGTCTTGTAAAGATATGGGATCTACTGCCACCAATAGACAGAAAGAAACAGCCTGACTTTCAGATCTTTATGTACAGCAGTCAGCCGCGCAGACAAGAAGGAGGAAAAAAAAACAACATATGAGGGCTTTAAAGTCTTTCAGACCCACATCTGACAAAGCTGCTCTGACATGTGATGAAATGCTTAATAAATAAGCTTGTATGTACCTGCACGCGACCCTCCTGCTTGTTCAGGACAAGGCTGAGTCTTTCTGGATAGTTTATTAGATAAGAAATACATGTATTAACTGTGGAGCTGAAATGGAGACTTATCAGACCAGCAACGTTTTCTATTTTTTATTGTCCAGTGTTGGTGCGTCTGTGTGAATTGTAGCCTCAGTTTCCTGTTCTTAGCTGACAGGAGGCACCCGATGTGGTCTTCTGCTGCATTCTGGTCCAGACAACTGTTGCTCACTGGATATTTTCTCTTCTTCAGACCACTTTCTGGAAACCCTAGAGATGGTTGTGTGTAAAAATCCCAGGAAATACTCAGACCAACAACCATGCCATGTTCAAAGACTACACGCTGCCATGTGATTGGCTGATTGGTTATTTGTGTGAGTGTCTGTATAACTGCAGTGGTAAAAACCTGTGGTGCAGTAAACAGAGCTTCCAGCTGGGAGCTTGTTGCACTCCTGTTGCCTGCAGAGATATGAAGGAAAGTACTGAGCTGTGGGCGCCTTTGGATGGTCTACATGCTGCAAATGAGGTGCAGACAGACAATAATGGATGATTGTTAGGCTGTCATTTATGCTGGGTCAGTGTAAGGTATACATCATTCTCGAGACATGCTGACATATTTGTGACATCACTGGTCAATTCATCTCCGTATAAATATTTATTCACTTTCACCCTCTTTTTACAGACTAAAGTCAAAGATTTCCAGCTTGTTCCATAGCTCTTACTGAGGTCTGTTTTTGTTGTCATGGTTGAGAATGATGACAGTAGAACATTGGTTTAGGGCCTTAAAAATAACTTGTCTGTGGTAGGTAGATGGAGGCGTTTTCCTGTAATTCAGCTGCATGTTTCAGGCTTTGCAAGGCAGAGGGAAGAAGAGAGAGTTACCCAGCGTTTAGACGGCTAAGTGTGTGTCCTACCTAACCAGCATCACCCCGATGAAACCCAAACGGCAACATCAACAGGGAAAAACTCCTTAGACTCCTGACTGGGAGGATACAATTGCAGCATTGGGAAGAGGAAATGAGGGAAAAGTTGGCCTCCAGTTAATCACCAGTTTTAGATGATTTTTATCCAAATGCCCACCTACCAAAACACTGACATACCATTAAACATTTCATGTTTCGAACTGGATCTAATAAAGTCCTGATGCTTAAGAAAGAGTTATTTTCCCACCTGTCAGTAAATCAGAGGTAATTGGATTGTGGTTGGAAGGTGGTCCAAAAGAAAAGGTAGAGTTGGGTGGTCAAGATGTCAGGAGCAAAGAGTAAAATACAGCAGGGTTTAATTCTGAGGTGGAAAAAAAGAGAGTTGAGGGAAAAAGAAGAAAACAGCAGCTCCTATGAATTGTATGAGCTCCCGTGTAGTTGAATTATAGATCTGCTCTGGTGTTTTTTGCCTGGATGACTGACAGAAGGGGTTGGCACATTTTCAGACCTCATGCCCCTTCCATGAAAGTGAAATCTCAAAATGTTCCGCAAGAGCTCAGCAATCCTCAGCATCTCCATTTCTGACTCAATGCCTGCAAGAGGCAATGAAATCTCCTTATTTGACCACTCTGTCTTCATGTAGTAATCATCTTCTTCCTTCAGAAACTTTAGCATTCATGGGAAAAAGCTCTTAGTGTTTGCCTTTACAGAGGCAAGGCAAGGCAAGGCAGTTTATCTGTATAGCACATTTCATGTACAAGACAATTCAAAGTGCTTTACATAAAACAAAGGCATTACAGATATTTAGAAATAGTAAAAGGCAGCAACACATAATCACAATAAAATAATAAATTACATTAAAATGATTAAAAGCAAGATAAGTTAAAAAAAAAAAGTTAACGTGCAGATTTCATGCATAGTCGCATGAGAAAAGAAATGTTTTTAACCTGGATTTAAAAATGTCTACATTTAGTGAAAGTTTAATCTCCAATGGCAGTTTGTTCCACTTGTTTGCAGCAAAACAGATAAGTGCTGCTTCACAATAAGTCTATTGGACTGCAGTCATCTGGTGACTTAGACACATAAAGTTGTGTATCATCTGCATAACTTTGATAATTAATGCTATAGTTCTGTAATATTTGACCCAGAGGGAGCATATACAAGTTGAACAGAAGAGGACCAAGGACTGACCCCTGGGGGACTCCACAAGTCATGGCCACTCGCTCGGATTCATAGCTGCCGATCTTAACAAAATAACTCCGGCCTTCTAAATAGGACCTGAACCAGTTAAGGACCGCTCCAGAAAGTCCAGCCCAGTTTTCTAGCCTGTGCAACAGGATTCTGTGATCTACAGTGTCAAACGCAGCACTGAGATCCAACAGAACCAGGAACTGATACTAGACCAGAATCAGTATTCAACCTAATGTCTTTTAACACTTTGACCAGAGCTGTTTCAGTGCTGTGATGAGGTCGGAAGCCGGACTGAAATTTATCAAGATTTCCACTTTCATTTAAAAAGTCATTAAGCTGGTGAAATACAACTTTCTCGATAATCTTGGAAATAAAAGAGAGGTTAGAGACGGTCTATAGTTGTTCATTATAGAGGCATCTAGAGTCCTTTTCTTTAGGAGTGGCTTAATAGCAGCTATCTTCAGTGACTTGGGAAAAATGCCTGATGCCAGCGAGCTGTTAACTATCAGTTGATCACTTTCTACTGAGGTAAAAACTGTTTTTAAAAAGTCGGATGGTATCATGTCCAGAGTGCATGTTGTTGATTTCAAATGCCAACCATTTTAAATTGTGACATAACATCAGAATTGTTTCCGGGTTTTAGACACAAACTAATTTTCTTGTTTGACTGTGTGGAATTAATATTTTGCCTAATCGTTTTAATTTTTTGGCTAAAAAAGTTGGCAAATTGGTTGCATTTCTCAGTGGAAAGGAGATCTGGGCTTATCTGTGTAGGAGGATTTGTAAGTTTTTCAATCATAGCAAACAGAGTGCGAGAATTGTTGACATTCCTGTTAATCATTTCAGATAAATGCAGCTCTTTGGCCTTGCACAACTCATTGTTATAGTTATGCAGACTTTGTTTGTACAGCTCATAGTGAATTTGAAGTTTATTTTTCCGCCATTTCCGCTCAGTTTTTCTGCATTCTCTTTGTAGGCTGATAACCACAGTGGTGTTTCTCCATGGTGTTTTCTGTTTGATCAAGTTGCTCTTGATTCTTATCGGTGCAACAGCATCCATTACATTCAAGACTTTCAGATTGAAATGATCCAGGAGTCCATCAACTGACTCTGCACTGGTTGTTGGTAACATAGCTACGGCCTCCACAAACCTAGCACTTGTTCTTTCATTAATGTACCTCTTCCTAACCGAGGAGCAGGTTGGTTGGACATTCTGAGTGATCAGTAAATCAAACAAAATACAAAAATGGTCAGACAAGGCCGAGTCAGTGACCACGACAGAAGAAATATCAACACCCTTTGAAATAACCAGGTCCAGAATGTGACCTCGAATGTTGGTCGGTTCTTTTACATGCTGCCACAAACCAAACATCCAATATGGAACAAAATTCCTTGACATTATCATCCGTCATGTTATCTATGTGAACGTTAAAATCCCCAGTTAAGATGAAATGGTTAAAATCAGTAGAGATAACCGACAATAATTCATCATTCACTATCATTCACTTCATATGTGCATGTTTTTTTTTTTTTTTTGCTTTCTTCCTGTGGATCAGTAAATACTGTATATCAATTTCTTCTTTATCTGCAAAAGGCTCCAAACTTTGCTTTATGTTCAACAATTAAAGCAGTTAAACCTTGAAAAGCTGATTCAACAAGTTTTTTTTTTTTTTTTTTTTTTTTTTTTTACCATCAGTGGTCTTGTTGAAACCACTCTACATGTCCCTACCAGGAGCATAAAGTCTCAGACCATTTTAAATGAGCTTTGGTCCAGAGAAGACGCTGTTTATGGATCCTGTTCACATCTGGCTTCTTCTTTGCATGATGGAGCTTTAACCTGCATTTGTGGATTTCAGGGTGAACTGTGTTCACAGACAGTGATTTCTGGAAGTCTTCCTGAGTCCATGCAGTGGTTTCCAGTAGAGAATCATGTCAGGTTTTAATGCAGAAGATGACCAGCATCCAGCCTTGTCCTATGCACACAGAGATTCCTCCTGATTCTCTGAATTTTCTGATGATATTCTACACTGTAGAAAGTGAATCTTCAAAGTCTGAGGAACATTTTTATGAAATTGTTCCACAGTTTTAGAGCCAGCTTGTCTCGGATTGGTGAACCTCTGTCCATCTTTGCCTCTCTGAAATGCTCCTTTACACCCAGTCATGTTACTGACATGCTGCCAATAAACCTGATTAGTTGTCAAATGCTCCTCCAGGTGTTTCTGATTTGTACCAGTTACTTTTCCAGACTTTTGTTGCTCCTATTACTACATTTTTGGAATCAGGGTTGTTCATCATGTCCACTTGCTAATTATTAAATGACTTTGTTCTGTAGGAGACATCCATATCTTTGCCTCAATACTGGAAGAATCTTGTGCTTAATATTCTGGTCACAACAGCTGTGTGGGACCTCATAAAGATTCTTCATCACTAAATCAGTCCAAGTGCGTGACTTTCTTCTTCACTTATCACAGTTCAGCATTTAATTTAGTCCAATCTTTAAAAATCAGCAAAATCATTCTTCTTCTTAATGGAGAGGAAATGCACATCACATGTCAACTAATGGTTCACCTCCCAGAATATTTCCCAGTCTTAATCTTGGATGAGCATCTGAGCTTTTTAATAAAAAAAAAGCTAATTAAAAACCAGTTAACATCTCCGAAAGCTGTCGTATACCTTTTCCTTTGTTGGAAAATAAACCTGAATAGCCTTACTGTTCCCAGACGTAACCGAAAGACCCATGACTGCACCTAATCTGCAAATTATATAACACACGGGCCATTTCCCTATGTAATTCTGCAGGAAACAAAAGGACAGTTATTTCAGGGGAGCAGTTATTCAGTGCAGTGCTGGCAGGGCCATGGCGGCTCCCAGAGAACAGCTTCCCTCTCTCAGCACCATGAAATGAAAATTTACATTCGCTTAGCGGAGCTGTGGCGCTCGCTGCAAGACAGCTGTATTTTTAATGAGAGTTGGGAGATTTAATTACCTCTGTTTTAGTGGGCAGTGACAAGGGATATACAGTCAGAGAAGAGGTGGCAGATGATTTCTCAGCTCGCATCCCAGCAGTCGCCGAGCCGGAGCGGAGCAGAGCGAACTGGCACTGAGGCTGCAATTAATCCAAATTTATTCCACTACTGTATAAAGCTGATCCGAGGGAGACAGTGGAAGCAGTCAATGCAGCGAGGAAAACAAATAAAAACAGCTGCAATCTCCAGACATTTTGCTGAAGTGTAATACTCATCTAATGTGCTTATTAATGTCATCAATTCCCCCCCAAAGGCCTTGTTTTAGAGCGTCAGCACAACTACTATCAGGCTACATCTAACAACTCAGCCTTTATTTTCAGCTTCTTCAGAGTTTTGTCTCCATAGGGTTGACATCCAGGTATCAGTTGAAGTTATCAGCATAACAAAACTTCAACAGATGCCAGAAAAAAAAAAAAATTCTCTGCAAACCTATCAGTCTTTGAACTCCCATGCAGCATCGGCTCAAACATAATGTGTGCTCTGTATTCCTATCAATGAGCAACAGTCACACCATCAAAGAACGGCTCAGTTGGTAAGACTGGGATCCTCACCATCTTCATGTCTGCATCAATTGGCAGAATAATCAAATTAAGCCCTATCTGTTATCTCCGCTCGCTCACATACACACACAGATGTGCACACGCACAGTTGTGAAGTTTAATTTAATCATTGCACGGAATAATGAGAAAAAGAAGAGTTTCTCTGAGCTGTTTCTTTTATTGGGACCCTGTTCTGTCTAAAGGGAGATAAAATGAGTTGTTTTGCCCATCGTGCCAAATTGAATATTCCCAGAGATGGCATTGAAATGCTGATAGCCATCTGAGCTGTTGTATGAAAATGATAATGAGTCAAGGTCAAGGCAGGAACATACATTTTTCTTGCTTCAAGCACCGACAGAAGGTTGTGTTCAAAATGCAAAACAATTTCATAGCAAGTCTGATTAAAAGTGAAAAAAGTAAACAGAGTAAACAAGAAAGGGAAGCTGACATGTAAAGTTGGTTCATACTAACCAGCTGATCTGCAAATCTGGCAACATTACAGTGCCAACAGCTAAGCAAATGGGAAGGAGCTTCCTATTGGATAACTTAATCCCAACTGACGCAATAAGCAGCTTCTCATTTCTTAAACATCCATGGGGAAAGATGTTAGTCTGTTTCAGAAGGGTCAGATCATTAGTAACAAGCAGTGAAAACATCTAAGGAGATGCAGAAACTACTAAAACTGGGTTCAGAACTGTCAACACATTATTAAAAAGTTGAAGGATAGTGAGGAACCATTGTCTTCCAGGAAGAAATGTGGTCAGAAAAACATCGTGAATGATGTGACTAGTGAGCACTTAAATGTTTGGTGAAATCAGATGGAAGAAAAACAGCAGTAGAACTCAGGACTATGTTTAATAGTGAAAGTAAGAACATTTCCACATGAACAATGTGAAGGGACTCAAGGGTTAAGGGACCGAACAGCTGTGTAGCCATAAGAAAACCACTCATCAGTGAGGCTAACAGGAAAAAAGGCTTCAGTTTGATAGGGAGCATAAAGACTGGACTCTGGAGCAATGGAAGAAGGTCATGTGGTCTGATGAGTCCAGATTTACCCTGTTCCAGAGTGATGGAGCATCAGGGTAAGAAGAGAGGCAGATGAAGTGATGCAGCCATCATGCCTAGTGCTACTGTACAAGCCTGTGGGGGCTCTTGCCTGTCTATGATCTGTGGTTGCTGTAGGTGGTCAGGTCTAGGTTCTGGTCTAGGTTCAGCAACATGATGTCTCCAAAGAATGAGGCCATCTGACTACCTGAATATACAGAATGAGCAGGTTATTCCATCTTCCCAGATGGCACAGTTCCAAGATTCATAGGGCTCAGACTGTGAAAGAGTGGTTCAGGGAACAGGAGACATCATTTACACACATGGATTGGCCACCACAGAGTCCAGACCTGAACCCCATGGAGAATATTTGGGATCTGCTAGAGAAGGCTTTGTGCAGTGGTTGGACTCTCCATCATCTATACAAGATCTTGGAAAAAAATTAATGCAAAACTGGATGGAAATAAATCTTGTGACGCTGCAGAAGCCTATTGAAACAATGCCACAGAGAAGCTACCGGAATCAGATATAAAGGAGGTCCAACCAAATGTTGGATTGGATGACCTTTTGTTTTGCCAGGCAGTGTACCTTTTGAATTTGTTCTGCTGGAGACTCCCACTGTGGCAGGACCACATGGTTTTAGTGGTTCTATGGAGCTGCATGGTTGATATACACATTAAAGGAAACGCAAGGATTTGTATATGATCATATCAGTCTGGACCAAAAAGCCGGAGTCCGACACCTGCTGCCCAGTGCACATGCAACTACTCTGTAGGTGTGTCCCATATTAAACTCATTCAGTAAAGCTCATTAACAGGTCTTCAGGTTCTTTTCTGATTCTGTGCAGTTTCATTCTACATGAAGTAAACTTGGTTAAGATCAGGAATTAAATCATGGGCAGATTTTAACTCTTTGGGTACCAGAGCTTTCAAAGGTTTAAAGGCATACTGTAAATGCTAAAAATTATGGATATTTATAGCTTTATCTGGACCTCTGCTGCTTCCACAGATGTTTTAGAGCTACATTTTCCACCCCTGCTGCCTTGACCATGTCTAGAAACTCTCCTAAAAATTGGAATTTTGAATTCCCGACCTTGGGTAGTTAAAGCCTCAGAGTTGTTGCTGCTTCAGTTATGTTATTATTATAGATGGATGCACTGTGACGAAGCATCACCTACACTGCAGCTAGACGACCAATGATAAAGCAATTTGAAATGTTGCTGCTTTTCATGTAATCCACTCTGCATCCCTCACTGCGAGCCTCCTCACCAACTCCATATGGTGTCTTTCAAACACGATTTCTTCAAAATACTGGAATAGACCACCCACCATCCCCTTGTGTCGCCCCCCGTCGCCAACCTATAGTGTGACATTGTAGAGTCACATGTCTGCCCTCTAGTGGTGGAAAGTAGTGGCAGGTTTAAGCTTTCTTTCTGGAGATATGACTTGGTGCTTCTTGTAATTTTGCAACTTTGGTGCTTAGAGAGTTAAACCTGCAGGACACCAGTGGTGCAGCTCTCTTTTCGGACCATCTGAAATGAGCCACACTTTGTTTCCACATCGTGCATCAGTTGAAATTATGGGTTAGGGTGGAAGGGGGGGTCCAATCCTGCTGTCAGGGTGGCACTGCCAGGAAATAATTTTGATCCAAGACAGGATGGGTCCAGGTTTTCATGACGTTTTCACCAAATTCACTAACCCCTCCCTCCCAACAGTAATCCCTGCCCTATCACTGATTAAGCTACCTGTGAAATATGAAATGAGTGCACACACTTTTCTTTTGTTCTTGCGGCCTTGAGAACAAGAACAAAATTCCTGTATCTTGCAAAGTACATAACAAGCTTAAGTTGATGACATTATGAGATAAATTCAATTTAGGCAGCAATTAAGTTTCCGTTCAAACCTGTTTGACCCACAAAATCAGCAGCATATCAATACATTTCGTAAAGGAAAAGGTTTCAGCATCTCCACCTACACCACATATGAGAACCTAACATATCAGTGATGATGCAGAATTTAGCAGCAGTGAAAATCCTACCTGGTCCCACCCAATCACACTCAGTGAGAGCTACGATTTAATCAACACAGTGATGGAAGTTAACAACAATACTGCAGCTGCCCGGGGATACTGCCTGTACAGGATTCTTGGTTCTCAATTATTTTAATTCAGAAGTTCATTACTTATTGATTTACTGGGTCTGGTGGTTCATAATTTAAGTCCCAGAAAGTAAAACTCAGCAATGTAGCAATTAAGGGGATGTTGAGCAACGGAGACCAAATTCACCTCCAGCTTCTAATATTCAGATAGCAGCATGGATCCATTCCTCCGTATCATTATAAGTCCTCGCTGCACGGCAACTTCCAGTCAAACATGAGAACAGTTGGAGGCAATGTGTTCCTTAGGGTTTAGTGGAAATTAAAGTTTGAGAAATTGGTTCATGCCAATCAATGTGGTGAGGAAGAAGAGGGAGAGGCAAAATGAGGGAGAGATGCAGGAAGAGAAAATAATGAGGCCAAGAGTGCAGTAAGGATGAACCACCATGATGACTGGAGTGACAGTGACGGAGAGGAGGAGGAGGAAGAGGAGGAGGAGGGGGAGACAATCAGGAAAACCCAAACTGACTGAGTTCATCCTCAGCTCGATGTACCCAAACTCCTCTGCAGCTCTCGACTCTTTACAAACTGCCAATCCACTCAAAGCTTCTCCTCTCTCCATCACTCTACCCTGCCCTCCCGCACACTCTCACAGCCACCATATTTCCCTTTTTCTTCCTGCCTTCCTCTTTTACCCCCCCCCCTTCCCTTCCTCACTGTTTGGATTGAGGCAGACTTAACCACCCCTCCTCTCCCCTTCATTGTCCCCCAGCCAGCAATGAATCACATGGAGGCCAGGGACCCAGAGGCTGCCAGGGCCCACTGATGACTCCCAGCCCGGCCATAACAAGTGGCTGACAGCTCTATTTACATAAGAGCAGCAGGCAGCATGGAGAACCAGCCCAGACGCAGCTCCATGTACGAGCGTAAACACTGCAAAAGGCAGAGATGTCATCATAAGACGTGGACGGGTTATGAAGAGACGCAGGAGATCCATAGTCAATAAGGCTTTTGGCCTTAGGGCAAGGATCCGAACGTTTGTTTTTTTAGGAGTTTTTCCACATGAGCGCAGAGGGTGATGGGACCCAGGGGATGGGGGCCATTGGACCACCATATCCACCACCATCATACATCTCTCATCAGTAGAAACCAAGCAAAGCAGAGTGAAGTCTAACCCTGCTGAGTGATGTTAAATTCAGGCTAATGTGGCTCTCTGACCTTTCCTCTGGTCATCACCGACCTCCATGACTCTAATAATATGTCTTTGTTTGGCTTAGAAAATGAGGAAATTTAGCTTTAACCCCGAAAACTCCAAGCCATTTTTTGTAGTTTTCCTTTATTAATATAAAAATGAATGTAGAACCTCAACCCCTGTAACCCTTGTAGGGACTTTTGGTCCTTTTGGTCATTATTGTCATTATTATGTAAGGTTTCATTAGGCTGCAATGAACCACACATCATTTCTTATGAGAGAAACTGATGAACAAAATTAATTCAATTTAAATGTTTTCCAAACTAATTTAGAAGAAAAAACCTTCTAAAAAAATTCAATGAACACTCAGGAGAACGAACTCTTACCAAAACAAAAAGGTCAAGACTGTTCCTGTGATGTTTTCTGCTGTTCATTTCATTAAATTACAATAATATTTGTAATTTTGTCAAGCTATGTAACAATCATTGATGGGCTCGATACATTTCCTATGGAACTTGAGCAATGAGGTGAATAGAATAGAATAGAAATACTTTATTAATCCCTTTGGAGAGTCCTCAGGGAAATTTGGGAAAATCACTGCCCTCCTCCAGCCAAGCGACAGGCGACATTCGTGCATGTGAAATGTTGCGCTTGTTCACATAGAAGTGCACACGGGTGCTTGCAATGCGACACAAGAAAATAGAAAAATGTTTCATTTCATTTTTTATTGGCACTACAACCAATCAGCGAGGGGCTTCGTTGACTGACCAATGAGCTGAGAGCAGCCTAGACAGCACAGGCTGCAAACACTTTCAGCATGGAGGAACAGATCATTTTAGCTGTGCCTGAGGCCACATGGTGCCAGGGTGTATTTGTCCGAACGTAGGTCCTGGATTTATCTGCCGTCACCACCAGGATGTTAGTCCTGATGCGTTCATGGACCAGGCTGCAGGCTGATGTCTAAGTTCAGGAGGAATTAATAACACAATTAAACATAAAGCTGCTTTTATATTGTTTTAAGTTCACAATGTGATCATTTATAAGCAAGTTAACATGTGAAAATCAGGTTTCATTGCACATCTTTATTTGTTTACATTTATTCTTTTGGCATTATATTTGTTATTTTTCCTAGTCGGTCTCACCTCCGTCCGTCTGTTTGCATTCGGCCCGTCAGTCATGACTATTTATGGGCATTTTCTAGGCTTTTACCTTCAAAGTAAAACTAGCTGCTCCTTTCAACCTATGAGAGCTTGGGATTCATCAATTTAAGAGGAAAGATACAAACAATTTGAAACAAACACGTTTTTGAATCTAATGGAGGGTTTTGGTTAACATCTCTCCGCTGGCCTAGAAACATCTTGGGATCCCCCGGATGAGCTGGAAAATGTTTCCAGGGAAAGGTAAGTCTAGCCTTCCCTTATGAGGCAGCTTCTCCTGCAATCCGACCATGGATAAGTGGCAAGAAAATAGATGGATGGTTTTTGTGAAAAAAAACATCTATTACATACAACTTAAGAATAAATTTAAGCAGCAAAGTCACAAAATTGTGACAAGCACCGGTCCACATCTCCAGAAAAACGCTTTAAGCTGCCACCACTTTCCACCATTAGATGGCAGACGTGAATTTGCCGTCAATGCACAACAGAAACTATTTCCATGTTTCCACTTTTTCCTCATTTCCAGTTATTTCTGCTACTATTTACCTGCTATCCTCACTAAACCAACTCCAGCTCAGCTGCTTTTTGGCGCCACCGTGCATCAGAAACATCTTCTTGGCTTCATTCCAGCCATAGAGGAGCTTTATTTTTCTTCTTTTCAGACACACATAAAACTTTCTGCTCACTGGTTGATCTTTGGCTGCTCCTGATTGGACATTACCGTCAATCTAAGCTCTCTGATTGGTGGAAAGTTTGAAAGGAAGTGGCTTCATGATCATGTCCAGGTCTAAATAGAGGTCTCTTAGCAACATAGTAGTGATAGTGATTTTTTTATGATGAAATGTGGTAAATAATGTTATCATGGATCATTGTGGATTTACCAGATAGAGTCTCTGAATAAAACTACATTTAGTGGCTGGATTGTAAACCTCCTGGACGGGATAACAAATGCCTGGAAAACTTCCGTAGATCACCTAAAGGGTAAAATATTCATCAGTTTACCCCACAGAGCTACACACTACCAGTCCTGAGACACCGGTAATATTAGGATATTAAGGTTAAAAATGGCAAGAAAAAAACAAAAACAAAACAAACAAACAAAAAAAAGTTGTTTTACATTATCAGGCACATTTTCTCATTTGGAGTGAGGATAGCAGCTTTGCAGGTGTGCTGCCGCTTATTTACCCCGGTGGGTATTTGAGGGGGGTGGGAGACTGACAGCTGGGGAGAGTGTTTATGAAATAAACATGGGCTTGATGCAACACTCAGAACCCTGCTCTGCTGTGGCCTTGGAAGCCTCTTGTATCATCTCACCAGCCCCTCATCCCCCCACTTTCCTTTCATTCTTTCTATCTCTCTGCAGCACACATACACACCGACACACACATTCCCCAGAGCTGTGGATACAAAGGTGCTCATGGGCCTAATGGGGTCAAACAGGCTGTAAATCAATTGTTAAACCTCCTCTCTGCAGCTTCCAGCAGAGGCTCTGCCACCAAAGGCTTCCACTCTGCAGCAAACTGGACGTGGTGCTCGGATCAGGTTACACACAAAAATAAATCAGTTGGATGGTTTAAGAATGTTACAAAGACAGTAAAGATAAATGTTGTGGAGGGCCCTCCAGACTGTTTGAGTCTGCTTATCACTGCAGGAGACAAGTGTGATGGATTGAGTTGGAGACCTGGAGCTCTCTGTAAACTCACTGTACTTTCATGAACCCATCTCTCACATAAATACAGGATTCTGTCACATAACTCTTTATTATGAGGGCAGTATAGAGACAAGATTTGATCACTAAACTTATTTATTAAAGAAATCTGAATTTAGTGAAGAATAATAATAATGTAAAACCCTTAAAGATGCCATATTTTAAACATTCAGGTTCCATATAGAAGAAGTTGCATGAAGAGCAGACTTTGGTCTTAAATCCAGATTTAGTATCACCAATCAAGAAATAATTTAGCATGTGAACTGAGCTAGAGGGACTATGTCCTGACTATAACATCAACCATTAATAACTATTATACTTCACACACACACACACACACACACACACACACACACACACACACACACACACACACACACACACACAAACACACATATATATATATATATATATATATATAGTTAAAGCGCCTTTCAAAACACCCAAGGACACTATAAGTGACAAGGTGGGCTGGAGGGACAAGAAGTTGGAGAGAGGAGGAGGAACGAAGGAGGAGTGGAGTGTGCAGGAGATCAGATATATATGGTGGGGCCAGGTTGTGGAGTGCTTTGAATGTAATGAGGAGAATCTTGAAGTTAATTTGATGTTTTTACGTCCCGTCCTAATCTCAGTCCTAGTCTGGGCGACCTTTGGGTCACTGGACCCCCGGTATTGAAGCAGCTTCCTCGACCGAATGACCATGAACTCTTTGCTCAGGCTGCTGACGGGGAGCTTCAGCTTGTTGGTCTGCCCGTACAGGACGATGCTGCTCAGGCTTCGCGGCAGCCCCAGCCACCTGCAGAGAAACCTGCTGACCCTCATCTCGAAGCCTTCCACTGTGACTAGGAATCAAGAAAAAAATAATCTAATTAATTACAAGCTTTGTAATTAATTAATCTTGATTAATCTAATTTTAATCGCATAAAAATATATGCAACAAAAAGCAACATTTTTTTTAATTAAATGGATTTTAGTGGACAACACACAGACATTAATATTGTAAATTAAAGCTCTAGTAATGTCTGGGAAAATGCATTCAATTACAATTCAATTCAAAACAGTAGAAAAAGAAATAATAAATTTTCCTGGCCCATTTTAAGTCCTTTAACCAGCAGCTCCTGCTGTTCCCTGATTAAGAGTCTAAAACATGTTACAGATCTTTTAACTCTGTAAATGTTTTCCTTCATTCATTAATAGACATTAATATCTGGTGGTAAGCCAGCATTGGATCAGCCAGCAGTAGCGTTGTACCTTTCCTTTTTCAGTCTGGTCATGGAGCAGAGGTGACCATCTCCTGCTGCAGCTGGGACTGCTGTGTTAGGACCGAGCCTTTTGTGCGTTCTTTTGGACAATAGAGTGGCATGAGCAGCACCCATTCCTCAATTCCTCAGCCTTAAAAAGTCTCCAGTAACAGCAGAAAAGCTAGCTAGATTTGTTGGTAGTCGCTTATTTGTAATAGTCACTAGAGGTCTGAAAACTCACTAAGTATTTACTATTATAAGTAGCAGTTGTTACATTTCATTAGAGGTGGAAGCATCACCGCAGATACCACTGTGTTAAACGCAGTAAAAAAATGAAGAATACTTTCTTTACCTAAATGTTTCTTTGCATTTTATTGTATTTAACCCCTTTAAAAATGTGCTGCAGTATATAAAAACCTCTGAAAAGCATGAATTAACATGCAGACATTATCTGGTCAAAGGCTCTTGGAGCTAAAGTAAAGTTACAGCTGTTTTAGCAAAGAGATATCTGGATGATTTTCAGTCAATGATAAATCCGGGAAACACAACTCTGTCACACTGTCTTTAAAATCATCGTCAGCTCTTCTTCTGTGGTGGATCGGTTCCTCTGGGATATTATTTTATTCTAAAGTAGCTAAAAGGTGGAGGAAAACACTGCAAACAAGTGAATCTGTGCATAATGCTAACGTGCATAAACACATAAATAAAGCATCTGGTATCGTTTCAACTTTCATTACTAACCCCTCCTTATGCTAATGTCACCACAATCTAACCAATCATCAGTGGCAGGGAGGGAAATAAGTGTGACACAAACATTGTCCCAGTGGTTCTCCTTCCCTTCCAACGTAGCACAGATAACTTATTTAAGCTGACACTCCAGCTTCAGTATAATTCCTCCCCATTCCGCGCCTGCATTAATTATTGGTAAACATCACGGTCATGTGTTTCCAGTAACACCCCAAACAATCATACAAGGCCACACTAGAGAGAATTGTTGTTAAAGTTTTAAAAGGCTGATTCCTGCTGTCAGTAATGTGTTAATAAATGATAAAGTCAGACGTTTGGCATGCTGCTTGCTTACTGACTTGAAGTGCTGCTGAAAGGTTAATCATGTCTCTGCATGTTTTATTAGCAACCTGCAAATCACTGTTTCTGGAAATTCAGCAGGTAGCCAAACAGAGCACACACCGAAAGAAACATCTGGTTTTTGATGTAAAATATTACAAGGAAAATATTGACAGCAAATAAAAAAGTAATTTTGTAGAAGAGAAATTTCATCAGCTAATCAATAATCACAGTTTGTTTTAATCATGGCCTTGAGATGTTGTTCATTACAAATCAAGTAGTATTGAGTGAACCAAAGACTTTAAAATGCAGACTGAACCCCCACCCTCCTCAAATCAGGGTTCAATGCCTCACAAGCATCCAAAACTCTGACTAATGTTCTGAGCAGCCGGGTCGTTGCTAGGAATAACAGGCCCCCGTCACTGTGGTGGATTGGCCTCTGTGTGCAATTATTTCCACAAACGGCCGGAAAGGAAAGTCACTGGCTGGAGTAACAGCTCCCCGGACGGGAGGCTGTCGTGCAGAATGTGAAAAAGATGCATGTTGGGTGTTTGCCTGTGCTGACAGGAATAAAGAACATTGTCAGAGTTCTCACTAGAAGTGTGCATTAGCCAGTTGTTTTTGTTAGCATGGGGTCCATGATGGAAGGCAGCTCTCACTTACACAAACACCAAGTTCAGCTGGTTCAAGAAAAGAAGCTCTGAGATCTTTTAACATCAGTCCAGTGGTTTGAACGCTTTACAAACACAGTTAACAAGACTGATGGCGCCCTCTGCTCCAAGCCACGTTTGCTAGGAGAATAAAATTTTTCCTCTTTTTATGATCATCCAGTGAAAATGAGCTGGAAATCTGAAACGTGTTAGTAATTTATAATGCTACTTTACTCTGCTTTTTCTTTCTCTACTTTTTCTTCTTATTTAACAGCCAAAATAACTGAGCTCGCCACATGACTCACATCCTGAACTGTGACCTGACGGAGGGAGTCTAAAAGGTTCGGGAGCATCAGCTAAACGAGTGGGAACGAAAATGTTGTTTTAAACAACAAATTTAGTTTTAGTAATATTTTCGGGGGGGTCAGCCAAACAAATTATGGCATGCTGATGTTGCCACTGAAAGGAGAAAAAGCAGCTTGCAAAAAATGTGGCCTTGACTTATAGCTGACTATATGTGAGCGTAGCTACCACAACTCAGTCACATGACCACCACATGTGGCCCACAAAGAAATCATTATAAGGAAGGCTTCCTGTATTAGGACCACTGAAGGCCCACAAAATACTTGCCGTAATTCACTTCCAGGCCAACAACTGACTACTGGATCACATGTGGCCCACGGGAGATTTGTCATAATCGAAGCCAGGCTGGCAACTGACATCTGTTCCACTTCTGGCCCACACAACACCTCCCAGTACCACTAAGTTCCAAAAGTAGCTCGCATTTAGCCCAAACATGGCTGCTGGGCAGCGAGTTAAGCCAAGGAATCGAACATGTTCACATTTAATTAAAACTACAAACTCTTCTTGTCCTAGATTAAAATCAACAGAAAAGACAGACTCTGAACAAAGTCCACATTCCTACTGCATATCCTGAAAAATATGTTTGAATGTTATTTTAGGCATACCTGCAAACGTAGATTAGATTAGATTAGATTAGATTAGACTTTATTATCTCACAGTGGAGAAATTCACTTGTTTCAGCAGCTCTTGTTATAGAATAAAGTGCAGAAAGACAGAATAAGGTGAACATGCATCACAGCAAGAAGGTGCAATATAAATTATTTACAAGAAAAAGTCTAAGAAAAGCAAAAATATGTACCATTATAAATATAAAAGATATATATATATATATACTATATATATATATATAAAATATAACAACAACTTCACAGACTATATACATATTTACATGGTGATGGTGGGATATGAAGAATATGATGACATTGATAATGGGGGGAATTGCACAGTAAAATATAAATAAATATTACACAGTATTATGACTATACTATATACTATAGAAGGTTTGGACGACTTAAGACCTCGTTTACATGATGACGCTGAGACAGTGAAATGCAAAAGGCCTCTCGTTTCCATAGTAACAGTTTTGGGTGGACAAAACTGTCATTTTGTTCAACATATACACTACCGTTCAAAAGTTTGGGGTCACTTCCCTATTGAATCCCATGACAAAGTGACCCCAAACTTTTGAACGGTAGTGTAGCACCAAGAATTAAGGCAGTTCTGGAGGAAAACAGGGTCCAGCCTGTCACTCGAAGATGAACACTGATCCAGGAGGCCCACTACTTTAGAAGAACTCTGTAAAGTCTTTTTTTAACTCAGTAATTATATGTTATGGAAGTACTTCATTCTGATGGGGAAGACGTGATAACACAGTCTTGTAGAACATCCTCACCAGGAAACCGTCACAGCTTGACCTCTGTTCCAACAAGCCTCTGGGAAACATGCCTTTCCCCCATTCACCTCTGACTAGACTTGACTGGCAGGCAGGATAACGCTTGTCTAATAATCCCACTCGCCTGTGTAAGTGTAAGTCAGCAAACGTTGATGGTTTGGCAGTTATTTATGTGTCCCTGCCTGAAATCAGCAGAATATCCTTGTCATATAGATGGTGATAATATCAAATTTGTAGACCCAGACCAACTGGAAACCTTGACAGTGAAGGCATCACAAGTGTCTTTCAGTCATGCTCCTGCAGACCATGAGTCACTGAGATGCACTTTTACTGTATTCTACATCTGTAATGATCTGCTGCTACCCCCTTTGCAGGGGATTGCATCATGACTAGTGATGGGGATAAATCATGAAAACAGCCAGTGGGGCACTTAGCAGGTGCATTCTCAGCTCAGTGTAATTTTTTTTCAGCATAAGATTTGAGTCAGAATGAACTCAAAACATTACATCAGATATCAGCATATGGCTCCTGCTGCAGGTTAAAATAATAAACTTCATGATTATAATTCTGTTGTCTCAGTGGTTCTGCAAACACTGTTTATGTTCCTGTGGGTATGTCGAGTGTTATAATGACACTGTAAATAAACTGCAAACTAAGCTGGATCCTAACAACCAGTTCTTGGCAGCTGCATGCCGCAACAAGCTCATATAAAATGACTACATGCTTCCAAACAGCTATTTAGATAACTGATATATTAGTTATAACTGTTTCCACTGTTGTGTCTATGAGCTAAATATCAGGATACAACCAGAGAAAAGATAGTCAGTTTATCAGAAACAGCATTTCTATCAGTCAGTCTTCATTTATTTGGCACTTTTTCAAACTTATTACAAGTCAAAATGTTTAACAGAGCAGAAATAAAATAAAATAAAACTAATAAAACTGATCACAAGAAGAGGACGCAATGCCACTTAGAGCTTGTATTAAACTGTATTCTCGACTTAGCTTCACTTCACTTTATTAATTTATCCCTCGAGAGGACCGTTTGGTTTGCACGAGACATATACAATCATCAGTCACATTTTGAAATCATAACACATAAAAGACATAAAAAATATATAATGCAGTTTGATATATAAGAAAAAATCATAGCATGCATGTACAGCATGATTAGTTTAAAACAGTACTTTGTATTACTTTTGAGATTTTCCTTATATGTTTATTGAATTTAAGTTGCGGATCTGGGACCAGCCCAAGATATTTAATTTCGGTTACAGCACAAATTATTTAATTTTTTAGGTAAATTTTAAACGTTTCTTTTAAATCTAGTTTCTTAATAGAAAAACACATAGACACTGTTTTTGAAAGATTTAGAACTAACTGATTTTGGATGAGCCACTGCTGGATGTCAGACATACAGATGGACAGTTTGTCTGCCGCCTGCTCAGGTGACGTAGCGGGTGCATAAAGAACTGCATCGTCTGCATAGAGCTGACAGCTGGCACCTGAGCAGTGCAGAGGTAAGTTATTTATAAAAAGACTAGGGGCCAAGTATCGAGCCTTGTGGAATGCCCATTTCTATGTTTGAAAGTGCAGATGTGTCTTGATCTACTTTAACACACTGAAGATAAGATGAAAACCAGATTACTGCCTCAGTTGAGAAATTGAAACCTGACATTTTAGATAAAAGCAAAGTATGGTTGACCATATCAAAAGCTTTTTCAAGGTTGATAAATACAGCTCCAGCTCCTTGTCCAGGGACTTTTTTACATTTTCAATTAAACAGAAGTTTGCTACTTCAGTTGAATAATCTGGTCTAAAACCACACTAAATACTCAATCAATTGTACTGCTACAACTTTTTTTGAAAGACTTTAGATAAAGGCAATCGATATAGAGCAATAGTTACACGCAGAGTCCTGACTTCCTGTTTTGAATACTGGGATGATTACTGCTTTTTTCCAGGCATTAGGAAATGCATAAGTTCTTATGGAGAGGTTAACAAGATGTGTCAATGGCTTAACCAGCACACCTCTGTATTTTTGAGTAAATATTTCATTTCATTTCGAATTTGAAAGTCTATTAATTATTTCTGCAATTTGCTTCCTGGACCTCTTTAATATAAAAACAATCTGACAATTGGACGATTTTTGATGTAAAATTTTGATTGTCTTCAGCCGGAAAAACTTTTGCTAATTCTCTCCGAAATATGAATTGAACTCATTAGCCATAATGTCACTATTGGTTATATTCTTGCCATTAATGGTAAATTCTGCAGTCTTCCTGTGTTTATTTGATTTGTTAGTTAAATTATTAAAATGCTTCCAAAGTGTTTTATTGCTACCCTTAGCATTGTCAATTTACTGGGTGTAAAATGTTGGTTTTGCTTTGCACAGTTCAAGTACAACTTTATTTCTTAGGCTTTTGTAAATCAAAAGGTCAGTATTAAGTTTTGAACTTAGTGATGTTTTCAGAGCCAAATCTCGCTTCTTCTTAAGTTTTTGTATTTCATTATTTATCCAGGGAACATTAGATTCTTTTTGTCTAGATTTTATTTGCTTTGTAAATTTCGTTATTAGTCCTGTGATAGCTGCTGTCATAGAATTACAGCACTCCTCTACATCATCTAGAGCCGTAATCTGTTCCCAGTTTATGTTATTTAGTTCTCTTTTAAATTTTAGATTTTGGAATAATGGGTTTTATTTTTTCACTATCAGGTTTACCAAAATACTGCAGGCACTTTCTAGTCAGTTTCCTAAAAGTCAGGGTCATGTTGTGGTCCAAGAGTCCTGTTATCAGATTATAAGTCCTTGTTATGATGTCCATGTCCAAACATATAAAGCTTAGTTTGTTCACCAATGTTTAAAGGTCACATATTATACATTTTTTTCCACAATTTCATATGGGTATCAGAGGTCCAACAACATTGTTTTTTAAGTGTATTACCCCAAATTTAGCCTTGGTCCCTAATTTTAGCCATTCCAGATGTGGCTCTATGAACTCTGCTGAGAATGGGCTGTGTCTGAAACTTTAAATGTTCATGAGTGGTGCCTGTCTACACCACCCCATGCCAAACTCTGGGAGAGGATCTGGATTTTACTAGCGCTTGCTCTGTGATTTCAGTCAGTGGCAGTATCCACTACTGGGGGTATGGGTTATTTCGCTTCGTGAGGTCACAAAGGGAAAGATCTCAGACTCGCCTGTTTGAGCAGACATTCGCTAAAATGTGGAGCAAGTAAGTGAAAGAGATGACAGAATTTTCTAATTTTTGGGCCTCATTCACAGGCTATGAAGACACATATGACTGTTACAAAAACCTTTAGAAAGTGAATTTTGCACAATGGGACCTTTAAAATCAACCTGGTTGCTATAGTTGTGTGGTAAAAACCTCATTAATACTGAAATGTTATATGAAATAAAGGTAAACAATATGTAACTGAAACAGGCTGTTATCAACGTTTTTCTTTGTTTCAGCTTCATGTGACAGTGACATAGTTCTGACTGACATGAGGCTGATATATTTAGCTTACTATTGCTAGCATGTACAAAAACAATACTTTAGGGTAAAAATGTGCCGTGTGAACCGTGAACCGCTAGTTTTCTACTTTTCATCTGAATGATAAACAAACTAAATGTTACGACCCACATCAGGGGCATGACTGGGCGCAACACAAAAGTACATCGGGACAGATGTAAAAGTTGAAACACAACACATTTTATTGACATAAACATAAATACCGAATAAAACCTGGAACAAAAGGTAAACAAGTGTTGAGGTTAGTGAAACAGCTGAAAATAAACCGTAAACCATGTATAAAAACCACAGAGTAAAACAAAGTAGTGCCCCTAACTCGGGGTGATAACTAAACAGACAAAAAGAACAGCAGTTCCAATAAACTACGTGACATCCGTCACAAACAAAAGCCTGATCTACCCCAACACAACAAAACCTATAATACAAAGAATAACAAAATGGCAGAACACAAACTAAGGTGCAGCAAAGCTTAAACCAGAACTGGGTGGATAACGAAGGTGAGTCCAAACTAAACAAGACTAGAACTAAGTCCCCTAAAGGAACATGAACAGCCAGGGGGTAACCCTGCTGTGAATACAAAAATAGTCTTGCACCAAAAGGACCACCATATAGCACAGCGAACACCCAGAAAAGTCATGCCACCATACATCTGCCAAACACAAGCAAAACCCGAAGGTTATCAAAATGGCTGAACACAAACTAAGGCAGAGCGAAGCTTAAACCGAAACTGGGTGGGTAACAAAGGTGAGTCCAAACCAAACAGACCATGACTAAGTCCCCTAAAGGAACACGAACAGCCAGGTGTGACCCTGCTGTAAACACAAAATGGTCTAACACAAAAGGACTACCACTAAGCACAGCGAACACCCAGAAAAGCAGCGCAGCCATTCTCCAGCCAAACCGAGAGAAGAGGCCATCTGCGCTAATCAGCCTCTCTCATCTAAAGTGAGGGGAAGCAGCCTGTGCCACCCGGTTCTCCCTCTCGACTGAACACTGCAGCAGCCCTTTATTTCCTGGTTTCCACCAAGCTGCAGTTTGATTGGCCGAGCGTGCAATGATTTTGCAAAACTATGTGAAAAGTTTTCCTTTTTTTCTTTATTGTGAGAAAAATGTGGGAGTTGAACCCTCTCACCAGTAAAGTGTGGTTGTTAAAATATCCCCATTTAAGATGGCTGGAACATGATATTTAAAAGGCACCTGGTGAAAACCACCAAGAAAATATTCTGTTTGTCTGTTTGTGGGTCAAACTGGACCAGGCTGGAAGCAATGCTACATATCCACATATTTAAACCAATATATAAAGGGATGGTACTAGAACAGTATATCAATGATGTGGAATGAAGAGGTTTTATATAGATTATTATTATTATTATTATTATTATTATTGTATAACTCCATGAAAACAATATATTCTCTATTGTTATGATTACTATTATTTTAATATATGATGATGTAATGCCTAGTAGTTAATGATGGTTGTGATTATGGTATATTGACAAAAAGTTAGTTACTGGGGTGGGATTAGAATTTTTGTGTTTGCTTCTTTGGTTTTCTTTTTATTTCTATTTTTGTTTTGATATTTTTTATTATGTTAAAAAATAAACTTTTTCAATCAGTTAATCAAAGTCAATCTTGTGCAAGCTGCAGGAAACAGATGCAGTCATAACCAAGCCAAGTCTTTCAGGGAAACACTCTCAGATGTATGGCTGGAGTGAGACTCTAAGTCGAAGATTTGACATCAGACTGAGTAAGTTGTTAAAATGAATCAGCACCTTGTAGCTTTTCATGCTACAACGGCAGGTTTTGAAGCCATTTTTGAACAATATATCAGTTTAATGTAAATGTACCAGGAGACTCGTACTGGGAGTCTGCAGCGGGAAGTGAGCTGTACACATTTTCCTGAAGGTTCTATAATGCGTCCTACAGGCCCAAACATAAGTCATCCAGCTCACGTTGCACACCCCCAGAGGAAACGTACAGTTTGAGATAAGAGTCTGAACAAACATTTTAGTGTTTCTCTGCTCATGTGAAGGTTTATTTTCAGCAGTTTGTATATAAGGTCAGAGAAGGAGTCCCTCATGTTGGAGGATGTTGTGTCTCCGGCTTCTTCACAGCTTTGTTTCTGATTACATAAAACATCACAGAACACATGGAAGCTGCTGAATGAGGATAAAATGATGTAAAGTGAATGTATGAATAGATATAGCAGCATAAAGGCTGAACAGAAGAAGTAAACAGAATTTATTACTAACAGAACTTTGTAGAAATAACACACAGATCAACAGTGACCAAGCCTTTTCTCATCTCATCGTTCTCTCAGGTCTTGGCTTTCAGGAGAAAAAATATTTGCATTGAAAAAAAAACACAGAAACTATTTCCATGTTTCCACTTTTTCCTCATTTCCAGTTATTTCTGCTACTATTTACCTGCTATCCTCACTAAACCAACTCCAGCTCAGCTGCTTTTTGGCGCCACCGTGCATCAGAAACGTCTTCTTGGCTTCATTCCAGCCATAGAGGAGCTTTATTTTTCTTCTTTTCAGACACACATTGAACTTTCACTGGTTGATCTTTGGCTGCTCCTGATTGGACATTACCGTCAATCTAAGCTCTCTGATTGGTGGAAAGTTTGACAGAAAACGGCTTCGTCATCATGTCCAGGTCTAAATAGAGGTCTCTTAGCAACACAGTAGTGATAGTGATGTTTTTTTGATGAAATGTGGTAAATAAAGCTGTTATCATGGATCATTGTGGATTTACCAGATAGAGTCTCTGAATAAAACTACATTTAGTGGCTGGATTGTAAACCTCCTGGACGGGATAGAAATGCCTGGAAAACTTCTGTAGATCATCTAAAGGGTAAAATATTCATCACAGTTTACCCTACAGAGATACACACCTGAGACTTTAATAAGGATAGAGGTGATAGCACTCGGGGGATCTGGTGGAGTTTTAAGGGTTAGTTTTAATATTGTTTCTCTCTGTAGGTTAATCCTTTAGGCTTTAAAACAGACTCTTGTTTAGCTTTACAACAGACTTGAAATGGTAATTTCCTCACCTGATATCTCTTTACAGGAAGAGATCAGGTGTTTTCCTCCAGGAGCTTAAGGTGGAAACACGAGAAAGCTTTTCCTAATCGTTGTCTTCATTTATTGTGACATTCTGAACGGAAACGGTTAGGTAAGAGTGAAAACATCCGAGATGATCCGACTGAGTGATTGATGTGACTGTAAAGCTGATGTTCCCACCTCTGCTTCAGGTCCAGCATTCACTGCACTTTCAACGTGTCTCTGATTTGCTTTTATTTAACTCCTGATAAGCACTTGGCAGCGGCAGTGGAGTCGTCAGCTGGGAGGTGTACAGGAAAGGAGGAAGGGGGGAAAAATGTGAAACTGTATCTGAGACACACCTGCTCTCAGCAGGCTGTGAAAATCAAGCCTCTTTTCATGGGCAGTGTTAAGAAAATCACAGCGTGCCGTGTGCAGGCTTCACAATGAAGGCAGCCGGAACAGAAGGCCGGATTTGCTCTCTTGACCCTGTTGTGTTTTCACTCCTTTAACTCTGAAACACTCTGAGTTCTGTGACCGTTTTAAATGAAAGGAACGTAGGCCTCCTTTGGAGACCCGCCCTTCCGTGGGAAGATTCATGGCAAGATGCAGCCGCAACATGATCCACATCGACTATAAAGTCATGACCCACAGCTTCTATGTGAGGATCATGGAGTTTGTAAAAAGTATTCAACTTTTCCATAAAATAAACCCAAAGCAAGCAAAATCAATTTCCACACATTTCCAAATAAGTTGGAACTCTGTAAAGTGTATATAAAAACAGAATGCAAAGATTTCTGAATCTGATCAACTCATATTTTATTCCTAGTAGAAGATAATCAACACATCAGATGATGAAACTGAGACATTTTACAATTGATGTAAGATGTGAGCTGATAGTGAATCTGATGGCAGCAACACGTCTGTAGAAAGTTAGAACAGGAGCAACAAAAGGCTGGAAAAGTAACTGGTAGAAATCAGAAACACCTGGAGGAGCATTTGACAACTAATCAGGTTAATTGGCAACAGGTCAGTAACATGACTGGGTATAAAAAGGAGCATTTCAGAGAGGCAGAGTCTCTCAGATGGAAAGATGGACAGAGGTTCACCAATCTGAGACAAACTGGCTCTAAAACTGTGGAACAATTTCAGATAAATGTTCCTCAGACTTTGAAGATCCACCAGTGTAGAATATCTTCAGAAGATTCAGAGAATCAGGAGGAATCTCTGTGTGCATGGGACAAGGCTGGATGCTGGTGATCTTCTGCATTAAAAGCAGACATGATTCTCTACTGGAAACCACTGCATGGACTCAGGAAGACTTTCAGAAACCACTGTTAAAGCTCCATCATGCAAAGAAGAAGCCAGATGTGAACAGAATCCAGAAACAGCGCCGTCTTCTCTGGACCAAAGCTCATTTAAAATGGTCTGAGGCAAAGTGGAAACCTGGATGAAAATGTGAACTAGTTTCTGGAAAGCATGGACGGCGTGTCCTGCAGACTAAAGAGGAGAGGGAGCATCCAGCTTGTTATCAGTGGACAGGTGAAAAGCTGCATCTCTGATGGTGTAGGGCTGCATTAGTGTCTATGGCGTGGACAGCTTCTACATCTGTGAAGCTCCATCAATGCTGGAAAGTACATCCAGCTCATCTGTGAAGCTCATGTTTTCCATGAAATGCTAAAATGTCTCATTTTCATCATCTGATATGATGTTTACCTTCTATTGGGAATGTGTGATGAGATTCTGGTTTTATTTACACTTTCCAGATTCCTAACTTTCATGGTATCAGCGTTGTCTACTAATAAATAAATGGCCAATGAAATTACTATAGGACATTCTTATCAGGCAACTACAACCTTATGATTGCTGCTCTGCAATATGTAATATGTGACTGTATAAAATAGGTGTCAAGTTTTCAACAATCCTGCTCATGATGCGAAGAAATAAAACATCTTTACGCCCAGTGTGACACTTGCTAACAGTGATGAAACCTTCGATAAACCAATCAAGCTCCAATTGTCCTGAGCCACGGGAGCACACGGTGGAACAGGCCCAGACCAGCACACGTCTCATCATCCAGCCCAGAAACCAGCCACACACTGATAATAATGAGTCTTTGTCTGTGGAATCCAGCAGTATTGAACCACATCCCGTGTGTCGGGGGAGCAGCCGAGGCAGAGGCACATCCCTTTTACCTGGAAACCCTGTCACCAGCTTATATTCAGGCTCGCCTGATTAGATCTGATAAGATGACATGATTGTGACCTGTATGGATTTCTGAGGCTTCCAGCCACACTGCCCGAGTACATGTGTCTCTCTCTCCCTCAACAAAGCCACCTGGGAGTCCTCCCAACTCGGCTGCAGAATGCATAATTTAAGAAGCAGAAGGCAATCAATACCAAAAACAGTAATGACAGGGAGGAAGAGAAAGAAACATCAAAACCTCCTGCTGTCCATCAGCAGCAGTGGTCCGAAGGATCCACTTCTAATCCTAGTGCGAATTTCTCATCCCAACTTGAAACTTTATCAAGGCAGAATAATCCCCCTCCATGCACGCTTTAACATGATACATTAACGTGACATTCCACCTAATATAACAGGAAAATAAAGACATTTTTACCCCAACGCCTCACAAACAGCACCTCCTGACTGAATATAAATCATTTAAAATTCTAACTAGCGCAGAAATGGTGCAGCTTAATTACCATCTTAGTGGATGCTTTAAACCAACCAGCAAACAGCATGTTGCAGGATTCATCTGAAATGTTTTTATTTTCCTCTTTTCTCTCCTGTACACAATAATATTGTTGGATTTAACTCCTGTGATTGACATCTCCTTCTACCAGAAATCCCTCTCCATTCTGCCATTTTCTCGCTGTCACTCAGAGAACCGGTGGTTGTTTCAGAGACTTTTCTCACATATCCAGCTCCAAAACAAACTAAGAACCAGATCAAACTGAGGGGAAACTAGATGAGCCAGCACCTACAGTATGGTTGGAGTAATGAGCTACAATCACTTTTTTCTTCTGGAAGACAGAGTAGGAAATACATGAAACTCTGTAACCCCACATGGTGCGGTCCAAAGGCCATGAAACAATAATGCCTTTATAAGTTTAACTAGAACTCTTGAGTTCTTATGATTTCCTTCCAGCTAAACAGAGGAAATAAAACTTACTGTCTTTGTGGAGTGACTGCAAAAGGATGCACGGAGGCCAATAAGGAGTCAGGAGCCAACGGGGCCCCTGCTAACATGACTTTCTTTACATAGTGTGTGTTCAGCTAGCTTGAAAATGTTGATAAGTAAACTTAGATGAAAAGGTCAAGAACCTTGTGAAGCTGAAGGCCCATTTATGCTCCCTTATGTACGTAAATAGGCTCGTCCGTTACAGACATCACTGCCCTATGTTGGTATGGCTGTTAGCCAAGACATCCACAAGACGGCATGATGTGTGTTTAGCTAACTTGCAAATACAAATAAAGCTAATGTATTTATATTGATGTCAGCACAATGTCCATTCCAGAGTTCATTTCCACAGTGTACTTTTAAGTACTCACTTGCAGCCACTCATGCCCTACAATCCTCCGTACCACTGGAAGGCTGAGTTAAATCTAGCAATGGGAAATTTGGTTCTTTTCAAAGATTTGACTCTATTGGCTCCCAAATGCTCTTCGTTTAGTTTCATTCAGAGCTTCTATTTTAGTCTCATTAACAATTATGAGCAGTTTGTTTGTTGGCAAGCATTTATTTATTTATTTTTATCACAAGAGCCTTTTTGTGCCCTTTCTTAATTAGAAAATATAGTTGTATTTAATATGTTAATCAAACCTTTAAACAACTCAACACAGAACCACACCAAGTAAGGCCAAATTCTGAACATTATGACACTTTAAATTCACTAATTTCTCAGTTTTGTTCTGAACACTTGTAACTTAAACCTGGCTTCCAGCTCTCTCTGTGTCTGGTCTGTACCACTACACTCCTCGTCTTCTAGGAGGACCTTCCTTCTTTACATGATGCTACGATTCTCGTCTTTCCTCCTATGGAGCTGACCACATGGTGTGTCCATCAAAATAAAACCCTGCCCCTTCTAAAGATTCAGCTCTTAGGCAGGAATCGGTTCTTCTCATTCACTACAAATGTGTTCATGAGTAACACATCATTACTTCCCTCCCATATACCAGATGAGAGGTAAGTGGCAGGTAAATGACGTTGATGCTGTAGGTGACGTATTTCCAGTGAGACGGCAGATTCAGACCAGGAGTGCTCAAACATTTATTCATTCATTTAATTCTATTTTCGCCAGACTAATCGAAATATTCTTGAAAGTAGGAAAATAGGGTCTTTAAGTTACCCTCTGGAGCACAGCGGGGAGGATTTGGCCAGCCTGAGAGGTTTTATAGATCGGTGCTACGACAGAATCATCATGGGGAAGCCATGAGAGAGAATCTGGTGTTTGCAGGGATTCCAGAGCAGACAGAGGAGGACCCCGAGACCACGGTGAAACGCTTCTTCCAAACTCACCTGAAGCTCCTGGAGGAAACAGGGAAAAACATCTTTCACATTGTACCCAAGTTTATCAACTTCAAACAGGAGGAGCAGGTATCTGGTACTTTAGTTGCTGTTGAGAAACTCCTTTTTTGTTATGATCTTTTGTTGTTGTCTTGGTTATCTTTTAGGAACCCCTGATGATTGTCAGCTTAGTTTACCTGTAAAAGCTGTAGGAAATTCTCTGGTGTGTTTCTGTACAGGTGTCGCGGCTGGTTGTTTGGTGATAGTTTGTATTGAAGGGTCGTTGCTTCTATCTGTTTAATTTTTGTCTCCTCTTTCTTCTTTCTGCTTTCCTGTTTGCTTCTTTTTGCTGTCTTCCTTCTTTTTCTGTTCCCTCCAGTCAGGTCCAGCAAGATTACATAGAGTCCATAATTCAAAGTAAATAAATAACAATAAATAAATAAATAAATATATTAATCAGATTATCATGAGGAGCCTTATGTCCATAAACCTACCCTTGGCAAAGCAAATTTGTTCGACACAATACAGCAGCCAGACCATCATTCTGCTGCTACCATGATGGAGGACAGGACAAAATAAAAAAAAAAGAGCCGGCTCATCATCACTATTTAAATCATCAGCATTCTCCTGAAACGTCTCTGATGTGTGAAAACTATTTAAATCCAACAGAGCTGTAATTGATCTAAATAATCCTTTTTCAGGGAAACCTCTAAACACGTTTGTTACTTTGCACCATGGCAGAGAGACGCAGTGACCAGCTGTTCAGACCTGCTAATCTGTATCCTGGGTGATCCGATCACAAGTGAACAGCGTGTAAAGAGTCCTGACACATTTCTGCTTTAAATGAAACCAACCTGTAGCCTTCTTCACAGTCAGCTGTTAGATTAGCAGCAGTCTGGACATCAGCAGACCTGCTTCTTTAAAATCACCACTCAGTCATATTCAGTCACATTAGTTGGAAGTTACTGTTTTCCCCCCAATTATTTAATGCACTTATGCATCAAAAACTATTAGAAAAATTAAAAATGCATATAAATAATTAGTAATTTTGCATTGGCCTCAATGTTAAGCTTTTAAACTTTCAGGCTGAAAAGAAGTCAAACATAATGCAAAACAAATGAGCTCTTCTATGTTAAGTTTCAGGCTTTGCTCTAAGACTGTCTTCATACTGCAGGTCTTCATACTCGTCTGTCACTAACGACCTCCATCGTATGAACGGTATGAACGGTCCAGTGGAAGATGTAACGTCACGCTGTTTTTATGGAGTAAAGTTATTAGTAGTTATTACTAGTACTAGTAGTAGTACTAGTACTAGTAAAGTTATTATGCAATCAGAGCTGATTGAAAAATTATATAACCTTGTTCCATCCATTGTTTGCATTCAATCTCACCATGTTCAAATGTGTCCTCAGTGTATTTCAGTGTGTCCAGAATGTGTCCTAAATGTGTCCTGAATGTCTCCTGAATGTGGTCTGATTGTGTCCTGGATATGGCTTAACTGCGTCCTGGAATTGGCTGTGCTGACTGCTGTCCCTAACCCAGGGTGCATGCTAACTCCAGGTCTGAACTGAACCTTATAACAATAATATAAAAGTAAATAGCAACAAAGCCTGAGAACACATTAGAGCCAGGAGCTGGTAGAAGCCAAAAGCAGAGAAAAAATCTAATCCTGGACGTTTCTTCTAACTGAAACAGTAGATTTGTGGAGTAATTCGAAAGGAATTTCAAGTCATTTGACATCTTATTTCTGCTGCAGAGCAATAAGCTAAACAAACTGTTATTTATTTCATATGTTGTTACATTTGATGCTTTTAAAGTCGCATGTGTAACTATGCACAGCATGTAATTATCTGTACCGTATGACCTGTTGCAGCAGCAGCTGCTCTGATAAATGATGCTAATTTCAGTTTAAAGATGATTTAGCTGAAAACAGTCAAACAGACTGGATAATACATCACCATTAATCTTTTCTTTACTGGAGTCCAATTAATTTCTTTTTATTTCATGGCTCATTATTTTTCTCTGAGTTTGCATCTCACCTCCAATGACCTGAGCGGGAAGGCAGAAATAGGCTCGGCATGGCTGGATCACATCCAAAGCCCACTAAACAGACCGACGTTACAGAACAACACAGACGGGTGATGGAGAGCAGAGCACAAGGCAAACTGCTCTATTTCCCATCTTTTTACTGTTTGCACTTATTGACCTGAGCAAACCCACTGTAAACATGTGGATGAATATGCATGTAAGACATTATTTATGTGCCAGATTACAGTGTGCAACATGAGGGCAGGATATTAGGAAGCATTGCCTCCTCTTTTTCTGTTTAATGCAAATACATGGCTCTTTGGGATAATTGGAACTATACCAAGACAGTCTAGATAAAGGGCTTATGGGAGTGAATAGGTTGGATTGGAACGGCTTTCTGAATGACTCTGACTCTTCTTTGATTGACATGCTAAATACAGTTATAAGAGTCGAGCTGGAGCTCCAGCTTAGGGAAAGCTTCTGCCTGGGGTTTTCCTGCTCCCTTGTTTTTAATTAACCACGCTGAGACCTGTAACTGGAGCTGGGGCTTAAACAAATTTAATTGCTACATAATAGTTATTTTAATACAATTGTGCAGCAATTAGGAAGGATATTTGTTGCTGGCTGGCATAATAATGCTTGCAGCGTCTTACTTTCTCCCCCATCCCTCCAAGCGACATTGAAGTGTTGTCTGGCAGGGGATTTCTCCATGGGCACTGGGCACAGATGTGCTCTTGAGTACAGCATATGGGACTTTGGCTCAGTCAGAAACATTGCTACGGAGTAGCATTTACACAGACATTCCCCCAGTTCTGCAGAAATATCCCAATTAGAACTAATTAGTATATCTTTCTCTAGCCTGTATCTTGACTTCCACGTATGTCCAAGATAAGCTTTGCCTGCCAAATGCTATTTTTTTGTAAAAAGTTGTTAAATTTCTGTTGCTTATTTGCTGAATCCACGTTGCAGACATTTCATTCAAGATTTTCATCGCATAGCAGACTGCAGCAGACTGCAGCGCCATCAGCTTTAAGACTGTCATAGCTGTCAAATGTCTCATTACTTTACGTCAAGTCAAAGAAGTATTCATATTTATGACATGATGCTGCGCTGTGTGGGAAAATGTTGGTACAAGGCATTATTTATTGAAGGGATGATGACAGACAATGTACCTGAGGAAGTTTGAATAGTGGAAAATAACATGCCTCTCCCTTAATAAGGCTGTCTTGTCAAACATTTATAGGACGGAGCAGAAACAAGGGCAGAGGTGTATGTTTATTGACATCATGTCTCAGAGAGGCTGTCACAGGATATGGGTATGGGAGAGTACTGTAGAAAAAATTCAGGCATTGTGTTAGGAGGAAGTGCTTATCTCTGAATTGCCCCAAGGTCTTTTCAAAAGAGCAAAAGGCTGTGTTTCATGGTGTTTTCTAAATGTATTTGTGTGTGTGAAAGCTGCAACACATATCTATTACCAGGAAGCTGCAACACAAGAGTCGTGCTCTAACACCAAATTGCTATTATTGACAAAAAGAAAACCAGACACCTTGTCATTCAAAATGCTCGGAGAGACAGTTCAAACAATGAGGTATTGTTAAATTTGTGCACATGTCAGGTTCTTTGCTTACATGTGCGTAAACTGCACACCTTCTATGTGCATAATTTATACATTAAAATACAACCCAGATTCCATAAAAGTTGTGGTGTAAATGTTAATACAAACAGAATGCAATGGTCTCATCAGGTCATCTTTAATTCCCAGAAGAAGATAAACATCTCAGATGATGAAACTGAGACATTTAACCATGTGATAGAAAATATGAGCTGATAGTGAATCCAGTGACGTGCGGTGAAGTTTATGGTTGGTGAGGCACTGATTTACAATTGTAGAACTAAAAAGAGCATCTTATTTCAATATTCATTCAACAGCATACAACTGGTAATGCTTCATATCCTATCAGCATCCCCTTCAATTACACTCACACACCCACTGTTACTAACTCTTCAGTGAGAAAAGTAGCTACTGGCTGTCCTAAACGTCGCTAGAAATCGCTAAATGACATCATCTAATGTGCATAATAACTGGTACATGGAGGCTGCTGTGGAGAGGAATGTCATGGGAAAGGCAAAAATGGACGAAAAGAGAAGCTAAAAAATTATAAAAAGGCTAAACTAATAAAAATAAAACGAATTCTTTGGTTAATATTTTCTTTTATTCTAGTTTAATTTTAATAAGTGTAGGTTGTTTTCTAATTAGGAGGCTGCAACATTTCACAACACTTGTTTTCCTCCACACATTAGACGTTAATATCTGACGGTAAGCCAGCGCGAAATCATCCTGCACCAGCTTTGAACCTTTCATTTTCAGCCTGGTCATGAAACAGGTGATCATCTCCTGCTCTGAATGCAGCTACTGCTGCTGCCAGAAGCCTCTTCTGATTGCTTTTGGACAGGAGAGGCCTGCGCAGCAGCACCCGCTCCTCATCGAGAAGAATACTACTACTACTACCAATACTTTCAAATACGTCAGTCTACAAAAGTCTCCAATACTGAAAAAGTCGCTAGATTTGTCGCTAGTCGCCTTAAAAAACATTCATAAAAAAAAAAAAAAAAAAAAGGTCGCTAAGTTGGCAACACTCACACACCGTGTTGGTGTGTGAGTGTGCTCCCTTGAGGTGAGGCAGAGTACTATTTGCCTCACCTGCTGACTTTTCTCTGCACTTTATTATATGATAAATAGGAATATTTCTCTCACAAATACATTAAATACATTACACAGACTGTAGAGAGTAATGGTGTATAACAAATATTTCTGTAAAGTTCATATTGCAACCCAGTTTGTGTTGGATGGCACAGTCAGAGCTGAGGCACAGCTCGCCTGTGCCTCCACCGTTATTTCTGCACTGGACTTGATCGGGAAATACTCAAATTTGACAATTTTTACTTAATAAACTGTCAAAAACGTGTTAGAGTCATACTGAAAATGCATTTTTAACACAGACCAGTAGAAAGTATTAATATTTATTGTATGCTTTTTTCTTTATCATGACAGGTGAGGCACTACCTCACCTGCCTCCCCTGACCGCACGTCACTGAGTGAATCTGAAGACAGCAACACGTCGATAAAAAGTAGTTCCAGGGTGATGTTCAGCATGGTGTAGCATCCCCTCTTCTTCTACCAACTGTCTGGGAAGTAAGGAGGCCAGTTGCTGGAGTTTTAGGAGAGGAATGTTGTCCCATTCTGGTCTGATGCAGGATTCTAGCTGCTCTACAGTCCTGGACTTTGATTGCTGGATTTCTGCTTCCATGATGCTCCAGATGTTTAGTATTGGTGAAAGGTCTGGACTGCAGGCAGGTCAGTTCAGCAGCCGGACTCTTCTCCTGTGAAGCCATGCTGTTATGATAGATGCAGGATGTGGTTCAGCATTGTCTTGCTGAAATCTGCAAGGTCTTCCCTGAAAGAGACGTTATCTGGATGGGAGCTGATGTTGCTCTAAAATCTCCATGTACTTTTCAGCATTGATGGAGCTTCACAGATGTGGAAGCTGCTCACGCCATAGACACTAATGCTGCCCCATACCATCAGAGATGCAGCTTTTCACCTGTCCACTGATAACAAGCTGAATGCTCCCTCTCCTCTTTAGTCTGCAGGACACGACGTCCATGCTTTCCACAAACTAGTTCACATTTTCATCCAGGTTTCCACTTTGCCTCAGACCATTTTAAATGAGCTTTGGTCCAGAGAAGACGGCACTGTTTCTGGATTCTGTTCACATCTGGCTTCTTCTATGCATGATGGAGCTTTAACCTGTATTTGCAGATTTCAGGGTGAACTGTGTTCACAGACAGTGGTTTTTGGAAGTCTTCCTGAGTCCATGCAGTGGTTTCCAGTAGAGAATCATGTCTGGTTTTAATGCAGAAGATCACCAGCATCCAGCCTTGTCCTATGCACACAGAGATTCCTTCTCATTCTCTGAATCTTCTGATGATATTCTACACTGTAGATCGTGAATCCTCAAAGTCTGAGAAACATTCTTCTGAATTTGTTCGTCTTAGATTGGTGAATCTCTGTCCATCTTTCCATCTGAGAAACTTTTTTTTTCTACATTTCACACAGAGCCCTAACTTTTATGGAATCAGGGTTTTACTATAACATACTAATTTTGCCCATAGAAGGTGTGTATTTCTCTCACGTGTAAGCAAAGACCTGACATGTGCATAAACTTAATACATAATTGTTTGAACTATGTCTGAGTCCCAACTGTTATGGAATTGGGATTTTAATTTTTTTATGTTAAATGTCCAATATTGGAAAATGTTTACAGTCTTAGTGCAATTAGCATTAATAACAACAGAGAAGAAATCTCCACAAAGAAATGTTGCTCATATAAGAGGTTTTTCTAATTCTGATAAATATTGAAGATTGGTCCAAGCCTCAGTCCATCATTAGAAAAATATTGTTGCAATTTAGCAAATGAGGCAAACAGAAGAATAATGCTTTTCCCTGTTGGTGTTTTAATTATTGATACAAACTCTAATTACACAATTATCAGTTGAATGGAGCTGGGCATTTCAGGGGCACTCGGTGCAGAGCCATAATTGGGATCTGATGGTCAGGGACCGCTCATTAATTGACCCCTGCTGATCTGAGCTGAACAGAACCCACAATAGAGGGCTGTTAACTATGCAACATCCACATGGGTGAAAGCACTGTAAATGAAGATGGCAGCAGCTCTCTGCTGGAACTGTGAGTGAATGATTGGGATGGGCTGTTAACACGCTTCTCTAAACCAACCACTGGCCACAACATCGCCAAACAATGAGAGGAGACAGCTTACGCCCGGCGAAGCTTTTTCAAAACCAAGATTCAAACGGAGAATCTGGCGTCTGTGCCAGAAATGCGATGCTGAGCCTCGGGGGCTTCGGCCAGACCAATGTACGACAAACCTCTTTCCAGTGAATGAAACAAAATTTTGCACCTTCAAGAAAAATATGACAAACAGCCACTTTATGCTAGCCTGATTCAGTGTGTAATTGTCAGCACAGACTTGGCACACCACATGTAAGGGTGGGGGATGAGGAGGGGCTTGTTCGTGTTAGTTGAGCTTGATGTTCCACTTAGAAACTGGCCCAGTGACCAGGCATCTGTCCAGTAAGCTGTCCAGCCACCCCATCAAGCAGACAAATGAACAAAGTGTTAGTGAAAAGGCATCAGCAGGGGACACCCTGCACCTGGGGCTGAGCAAACTTTTTCATGCTTTTCAACAACTTACCCTCTTTCTTTCTGGTCCCCTTATTTATCACCAGGGGGTATAACACACTTTGAAAAAGAAAACATTTCCTACCAGCTTGCCTCGAGACAAGCCTTTGTTTCTCTCCCCACCTCCTGTTGGCAGAACGCTGTTTAATAGTCCGCTCATAATGTTCCTTTTCCAATGCTGAGTCCACAACCCTCTCTGTGTGAAAGCAAAAACTGGGAATGTCGATAGAGAGCATAAATCACCTATATGTCAACCAAGTTTCCAGATAGCAGCCATAATGGATGCATGCTGAAGTACATATTTAAAATGACCGGTGGAAACGAGAGGGCCGAGTTCAGGATGTTTTGTGTCCCTTGTGGTTACAGTTCACGGTGGTTCAAGGCAATAGGGAACGTTTGGATAATGCACAGGGTTACTGCTCCATCCTGTAAAAACATCAGAAAGATGTGGATCAACGGTTTGACCCCCCCTCAACCTCAGCAACTGAACACACCAGGGACTTTCTCTATATGAGTTTGCTGCAGCGTGCATACTGAGCCAGAAACTGCAAATTCTTACTCACTTTAAAGTGCCTCAAACGCCGCTTTAAATAGAGAGATTTAAATTTTCATGACAGCTTTTTTTCCTGCCTGAACCTTTATGTGCAGGGATGTCCTCAGAGTCACATTACAAACCTAGAGTGATTCTTTCTGTCGTGGCATGTCATGAAGCCCTGTCAACAGTTACAGTTACACATTGTAGGACATAAACTTCTATAACAATGTATGGATGAAAAGGAGTTGAAAAGATATATTTTACTCCCATTTCTGTCCTGTGAAAAATGCGTCTAGTTGTCAATGTTCCACTCCAAGGGTGGACTGGCCATCGGGAGTACTGAGACTTTTCCCGGTGGGCTGATGGGTCAGTGCCGGTGTGGCCGGAAAAAAAAAACAAAAAACAAAAACTTTTAATGCAGTTGGGCTGGCCTTTAATGTGTTAACCAATGATAACAATTCCTCAAGTGTCTGGTTAGTCAACATTGGCCTACATGGGTGTGTGTCAGACCTCTTTGATTGCTATCTTAATAACTTTAGCCTATACACACTTGATGAGGTAAAGGCATATACATACACATATAAGAAAAAAATCTTCTAAAGATATAAATAAAACAAAAGTTAAAATGTATATGATGGCTTAACACAATTATTGTGTCCAACAGTTAAATTGTACTATTTTGATTTGTGTCACTGATAGTGTTGTTTAGGTGCACTACTAACACAGTGCTACTCTCTTATCTAGAGTGAAGATAATCATAGCAATACTGCACAGCTGGAGCCCAGAGGCATGATGGTAAAGTTTATCAAGTAGCTCATTGCTGACCACCTGATGAATGTGTCGGTCGCTGTTTTCACTTTCTGAAAATATATATTTATTCTAATCAAGGCCTCAGATGAAATGATGTGTCATTATCTCTTCAATAATGTTTGCACGCATATTATTCTGTCTGTCATATATATGTGAACGCATTTGTTCCCCCGCCAGCATCTGCCTCCATCATCTGCCTCCATCATCCACCTCCAGGTCCACCACCATCATCTGCCACCCCTGCCCCTTAGTGGGCCGGTCGGGTACTAATTTCCGGGGCCACTGTTTTGCCCCAGTCCACCTCTGTTCCAATCTACACCATTCTCACTCTATCCAGACATAAAACCTTTAACTTAATGATACATTTTCTATCTTTTTCTTTACCCTGTACAAATATCAGTGTTTCTCAAATTAATATGTATTTTAGCAAGTTTTTTAGCAAAGTTCTTTTGACACTCTCAGGTGAGGTTGGCTAGCCCTTAGCTAGCTGATTGCAGGGTTAACCTGTTTAAAAAGAGGGCAAAAAGCTTCTTGACTCAGCCTAAATGGAGTAATCCCTGATATGTGCATGTGAAGGAACGTCTCTGCAGCCTGGATATAAAACCCCTTGCTGTGGGAACGCACCCATATTGTCTGCCCACCATCTATCTATCTATCTATCTATCTGTCTGTCTGTCTGTCTGTCTATCTATCTATCTAACTGTCCCTCCGCCTGCCCGCCCGGCTGCATTTGTGTCCCAATTCAGGGTCTGCACATTTCGAAGTGCGGATTCGTCGGCCACATACGTCATCGCGGTGCGCGAAGTACTGTCCCAATTCACAGAATTTGAAGGACCCTCCGAATCCACCCTTCGAATCAGCACTTCGTTTGGCCTCAAACGAAGGGTGCTGGTGATGCATCCTTCACGGCCTCTTTTCTCCCACAATTCATTGCACACAGGCTGGTGGCGAATCAGCAACCTCAGAAGAGTCGTATTAAGTTTAAATAAAGTTTTATTTTAAAAAAAGTACGTTTTTTTAACTACACTTTAGTATAAACGTTACAAAATCAAGTGCATTTAAAGCATGTTTGTTAAATGGTGACATTAAAATTCGGTAATATTTGATATTCAGTGACTTTTAAGGGGTTAATGAAGTGTGTACCGGCTGGAAAACAACAGAGCCTCAAACTGTGTTTTTCTTTCTTTTTTTTTTTACTGTCGGTGTTGCCACTCCGTGTTCAGCGTCTACTGACGTTTCCTACGAGTAATTTCAGAGGTTTAAGTGATTCAACGTCCTGTGTTGTTGCTATGGGAAAATCTTCTCGACTAGGTAGGCTGTCCCATTTCACGAACGTTAAGCAGACTTCGAAGTGTGTAGACTACGGAGGACACTCTGTAGCCTACGTAGTCTGCGCACTTCGAAGTGTGCAGACCCTGAATTGGGACACAGCCATAATGTTCTTTAACAAACTTTAGAGGTTGTGTGAGGGCAAGCTATGCTAGCTGTTGCTAGTTTAACTAACGTAGCTAAATTGCAGAATTAAGGTGTGATTAAAAATATTACAAAATCATTTTACTCAACATAACTGCTTTCCTCTAATTACAGGCTGTGTTTGTGATGAAAAATGTTTAAAGACCTGCTGTAATTAGGCTGTTTTAACATAATGTCATTTAGCAAATTGTAGAGTCTGTGCCTTTTCACACCCTCATGACATGCTAGGCTAGCTGTTAGCTAGATGATTATAGGGTTAAGCAGTGTTCAAAAAGAGGGGAAAAAAGATCATTTTTACTCATAACTCTTTTCTCCCACGTCAAGGTTCTGTTCATGATGAAAGATGTTTAAAGAGCAGCTGTAGTTTGGTTGTATGAATGTAATGTATTTTTAAAGAAAGCTCACAAGTTTCTGCCTTTATGATCTTTAGGTAGTAACGGCAGGAAAAGTTTCGATTTTTTTTGTTTTAAAAGAATCACATTTTAAAGGTTAAATGTCCTAAGACATTACCTCAGGGTTTAATTTTGGGCTGGTAGTGTGGTGGTTAGCACTGCTGCCTCACAGCAAAAAGGTAGCTGCTTCTAGCCTTGGCTGGGGACGGCTTTGAACAGGGGCCTTTCTATGTGGAGTTTGCATGATCTCCCTGAGTATGCATGGGTTCTCTCCGAGTACCCAGGCTTCCTCCCACCATGTAACGATGTGTAGGGAAGGCAAACAGGTCTCTCTTGTAAAAGAGACTGTGTTTATAAATAAAGGTTAATAAAAAAATACAGCCAGTGTTATATTTAGAACATGTGGTTCATTATGTGATGTGCTGGTGGTGAATTCTTCCACATTTAACAATGACTGGACTTTGAGTCATCGATCCAAGGTTGCTATCCCATCTAGAAATGACAGTGATTTTGGTCAAACATGTTTCCAGCCTTTTTATAACACCTAGCTTATAAACTCTAAGGTGCTGTGAAGAGCACACATTTTTGAAGAATCATGTCTAACTGGGTGGCTTCAAACAGAAAACAATCATCAGAAAAACTTCATGTTAATGATTCTGTTTATATAAAGAACAAATTACAGTCACACTTAGCTTGACATTCTGAATACCAACAAGGCCTTTTATCAACAATTAAAACCAAGTGGCAACCATTTGGATGAATTAACTGATGAATTAAATGAGAAAAAAAAAAACTTTTTACCATCATATTGCTTTTTAAACTTGGATTTGTGTGGCTAGTCAGCGCTATCATGATCAACCTGAGGGCTGAAGATAATTGCCAGTTGCACTTTAATAAATAAGCTAATAGAGCAAATAATAAGCTGTACAATGGATATTTATAACTACGACTCTACAGAAGGTGATTTTTGGGGTACTACCTGATTATCTGAAACTTCCATGTAATTTTTAGTTTTCTTGTCTTCTTTGGCTGGTCATCTTTGCAAATAAAATTAGTCTTAAATGACTTAAATGAAGACTAAATAAAATAATAAATTAAAAAACTATCTTGCTAACCTAATAATGTCATTTATTCCCAAAACCTCTGAAGGAGGCCATTAAAATATTTTGGCTTCAGTTTTGCTATTTCTCCACGTTTGAGAAAAGAGCAAATTCTGAAGTAACGTTTAAAAGTACCAGGTCGTTTTCATCAAGACCACCTTCTAGGCAAGGCAAGGCAAATTTATTTGTATAGCACATTTCATGTAGAAGACAATTCAAAGTGCTTGACATAAAACAATAAAAGCATTACAGTGGGGATGCAGGAAGCAATAACAAGTGCATTAAAAGCAAACTTTAAAAGAAATAAAATTGATAAAAAGCCAGAAATAAAGTTCCAGTGTGGGGAATTAACAGTTGTACTAAAAGGCAGCAAACAGAAAAGTTTTTAACCCTGATGTAAAACTGCTGAGTCAGCAGACCTGCAGTTTTCTGGGAGTTTGTTCCACATGTGAGGAGCATTAAAGCTGAATGCTGCCTTTCCATGTTTATGTATTTTGGTCCTAAACCATTCAGATCTTTGTAAACCAACAGCGGGATTTTGAAGTCAATTCTTTGACAGACAGGAAGCCAGTGTAAAGATCTGAGGACTGGAGTTCTAGGATCTACTTTCCTGGTCTTAGTGAGGACTGGACTTCTGAGATCTACTTTCTTGGTCTTAGTGAGGACTGGAGTTCTGGGATCTACTTTCCTGGTCTTAGTGAGGACTGGACTTCTGGGATCTACTTTCCTGGTCTTAGTGAGGACTGGACTTCTGGGATCTACTTTCCTGGTCTTAGTGAGGACTGGAGTTCTGGGATCTACTTTCCTGGTCTTAGTGAGGACTGGAGTTCTAGGATCTACTTTCTTGGTCTTAGTGAAGACTGGAGCAGCAGCGTTCTGGACTAACTGCAGCTGTCTGATGGACTTTTTAAGCAGACCTGTGAGGATGGCATTACAGTAGTCCAGTCTACTAAAGATAAATACATGGACAAGTTTTTCTAAATCCTGCTGAGTCATCAGTCCTTTAATCCTCGATATGTTCTTTAAGTGATAACAGGCCGACTTCACAACTGTCTTAATATAACTGCTAAATATCAGGTCTGAATCCAGGACTACTCCCAGGTTTCTGGCTTGGTTGTTAGTTTTGAACTTTGCTGTTTGAAGCTGAGTTCTGACTTTTAATCTTTCTTCCTTGGCTCTAAAAGCTATTATTTCAGTTTTGTCTTCATTTAACTGAAGAAAGTTCTGGCACATCCAATCTTTAATTTGACTAATGCAATTGATCAGAGTTTGGATCGGACTGTGGTCTCCTGGTGAGATGGTTATGTAGATTTGTTTATCATCATGTTTAACAGCTGTGGCCCCTGGATTGAGCCTTGGGGAACTCCACAGGTTACTTTAGTTTGCTCAGATTCAAAGTAACCTATGAACATAAAGTAGTCCCTGTCTTTTAAATAGGACTCAAACCAATTAATTGAAGTGCCAGAAAGTCCAGCCTAGTTTTTCAGCTGGTCGAACATCATCAGGCCCACTGTCTGGCACTGGGTTGGACATACTTTTTAATTCTTGGTGTGATAGATGAAACCAGGTGGTGGAAACCTTCCTCAGAGGTTTTGCTCCATATTGACATGACAGCATCACACAGTTGCTGCAGGTTTGTCAGCTGCATCCATGATGAGAGTCTCCCGTTCCACCACATCCCAAAGATGGATCCATGTTTTCATGATGTTTCCACCAGATTCTGAGCCCAGCATCTGTCTTCTAGCCTAGCATCTGGTGTGGTCTTCAGCTCCATTCTGGTCCAGACACCTGCTGCTCTGGATGTTTTCTCTTCTTCAGACCATTCTCTGGGAACCCTAGAGATGGTTGTGTGTGAAAATCCCAGTAAATACCAACAACCAACAACCATGCCACATTCAAAGTAACTTAAATCTCCTCATTCTGATGCTCAGTTTTAACTTCAGCAAGTCGTCTTCACCATGTCTACATGGCTATATGCTTGGATATTAGTGTTAACAGAAGGTGAACAGGTGGAGCTGATGAAGTGTATATCTATATTCAATGTTATGGGACTTATGAACCAGAAAGATTATTAATATATCTGTGAAATTATAAAGATAAATGCATACTTGCTCTTCTGCTCCAGTTTGGATTCTGTTCTGGTTTTTAGGATCAAACATGCTGTGAGTAGTTGGGTGTTAATCTTGCAAAACACTTTCCTGCAACCAAAGACGAGGCTCTTTAAATATGTATGCTAATTCCGGGCTGTTTTCCCGGGGTCAGCGTGAGGATCCGTTTCCCAGTCGTTAATGGAGGTGTAACTGGACTCAAGTATGTAATGATCTGGTTACCCTGACATTTCTAGAGAGCCTCATGTAGCAGCCGTGTGGAGAGAAGACACAGGAATGCTGGCCTAAAATTCAAATATAGATCTCAAGCAAGTCATCTCCCTGCGACAGCCAAGGACCTTCAATATGTCTTAAACCAAATAATTCAGTTTTAAAGCTTTTTGTTTTCACTTAATCTCCATTTTTATTGCTGCACCTTGATTAACCATTCCTGAGAAGTATTCAGCCATAATCATCACATTGGTGTGAGTAAGTGACTCATTTTTCATTGCCTCAGACTGGTCTTAGTGGGATTTTACACACCTTGTCTGGAGTTTGGAAAACTGCAACACAATTCAGCCAGACGAGGGAATAGCTGTCAACATCTGGAATGTTCCTGTGAAAACAAACAATGCTCCGGCTATTTTCTGTGTCCCTTGTGTATCCCGTCTTAACTTTGGGTTTCAACCATCTCCACTGGAGCCTTTATACATTAAACAGTTGTTGCAGATTTAAGAGCAGAAGTACATCAGAGTAATGTCTCCTCAAGGTTGGAGGCAGTCAGTTCTGGCCCTGAGAGTGCCATCTTTCAACTCCTCAGCAAAAACATGTGTTCAAGGTACGGTTACAGGCGTTTGTCCAAGTCAGCTGCACATCATATTAATTACACGTCTTTCATCATGGTACTAAAAAAGAAAAAAAAGAAAAAAAAAAATCTGTTTTCAGTGCTCTGCAGTTTGTTTGTCTGCATAAACATTTAGAGGCAGGAGACAGAAATAGTGTTTTACCAGGTCATTTACAGGAACTAGTCTGAAGATAACGGTGCAGCTTAGTTGAGGAAATGTCTGGCCGACTGCCCTGGTTAAGGTCAATTTAATCAGAATGCTAATTCACTGTATTCTTCTGCAAAAAGGTTCACTAAAGGCAATGAAATATGTGTAAAAGGCACAGTTTAAAATAATCCAATTAATCTCTCAAGGGTCCATCCAAGGAGAAAAAGCTATTTTCTTTCTTTGTCAGCATTTACTGAAAGTCCATTTAAAGACTTTTAACCATCTACATGCAATTCTTTTCAATGAGGTAACATAAAATAACAGTTTAATTCTCCATCTTTTCCTCATTACAGCTGACAAATTTAACACTTTCCATGTCTGCAGTGAAGATTTCATGTGTAAAATCTCAATAAAAACAAAATGCAATGATTTTTAAAGCAGCAGGACTGCAGGCAGGCCAGTTCAGCAGCCGGTCTCTTCTCCTGTGAAGCCATGCTGTTGTGATGGAAGCAGGATGTGGTTCAGCATCGTCTTGCTGAAATCTGCAAGGCCTTCCCTGAAAGAGATGTCGTCTGGATGGGAGCAGATGTTGCTCTAAAACCTCCATGTACTTTTCAGCATTGATGGAGCTTCACAGATGTGGAAGCTGCCCACGCCATAGGCACTAATGCAGCCCCATCCCATCAGAGATGCAGCTTTTCACCTGTCCACTGATAACAAGCTGGATGCTCCCTCTCTTCTCTAAAGTCTCGACACACGGGAGGCAACGTCGCTCCGTCTCCATTCATTTCCTATGGAACTTGCGTGATGAGGCGAAAATCGCTGCCCTCCTCCTGCCAAGCGACAGGCAACATTCGTGCACATGAAATATTGCATTTGTTCACATAGACGTGCACATGGGGCTTGCAACGTGAAACAAGACAATAGAAAAATGTTCCATTTTTGTTGCTGTCGCATGGTATTATAGGCAATCAGCGAGGGGCTTCATTTACTGACCAATGAGAGCAGGCCAGACCATGCAGTCTGCAAAGACTTTTTCAAAATGGAAGAACAGATCATTTTAGCTGTGTCTGACTTTCTCGTACTTTATGATACTTCACACAAAGACTATTGAAATGTAAATAAAAAGGCAGCCGTGTGGCGTCAGGGTGAATTTATCCAAACGTATACGTTCTGGGTTTATCTGGATCAGCTTTGAGGTCCGCCATCAAATGATGAAATGCACGATGCTGTTTCCTTGTTTGTAAAATAGGATGAAACCAGGGTTTCTTTCTTTTTTTCTACAGGAAACAGCAAGATTTCTGTCAAATCGTGCATAATCTTCTGACTCATACTTTGTCTGTCATGGACTGCTTTGAAAATGTCAAAATTCCCTCCAATATCATAATCAAATTTCTTGGACAAAAGCAATCTCACAGTGCGATGTCCGGCACTGCCGCCGTCGCTGATGTTAGCGGCGTCTCGTGTGTCTTGCCCATTAATTTGCAGGACACCGTCTATGCTTTCCAGAAACTAGTTCACATTTTCACCCAGGTTTCCACTTTGCCTCAGACCATTTTAAATGAGCTTTGGTCCAGAGAAGACGGCGCTGTTTCTGGATCCTGTTCACATCTGGCTTCTTCTTCGCATGATAGAGCTTTAACCTGCATTTGTGGGTTTCAGGGTGAACTGTGTTCACAGACAGAGATTTCTGGAAGTCTTCATGAGTCCATGCAGTGGTTTCCAATAGAGAATCATGTCTGCTTTAAATGCAGAAGATCACCAGCATCCAGCCTTGTCCTATGCACACAGAGATTCCTCCTGATTCTCGGAATCTTCTGAAGATATTCTACACTGTAGGTCGTGGATCTTCAAAATCTGAGGAACATTTTTCTGAAATTGCTCCACAGTTTTAGAGCCAGTTCGTGTGGTGAACGTTTGTCCATTTTTCCATCTGAGAGACTCTGCCTCTCTGAAATGCTCCTTTTGTACCCAGTCATGTTACTAACCGGTTACTAATTAACCTGATTAGTTGCTCCCGTTCCAAGTTTTTCCAGACGTGTTGCTGCCATCAGATTCACTATCAGCTCAGATTTTCCATCAATGGTAAAATGACTCAGTTTCATCATCTGACATGTTTATCTTCTACTGGGGATAAAAAATGAGTCGATGAGATTCTGTCCCACCTTCTTTTTAGAACATGTGCATTTATTTAGAGTTTTTGGATGATGATTTTTTACTAGTTCCATATTTCAGCAGTACTCCTTGTATTCACATAATTCTTCTTGTATATAAGTTGAAATATGTAGTGAAAGCATTCTAAGCATTCAGGCCAAACTAATACCGCCATGCACCGCATGTGTAACATGACACAACAGCAGGAGGGAAAAACATGTGACTTACATCATTTTCTGTCATACAAGTACAAGTAATTAAGTACAAGACCTTTTTTTCCAGAATTACACACATACACACACCATTGGCAAAAGTCGACAAAACCATCAGGTGTAAATCATCCCTGGTTTGCTGGTGACTAGCGGTCGGGTGGACATTCGGATTCAACATGTTGCCAAACCCCAGATATCTGACCCAGAAGCGTGGTGTGGTAACCAGAGACGAGCTGAGAATGTGGTGACCTGTAAGGAGGATGGGGAGCTCTCTGGTTTCGTTGCCTTGGCCCACATGCTGAAGCAGCGTAGCCGTAGACGTCCAGTGTCAGGAGCTGGCTGTCAGCAGGGGAATTTGCAGAGTGAGTTTGTTATTAGATCCTGGGTGTGGGTGGAAAAGCAGCCAGCTTGTCATTCTGGACTCTAATATGACCATCATTCAACTGCCACCAAAAACACATGATTAATGGATCTTGGCAGGGCCGCTGCTAGCCACGACTTTCTGGTGCCCCTATTTATTTAAATATAACAGCTATTACTAAAATTTAAATATACAAACTGAATTCCAAAATTTGTGAAGAGACTTTCTTTAAAAAAATTATTTGACGTGCACTTCCAAAGCCACAATAATGTCCAGGTTTAGAGAAAATGTGTGTCTAAATGGACACAAATGTCCACAATGATGCATAGTTTAATGTTCTTAGTTCTCTCATAGTTCTAGATGTAGCCTAAAACCAGTAGCACCAGTATCACAGAATCCCACCAAAGAACTGGTAGATGAGAAGATAAAATCTTAATAAATGAACGGCTACTTTAACATTAACGCTTTCACCAAACAATGAAGAGAAAGATAAAATTACCACAACCAGAATAACAAAAAGGAAAGATGTGTTATGTCTGAGCAGCTTTGTCTGGAAAACTTGAGTTTGAGAAAAAGTGGAACAGAACAGACCACCAGAACACTGGTGTCTGGGACAGATGTTCATCATAATCCAAGTTCTGTAATGTTTATAAGGGCCAACATAGTTCATACTGTAACAGACTGGGATATATTACATGTAACTGTCATGTTAAGATTGTTACCGTGGTTACAGAATCAGTTCAGCAGAGATAAAAATATTCTGTTACTGTAGTAGTGAAATTTACTATCTATGTCTCAATTCAGGGTCCTCACACTTCGAAGTGCAAATTTGTCGGCTACATGCGTCATAACACATGCCAAGCACTGTCCCAATTCGAAGGAGCCTCCGAATCCAACCCAGAAATCCGCACTTCGTTTGGCCTCAAAAAAATACTGCTAGTGATGCCTTCGTGGCATCTTTTCTCCAAGAATTCATTCCGCATGAGATGGTGGCGAATGAACAACCGTGCTCAGAAGAGTAGATTTTTTTTTTTTTTTTTTAACCACACTTTAGTAGAAATATTACAAAACCAAGTACATTAAAAAAACATGTTTGTTAAACGGTGGCATTAAAAATCAGCAATGTTTGATATTCTTGGAATTTTAAGAGGTTAATGAAAACAGCAGAGCCTCAGACCATTCTTTTGTTAATTTTTTTTTACATTATAACTCGGTTGGTGTTAACGGTCACTAAAGTGTTCTATGATATGCTAACAGTAATTTCAGAGGTTTAAGTGATTCAACGTCCTATGTTGTTGCTATGGGAAATTCTCGTTGGCTAGATAGGCTGTCTCGTTTCACGAACTTTAAGCAGACTTTGAAGTACATAGCCTATGTAGTCTGCACACTCATTGTTCAGGTCTACACCTGAATTGGGACACAGCTACAGAGTGTCATTGAGCATGTCAGAAGCTCAATCAATGCAGTGATCGATGACGCCTCTTATTTAAAGTCTTTGATTGGCTGGAAGTGAAGGGGGCGGATCTCTTCATGTTACCATGTTACAGCTGTTAACGGCTAATAGCGGGGCTTGCTTGTTTGTTTTGGGTTGTTGCACCAGTCGTTTCTTCACTGGATCACTCTTCCCCGTTCAGAAGGCTGGAAAATGTAACTTCAGACATGCTGTGATTATGATATTAATTAATCATAAACCCGATTTTTTTGGTCTGAATCAAGCATTTTTATTTTGTTACCTGCTGTTGGTTAAGTTGCAGCTTTGCTTATTCATTAGTCTTTATAATAATTAAAATTTGAATAAATAACAAAAAATTAACCTCCACAAAATTCTGGAGGGACTACAAAATATCAGAATTATTTTTATAGACATATTTTGGTAAGTACACACTTTGGCACCATGACAATGTGGCGTTGCTGAACTGCTGCAGATCAGAGCAGCAATCGTGTTCTGGGGTGAGACTGAACTTTTTCAACTGATGGCTGTTAATGTTTGTGATGAAGAGACTCAACCTGCAGCGTCTGAGCTGCTCTGCCACCCATACTTACCCCCCAGCTTTGCAGGACAATTACACAAGGCCCAAACCAAATATTGCTCTTTGAGATCCTGCAGGCATTTGATTATTTTCCTTTCAAACTAGCTTTCATTGCTTTGTGGAGTCCATCCCACATTTTTCTTCCCCCTCATGGCGCATGGATTGTCACTAGATCTGAAACAAAGAGGAAAAAACTCTAGATTGCACCTTTAGGAAAATACAACTCTTTATTTAAGAGAGGGGTGAGGCGTGACTCCTGTCTGCAGTTTGTTAAGGGATAAGATGCACCTTAGTTTGCTCAGTGGACATTTTAAAAGCTTTATTCTGTTTTCTATGGCTACATAATGCAAATATTGATGTCCAGTGTGCAGCCTTCTGTAGCATGTAGCATTAGCAACAGCCCTTTTCTTGCAGGCAGGAAAAGTTTGGTTCAGAAAAAAACCTCATTAACCTTCTCCTTTTAAAGCAGACTCTTGCACCATCCGATTAGTTTGTTGATTAACAGATCTAAGAAGAAATTACAGCTGCTGGAGCCTTCAAGGTCAAGTTGACTTTCCCTGTCACCTCTTTAACGTGGTGTGAAAGCAGTAATACATTCTGTTTAATGGAGTGACACAAGGCATCACTATGGGCTTGGTGAGATGGGTTTGATCATGACCATTGAGCCAGAAAGTTGGTGCTGAGCAGCAGAAGGCGCTCCAGGAGCCCTCCTCTATTTCAATGCCCTGACAGACAGCATTTTGCTGATGTGGACCTAATAAGGCTCGGCATGGAGTGACCCTGGTCCATGCCTGCTGACAGCCTCCAAAGCACACCCCCTTGCAGACCGTCGCCTCCACCACCCTGCTTGAGCCATCAGCATGCCCCTTCATCTCGGAGACCTAAACATCTCTGTGCATCAGGCCCACCTTTGGCTTTTATTGCAGACGGCCGCTGCTCGTGTCAGATTGGCTTAATGATTCAATCTGTCCAATTGAATGGGGACAGCAGTGGTATGCCTGGAATGGGACTGATCTTTGGCAGAGGGGAGAGGACTGGGTTTGTCTGTGGAATGAGGTTGGGTTAAAGCTGCTTTCCCCATAGAAAATCTCTATTTTATGCATTGCAATACAGAAATAATAACCAGGGTAACTTTGCTGGTAATGTAGAAAATTACATTAACTTCTGGCAGTTTGTAAAATGAAACATGAGTGAGAAAAAGCCATAAAAGTCTAAATATAATTCATATAGAACAAATATGGTAGAACCTCAGTTCCCAAAAATATGGGATTCTGTGTAAAATGTGAATAAAGGCAGAAATGTATATTTTATTCCCAGCAGAAGATAAACAACATGTCAGATGATGAAACAGACATTTTACCATGTGATGGAAAATGTGAGCTGATAGTGAATCTGATGGCAGCAAAAGTTGGAAAAGTAACTGGTATAAATCAGAAACACCTGGAGAAGCATTTGACAACTAATCAGGTTAATTGGCAACAGGTCAGTAACATGACTGGGTATAAAAGGAGCATTTCAGTGAGGCAGAGTCTCTCAGATGGAAAGATGGACAAACGTTCACCAATCTGAGACAAACTGCCTCTAAAACTGAGGAACAGTTTCAGATAAATGTTCCTCAGACTTTGAAGATCCACTATCTACAGTGTAGAATATCATCAGAAGATTCAGAAAATCAGGAGGAATCTCTGTATGCATGGCGAGGTTGGATGTTGGCGTTCTTCTGCATTGTAAGCAGACATGATTCTCTACTGGAAACCACTGCATGGACTCAGGAAGACTTCCAGAAATCTCTGTCTGTGAACACAGTTCACCCTGAAATTCACAAATGCAGGTTATAGCTCCATCATGCAAAGAAGAAGTGCTGTGCTGTCTTCTCTGGACTAAAGCTCATTTAAAATGGTCTGAGGTAAAGTGGAAACATGGATGAAAATGTGAACTAGTTTCTGGAAAGCATGGACGGTGTCCTGCAGATTAATGGGCAAGACACACGGGACGCCACTAACATCAGCGACGGCGGCAGTGCCGGACATCGCACTGTGAGATTGCTTTTGTCCAAGAAATTCGATTATGATATTGGAGGGAATTTTGACATTTTCAAATGTGTCCTGCGTGTCCTGCAGACTAAAGAGGAGAGGGAGCATCCAGCTTGTTATCAGTGGACAGGTGAAAAGCTGCATCTCTGATGGGATGGGGCTGCATAGTGTCTATGGCGTGGGCAGCTTCCACATCTGTGAAGCTCCATCAATGCTGAAAAGTACATGGAGGTTTTAGAGCAACATCTGCTCCCATCCAGACAACGTCTCTTTCAGGGAAGACCTTGCAGATTTCAGCAAGACAATGCTGAACCACAACATCCATCATAACAGCATGACTTCACAGGAGAAGAGTCTGGCTGCTGAACTGACCTGCCTGCAGTCCAGACCTTTCACCAATACATCTGGGGCACATTCCTCAAACTTAATTCCAGGTCAGATCCTCCTGTATAAACATACATGGAAATCTAGAATCCAAATCTGGCTGATCAACATATCTCTTTTTTTAATTTTCAAATAAACTTCATTGTGATGATTGTCTAACTTTTTACCAAAAAAGTCCAAATGACCATTTTCTTCGAGTTTTAACTGACATGTTGAACAGGAAGAAATTCTGGAAGTATGAAAGGTTAAAATGTGGAGAATTAAAGAGAAGAAGTTTTGCTTTAATGTCAAAAATTGAAGGAAAGAAAAACTGAAACCATTCATGGCTGTGGACGCCTGTTCTCCTCCTGAGTACACAACGCTGCAGTCTGCATGTTATCATGTCATACTTGTTTGTTTTTCAAGAGCTTTTTCTCTGAATGGAGCGCTTTGTGAATGTTCTCCCTCTCTGTAGGTGGTCTCACCTCATGACAAACTTTGTATATTATGTTTTCAAAGAGGCCATGAGAAACGACATCCCTGTGGATGCCTCAGAGAGCACGTCTGGCCGGTGATGAAGGAGTCTGTTGACACGTCGGGTGAAGAACCTCAAGACACACTGAAGAAAAAAAAAGAGAAAAAAAGTTGAACAAAGGAAAAGCTGCTCCTCAATTTAAAAATGACACTTTTCCTTTTCTTTCTTTAAATATACAGTTAGATGATGACTCATTCTTATATATTTGAACTGTTCTCTTCATCAGGACCGCCTTCTGGTACCAGGTTGGACCTTTTTAATTCTTGGTGTGATAGATTGAACCAGGTGTTGGAAACCTTCCTCAGAGGTTTTGCTCCATATTGACATGACACCATCACACAGTTGCTGCAGGTTTGCTGCAGGTTTCAGCTGCATCCATGATTAGACTCTCCTGTTCCACCACATCCCCAAGCTGCTTTACTAGACTGAGATCTGGTGGCTGTGGAGGCCGTTGGAGTCCAGTGAACTCATTGTCATGTTCTAGAAAGCAGGTGGAGGTGATCTGAGCTTGTGAAATGGTGCATTATCCTGCTGGAAGTAGCATCAAAAGATGCTACACTGTGGTCATTAAGGAGTGGACATGGCCAGCAACAATACTCAGGTAGACTGTGGTTGTTAAACCAGGCCACATTGGTACTAAAGGGACCAAAGTGGGCCAAGAAAATGTCCCCCAGACCATTATATCAGCAGCATTGTTGCCTTGTTGATCCAAGGCAAGATGGATCCATGTTTTCATGATGTTTCCACTAAATTCTGAACCGAGCATCTGGATGTGGAGCTGAAATGGAGACTCATCAGACCAGCAACGTTTCTCCATCTTCTGTTGTCCAGTGTTGGTGAGTGTGTGTGAGTTGTAGCCTCAGTTTCCTGTTCTTAGCTGACAGGAGGCACCCGGTGTGGTCTTCTGCTGCATTCTGGTCCAGACAACTGTTGCTCGCTGGATATTTTCTCTTCTTCAGACCATTCTCTGTAAACCCTAGAGATGGTTGTGTGTTAGTGATGTGCGGATTGATACCTTTAGTACCAGCTATTATTGTTCTAGATTCCATTTACATGTTAAAATATCGATGTTTTAGTAACATGGAGTAAATATGTAGTTTATCATGAACTTGAATAGGGACCGAGTCTATCAATGACTTGGTCCGTAACCTCACATGTGGAGCTAAAAAACAACAACACTATATGATGTGTGTGGGAAGACATAGAGGTTTATATAGCAACACCAAAAACATCCATAAACATCTGAGAGCCAATCAGAACACAGAACAAAATGAAGAAGAAGAAGAGAAGGAGAAGGACAGGTGCTGCAAGTCTGCGACAGACATCCCTCTGTAGGGTGGGCCGATTCACTATTTAATAGATTCATTGCGATAATTTAATAGATTCACCCTCCGCCCTTCTTCTTCCTCTGCAGTTTATTGGTGGTTGGCAAACAAGATACAGAGGTGACAGGTAAGGAGCGTGTGTCAGCCACGATGTTGATGTTAACACTTTACTGTGCTCCTCCAGGTGTTTCTGGTTTGTACCAGTTTTACAGCCATTTGTTTCTCCTGTTCCAACTTTTTCCAGCCTTTTGTTGCCGCCATCAGATTCACGATCAGCTCATATTTTCCATCACATGGTAAAATGTCTCAGTTTCATCATCTAATGTGTTGTTTATCTTCTACTGGGAATAAAATATGACCTGATGAAATTCGGAAAAACTTAATTCTGGTTTTATTAACATTTTATACAATGTCCCCAATTTTTTTCAAATTGGGGTTGTTGATTCTGACCGCCAGAGTTTGTCATCACGAAAGTGAAACAAGAGTTGTTACAGCCTCCAGAAATGTGAGTTGCATGCTCCTGCAAACTAATCTTTACTTCTGATTTACTTCCTGTCTGAACAGATGCATTACGTGTAAATGGAATTACCGTGGACTGATGTGGAAGCGATTACCAAACAAAGCTGGCTGTGAATGTGATCCAGATGAGAAGAAGATGAGGATAATCTTTTTAAAAATAATATGCAAATCTTAATGGATTGCTTCTATCTTCCTCGTTGAAGTCATGTGTCACAGCTGGTGTGTTTCCAACGTGACCAATTATAATCGTACAGCAAGACTAAAGTGTGTGTTTGACTCTGCCAAACATTACCAAGAAAATAATCATAACTGTGAGTGCTAATATTTGCTCAGAGTTGATGTTTTATTCATGAGGCATCTGTGCCACTTGGATCCAGCCTGAAGCTTCGCAGCTCAAATAAGAATTATTGAATTAAACTCTGCAAAATAGATGGGTGAATGTTTGCTGCTTTTTTCTTCATTTTTTTATGTTACAGGAGCCCACACCTAACCCCATCACCATGCATCAATAATCTCCCAATGCTGCATTACATCAACTGCCAATCAAGGAACGGACTGGGGCCTGTTTGCTTTCCTCATCTGAAATATTCATATTGGTTAGCCTTGTGAGATGCAAACATGCAGACTGGGGCACACGCTGGCACCAGCAGCAAGGCCGCGGCTTGACAAGGCAAACAAGACGCACGTAAATAAATGATGAGTTTAAAGGTTCGGAGAGGCTCTCTGACATAAACAACCATTGACCAATCAGGTCTGATCTGACCTGCTGATATCAGCTCAACCTGATCCACCATTCGCGGAGAAAAGTCCTGCATGTGCTGCAGTTTGTGGAACGAACGCAGGAATTTCTACATACTGCTGGTTTGACATGTCATATCTGGCCTGTCAAATGGATAATGAGCCAGTAGCTTTTCTTTCTTGCTTGTTTGCTTTCTTTCTTTAGAAGGAGAAGAGGCTGCAGCGTGTGCTGCTTTCTGCAGATTTAACATGTTTACTCTTACAAGCTGCATGCACCACACACCTCTCCATGCGGGCGTAGAGGAGGCTCAGTCCATGCAACAATCAACATGCAGGTTCTACACCCGCCGTGTAGTTTTACCGTGCTGATGCTGGCAGTGGGAAGACTGTCATACAGTCAGGCTTCCAGGGATTTGTCCCATTGAGAGCTGAATGGTGTCGAGGATCTACGGGAGCTTTGCACTCAGCAGTTTTCCTGTTTATAAGTGTTTGCGTGCAGACTAGCATGCCTCAGACAGACTGTAGTCTGGGATGTTCTTCAGTTTCTAATGAAATGTTGAGGCTACGCCAAAGGCGTGAAGATGCTGTCGGAGGCTGACGTTGCAGAAAGTTGTGTTGTCGTGATCACAAATGTCTGGATAATGAAACACTGCATGGATGGAAGTTATTGTACATAGTGTGAATATTTATCTCTTCTCAGAATCTAAAAGGTCTTGAGATTCTAATCCTACTTTCTGTCTGTTCACCTGATGGCTGATATCCTCCAGATATTGTTCCCTTCTCCTTCTCTTCATATAGCAGTACTTTTAAAGGAAAGGGATATTTTGTGTGTAACAACGCAATTAAATGAGATTAATGAAATTTTTGCGAGTAAACATGTTTAAAAATTTTTTAGTTATTAATACATTTTAATGTTTAAAATGGGTCTAGCTAAAGCCTGGTACACACATATCGATTTTTTTAATCGTATGCGATTTTTATCTGGTCGAGACCTCACACATGAAGATAAAAAAATCAGTTTTGATCGTACTGTGTGTGGTGTGCTCTGAAAATATAATCACTTATGAACACACACATAACGATGCTGTCTGATACTGATCTACAATCTAGTCCTCTGAGACAGACAAACGTCGAAAAGTAGAAGAAGAACCATAGCAACAACTGGCAAAAAACGAAGAAGAACCATAGCAACAACCGGCAAAAAACGAAGAAGAACCATAGTAACAATCGGAAAACACAACACACAGCATGGAAGAGGATAGATGGGACGAGGGAATGATGGTGGTCTCAGGAGTATTGTTAACAGAAAAAGCCAGAACCGAAAAAAATAACAGACTGGAGACGGCATGAACATGGACTTTTTTACTTCCTTGTTCCCCAGCCAGATCACTCTCTGATTGGCTACATTCCGTTCCACGTCACCACCCACGCAGTAAGAATGTACGAGTCGTCTGCGTTCCTCAGAAATCGGCTCTGAAATATTGAACATGTTCAATGTTTCCAATTGTTTCTCAATTGTTTGAAATTTTATTATTTTTTCCAGAGTATTTCTGGGATTTCTAGTGGCCAGGATCACCAACATGCCAATATATGTGTGTATATATATATATATATATATATAAATTGTCCCCTCGCCCTCCGTGGGCGGGCTCTCATCCATCCAAGCTCGGGTCCTCTACCAGAGGCCTGGGAGCTTGAGGGTTCTGTGTAGTATCTTTGCTGTTCCTAGGACTGCACTCTTCTGGACCGAGATGTCTGAGGTTTGTCCTTTGATTTGCTGTAGCCACTCTTCCAGTTTGGGGGTTACTGCCCTGAGTGCTCCGATGACCACAGGCACCACTGTTGCCTTCACTTTCCAGGCCTTCTCAAGTTCTTCTTTCAGGCCTTGGTATTTCTCCTGTATGTCATGTTCCTTTTTCCTGATGTTGCAATCGCTTGGTATTGCGATGTCAACCACAACAGCTTTCCTCTGCTGTTTGTCCATCACCACAATGTCCGGCTGGTTTTCCATTACCATTTTGTCGGCCTGGATCTGAAAGTCCCACAGGATCTTAGCTCGGTTATTCTCTACCACCTTCGGAGGTGTTTCCCACCTTGACTTCCAGTCTGTACTCCACACAGATGTTCCTGTACACTTTACCAGCCACTTGGTTATGACGCTCCTTGTAAGCTTTCCCTGCCAGCATCTTACACCCTGCAGTTATGTACTGGATTGTCTCAGGGGCATTTTTGCACAGTCTGCACCTGGGGTCTTGTCTTGTATGGCAGATCTGGGCCTCTATTGCTCTGGTGCTCAAGGCCTGCTCCTGTGCAGCTATGATCAGTGCCTCTGTGCTGTCTTTCAGTCCAGCCCTTTCCAGCCATTGGTAGGATTTCCCCTATCAGCCACTTCAGTTATCTGTCGGTGGTACATCCCATGTGGTGATGGTTCCTCCATCACCACATGATCTGTTTTCCACTGCCTGAGACATTCACCGAGCACTTTGTCCGTTGAGGCCATCTTCCTGATGTATTCAAGGATGTTGGATGTTTCATCCTGGATAGTGGTTCTGACACTCACTAGTCCTCTGCCTCCTTCCTTGCGCTTATTGTACAGTCTCAGGGTGCTGGATTTGGGGTGGAACCCTCCATGCATGGTCAGGGGCTTTCGTGTTTTCACATCTGTGGTCTGAATCTATCTATCTATCTATCTATCTATCTATCTATCTATCTATATATATATATATATATATAAGTGCTGGGCACGTTAATGCGTTAATCGCACGTTAACTTAACGCTTAATTAACGCAACGCTTAATTAACGGCGTTAATTTTTTTAATCGTGCTTTAATTTTTTTATTTTTTTTTTTTTTTTTTTTTTTTGCTGACCTCTGGCTTTGATGACAGAAACATGGCGTCCATGTCTCTCTTCCCTGCTGCAGCGGTGCATCTGACGTGATCGGGAGAGAGCGGGTTTATTAAAATAAAGAGATGTTTTCTGTCTGGGACAGGAAGAAGAAAAAAAGAACCGGCGTTTCTCTTTGTCAAAATACATGCAGATGGACAGAACATTGTGATTTTTGGACGGGAAACTTTTTTATTATTATTTTTTTTAATAAATGCGGTTTTAATTTATGCAAGACATCAAAGGTAAGACATGCTTTCTGACTTTTACTTGTAGCATAAATCGGGTCTTCTTCTGCCTCTGGTTCGGTGAATCTTGGTCATAGCGAGATGAAACTTCCAGCTGTGGAATCTGTGAGATGTGAGCTTTCAGTAGAGGAGTCGTTTGTTCGTGTTCATGCCGTGGGGTGGACATGGGGAGACATCATTTGTGTTTACATATTTTTCGGACTTCGTGTAGCTGCTCTTTAAATAATTTGTTGTCTTAATTGTGTTTGTTGGTGATAGAAATGGTTTTACTGAGCTGGTAGCTGAGATTCTGGAATTTCTGTGGATACCACACATGTTTACAGTTACATCTACAGACCTGAAGCTACACCCGAAACGAGATGTTAACCCCTTAACTCCCGGTAGTGGAGGCTGAAAAGGAAAGTTTAGAGAAATTATAGGCCAGAAATCTGGATAATGAAACACTGAAGGTACATGGATGGAAGTTATTGTGCATATTGTGAATATTTCTCTCTCCTCACCATCTAGAAGCTCTGAGATTCTCATCCTGCTTTCTGTCTGTTCACCTGATGCTGATATTCATCACATATTGTTCCTTCTGTGTTTAGAAGGAAGCAGCTTCACAGCTTTAAATTCATCCTGCTGACTTTTTACCTTTTAGTTAGTAAATCCTGAACATTTCATCCTTCTTTGTCATAAATATTTGATTTTATAAATATATATGAAGAAATATTTTATCTGAAAATTGCTGCTAAACCTGTTTATGTGTTTAGTGCAGGGGTCTGCAACCTTTCCAATCCAAAGAGCCATTTTTCCCTCAGCCAGCTAAATAAAACTCCTTTAGAGACGCAAATGTTACAAGACTTTTCAAAAAGACAAGTTAATATATATTTTTGATGAAGAGCCACCATGTTTGTTATTTTTGAAGAACCACATTTTTATTTCCATTTTTGAGGTTTTAAAATAAAGAAAAACCTAAAACCTTTATAGAAAAAGAGGATAGACAGATTTTCTGCTAAGGAATGTAGATATTTGTGGAAAATGATGTAAAGGAAAGGAAAAAAAAGTCCATGGTCCACTTGCAGCTCCAGAATTGCAGGTTGGAGACCCTGATGTAGTGTTTGTAAACCAAAACTTACTGGATTTTCTTTTTATAGCTGTAGGCCTTTTTTTTAAAGGAAAGAGACATTTTGCACGTAATGATGCGACTAATTGCGATTAATCGCAGCATGTCATGCGATTAATTGCAATTAAAAATTTTAATCGTTGTCAGATTTTAACTTCTCATACCCAGCCTGGTCTTTGTGTTTTTACTTTTTAACAATGCGGTGTCAATTTGGGGCAAAATGCAAACAAATCTATAGGAAAGGAAGAGGCTTGTAAACGCAGCAAGCTATTTGTAAAGGATTAATTTCCCTTCATTTAACCTCAGCTGTATCATAAACTAAACTTCCCCTTAAGCCACAGAAATGGGCTTTTTGTTGACTGTTTTTGTCATTAAATTGCCTTCACTCTGCACATCGCTCCCACCTAAAAGCCGAAAATATCAGGTAGAGAGAAAAAATCAATTACACCTTGCACATCTGAGTGTATGTTGGAGCTTTTCAGTGTTGGAAACCTAATTAAATTAAGCTGAAAGGGAGAGGGACTGGAAGCACAGCCAGGGCGCTCCATGATTAGCGGATTGATTTATTAAAATGGGTGAACCAGCCAGCCAAGACAAGACCCTTTTACCCACCGGGGTCTTGTTTACTTCAGACTGAGACAGTTAGGAGCGTTCTGCTCTTCAGTCCTGTGCACTGCACAGAGGACTTAATTAGTTGTGAATGAACGAGCTGCAGAAACACAGTCTGAACTGGAAATAACGGCACAGCTTTGTCCAGCGGTAATGAACAGCCAATAGTTCGAGCAGCGTGAAGATGAAGAAAACCTGCAACAATTTGAGTTGTCACACATGAAAGTATAAGCAGAAAATGAATTCATCATAAATGGGATTCAAACTAAGCTCTAAAAAGATTATACAAACAAAATGTACAGAGAAAACGCCTGGTTTTCCATCCATGTTTCATTTTTATTTATTTGTTATATTGCTTATTTGGTAGGGACATTGCAGCATCACCACAGTGAGGCCCTGGGCAGGTAAACAAACAGTATAAACAGAAAAGAAACAGACAGGACATTACATATACCTGTTAAACAATTTAAAAACTAAATACAGATAAAGATAAGGCAATATGAAGCTATAAATACAACACTAAAGGTATAAATGACGTGCAACATGGCAGCAACTCAATCATTTAGTCGTGCAGACATGGCCTAGACGAGTTTGAGGCTATAATTCACTCAGAATTTGGTGGAAACAGAATGAAAACTTGAATCCATCCAGCCAATGTCCTCCACAGTCACCAGATGTTTTTTTGGGATGTGGTAGAACGTAGGGCTGGATTAAAAAAATTTATTCAACTCAATTCAAATTAAATAAATCCAATATAGATTCATAAAACTTGGAGATCGATTTGTTTATTTATATGTCCTCATTTCTGGTAACGTGACCCTACTCTCACGTGACTTACCAAGGCTTGGAGAGATCTTAGCATACAGACACACAACTGGTTTATTCCGTCCAATCAGCTTCTTTTGCTGAGATGATGTCACATTCAGATGTTTTCATTCATCAGTGTGGATTACATTCACATTTAAAGGCTTTTGCAGCATATTACCGCTTATATTAGCAGCTAATGCTAACGGGTGTCATCATGTTTAACAACAGGAAGTGATGTCACTACGTATGTAGTTTAAAATAAATCAAATATGGTCATTTAAAGCTACATTTCCTCTAGAACAGGTTTACATTTTATCCTTTTATCAAACAGGAAACAGTCTGATGCTATTTATCTGGTTTCCATGATGGCATGTCATAGCTGCTCTCTGTGCCCACAGTAGTGAACACACTCACATGCGCGCACACACAGACACATGCATGCACACACAGGTTTCCATCTGCAACGTGCACAGCTGATCAAGCTGAATCTGTGTCATTGAAGGAATTTCTGAGTCGTATTACGGCTTTAAAAGGATCCAATGTTCTTAGTCGGTTTTATTAACATCAACACTGTTGAGATCCGAACTTAAAGAATATTTAGAGCGACTGAATGAAACACTTTCATCTGGACATTTAAAAAGTCCTGAGTGTTTCCATCACAGCGTTTCTGGCTGTGACTCTGGGAAACACTAAATTGTTCTGGTACTTCAGAAATGAATGTAGATGTGTTAGATCAGATTATTACAGTAATCTGATTACTCCCAGATAACTGATATTGATTTTCAAGTGAATGCACTCAGTGTTTTATAAAAACAAAAAAATTATTATCTGACAATGTGTCTAACGTTCAAGAGAAATAGGTGGTGTTACACAATTAGCTGTAAATAAATCAATATTGAATCGGATTTAATCGAAATCAAATCAAAATAGGCTGTTGAGAATCGAATCGATTCAGGAAATTAGTGAAGACACCCAGCCCTAGTGGAACAGGAGATTCTAATCATGGATGTCTTAGATTTTCTTGGAACATGTAAACATGTCAGCTGATCTGATCCGAAAGAATTTTCAATCCGATGGAGAGGAGGAATATAAAACTTTAAACAATCGGATCAACAGGAAAAAATAACCATGTCTGTTCTCATTCTGATGGTTTCTGTGGTGGATGTTGTATCTGCACATGCTTGAACCACGTGGAGGTTATGAAATGAGGTTCAGGGAAAAATGGTGAAAGCAACTGAACGGGCCTGCAGCGCATTCGTTCTTTTACAGCACGGTATATATACAGAGGTGACATTCCTACTTTCATCATGAATGTCGACAAACCTGCAGCAACTGTGTGATGCTGTCATGTCAATATGGAGCAAAACCTCTGAGGAAGGTTTCCTGGTTCCATCTATCACAACAAGAATTAAAGAGGGTGTCTGACCCGGTGCTAGAAGGTGGACCTGATGATGAGGACGACCCGGTACTAGAAGGTGGACCTGATGACGAGGACGACCTGGTACTCGAAGGTGAACCTGATGACGAGGAGGACCCGGTACTAGAAGGTGGACCGGATGACGAGGAGGACCCTGTACTAGAAGGTGGACCTGATGACGAGGACGACCAGGTACTAGAAGGTGGACCTGATGAGGAGGACGACCCGGTACTAGAAGGTGGACCTGATGACGAGGAGGACCCGGTACTAGAAGGTGGACCTGATGAGGAGGACGACCTGGTACTCGAAGGTGAACCTGATGACGAGGAGGACCCGGTACTAGAAGGTGGACCGGATGACGAGGAGGACCCTGTACTAGAAGGTGGACCTGATGACGAGGACGACCAGGTACTAGAAGGTGGACCTGATGACGAGGAGGACCCGGTACTAGAAGGTGGACCTGGTGACGAGGACGACCTGGTACTCGAAGGTGAACCTGATGACGAGGAGGACCCGGTACTAGAAGGTGGACCGGATGACGAGGAGGACCCTGTACTAGAAGGTGGACCTGATGACGAGGACGACCAGGTACTAGAAGGTGGACCTGATGACGAGGAGGACCCGGTACTAGAAGGTGGACCTGGTGACGAGGACGACCTGGTACTCGAAGGTGGACCTGATGACGAGGACGACCTGGTACTAGAAGGTGGACCGGATGACGAGGAGGACCCTGTACTAGAAGGTGGACCTGATGACGAGGACGACCTGGTACTAGAAGGTGGACCTGATGACGAGGACGACCCGGTACTAGAAGGTGGACCTGATGACGAGGAGGACCCGGTACTAGAAGGTGGACCTGATGACGAGGACGACCTGGTACTCGAAGGTGAACCTGATGACGAGGAGGACCCGGTACTAGAAGGTGGACCAGATGACAAGGAGGACCCTGTACTAGAAGGTGGACCTGATGACGAGGACGACCAGGTACTAGAAGGTGGACCTGATGACGAGGAGGACCCGGTACTAGAAGGTGGACCTGATGACGAGGACGACCTGGTACTCGAAGGTGAACCTGATGACGAGGAGGACCCGGTACTAGAAGGTGGACCAGATGACGAGGAGGACCCTGTACTAGAAGGTGGACCTGATGAGGAGGACGACCAGGTACTAGAAGGTGGACCTGATGACGAGGAGGACCCGGTACTAGAAGGTGGACCTGATGACGAGGACGACCCGGTACTAGAAGGTGGACCTGATGACGAGGAGGACCCGGTACTAGAAGGTGGACCTGATGACAAGGACGACCCGGTACTCGAAGGTGAACCTGATGACGAGGACGACCTGGTATTCGAAGGTGAACCTGATGACGAGGACGACCTGGTATTCGAAGGTGAACCTGATGACGAAGACGACCCGGTACTAGAAGGTGGACCTGATGACGAGGACGACCAGGTGCTAGAAGCTGCTGCTCAAGTCCTCACTAAGACCAGGAAAGTAGATCATAGAACTCCAGTCCTCAGATCTTTACACTGGCTTCCTGTCTGTCCAAGAACTGAATGACTGACTAAAGAACTGCTGTAGGGCTGGGCAATATCTTGAGATTTTCAAATATATCGAGACTTTATCAGATGCAACATAGAAGGAGGGAATATCGTTTATATCGAGATAGCTTGTTTTGAGTTAAAAGCATCTTTTGTTTTGCATTTTGCACAGCTGTATTTTTGAATAGAATAGAAATAGAAATACTTTATTAATCCCTTTGGAGAGTCCTCAGCTGTTTTAATGCACATGTACTGCTGATTGTTAATTAAAGTATATTTAGCACTCAAGGCTGTAAATTAGAACTGTCAAGTTCGTTACTTGATAAAAAATAAATAAATAAAATATCGAGAAATATATTGTGTATCGTGATTCAGGTAAAAAATATCGAGATATAAGATTTGGTTCATATCGCCCAGCCACCTGAAGGATCTGCTGCTGTGGTGGAGCCTCAGGAGATCCTGGGCCACCTGAAGGATCTGCTGCTGTGGTGGAGCCTCAGGAGATCCTGGGCCTTCTGAAAGATCTGCTGCTGTGGTGGAGCATTAGAAAATTCTGGACCAGGCCTCCTGAGATGGAACTATGCTCGTCTCCTCAGAGAGAAAGCTGAAGCTGGGCTAGAAACCTCCGGCTCGGTACTTGCTGACAGTTCAGATGGAGAATCTGTCATGATTAAAAAATAAACCTCTAAGAAGCTTAATCATATTACACAAATATTTACCATCAGCTGTCTCGGAGCCATGATGCATTCAAGAACAAACAGATTTTTCTGTTGGCTGCTCAGTTTGTGTGTGCTGAAAGTTTTGAAGGAAAACAAGTAAACATGGCTGCACTTCCACAGGCAAAGTTTTACCTGAATAAATAATAGCAGACATTCATGTTCTATCAGACCTCTGTAATTTTATGTTTAACCCTGCAGAATTAATTAATCATAAAGATTCCTCAATATCTTTACCTTCCATAACAGATCATGTCTGATTCAGGGGCGGTGTGGCTCAGTGGGTAGAGTGGTCGTTTTGTAGCCTGAGAGTAGCTGGTTCGATCCTCGGCCTGTTGAGCTCATATCGAGGTGTCCTTGGGCAAGACACCAAACCCCAAATTGCTCTTGATGGGTTGTGGTTCGCACCTTGCATGGCAGCTTCTACCACCAGTGTGTGGATGGGTGAATGTGATGTATTTAAAGCGCTTTGGGTATCATTCCAGGTACAGTAAAGCACTGTATAAATACAGACCATTTATTTACCATTCATGACGGCTGATCAATGCAAAAACAAAGTTATGTGATAAATCAGATGGGTTGTCCTGCAGCATCTGCCACATGTGAGGCTGGAAAACCATCTGAATCTTCAGAAATAAGGAGGATAAAGTGGTTTTTGGTGGATTTTGTTCACTGCTGTAACGAAGCACCTACATGCCCAAAATCAGCTTCAAATATGGATTTTTTTATATGGAATAAGTAGTATGTGTTAAATTAAAGAAAAAAAAGGAAAACATGTTAATTCCACGGATGAATTTCTTTGCATTATTTTACCAAGCCCTGATTAAAACTTAAAGACCTATAAGGACTCTTCATAGGTCTTCATAGTGGTGGGAAATTAAGGAGGATCTCCGTCTGCTCCGTCCTTTCTTCTGGATGCTTCTGTGTTGCATTCAAACGTTCTTGGAATCTTAATAGGAACTAACAACTAAACTCTGACCACTCCCCAACATCAGAAATCTGTTGTCTGAGGAGGTTTTATTTTCAGGTTTCAGCACTGGAAGCTTGTTCCTCACAGGAATGATGAGAAATGTTAGAATTACCTGTTATCATCCTGAAAACGGCATTGTTTTTTTTGTCCTTAAGATTCCTGGAAATTTGTCTGTGGTACATACATGTCTTGATGGTAAACCTCAAACCCATCTGCAGAAGCAGTGTCTTGATTACAAGCTTGTTACGATATGAGCAGACAGTTTAAAACATTGCAGGATTCCAGCAGATATCGTTGAAAATCCTCCTCCATCCTGAAGCTCCAGGCAGTCAGCTCACAGCACAAAGCAGAATATAATTGATCATTTAACACTTTTACCATTTTATCTGTTGTTAGAAATATTTTACTGTTCCTCCCAGGCAGCAGATTGGCTGGGTTTAAATGACTTTTAACATGAATGAGCTGCTTTTCGTCTACAGGAACGTAAACACGGATTATTCCGGCTAGAAGCCAAGTCTCTGCTACTATATATGTTCATGTGATGTTTGTTCTTGCCTGATAAAGTGACGGATTCCTTTTGTCTGAAAGAAAAATAATCACAATCTGGTAAAAAACTGCTGAGTTTGTTTTTGTTGCCTCAATTTAATGTGCTGGTCTGCAGTCTGAAGAACTTTTAAAGTATGTGGTTCATGCAGTTTGTTATTAGAAGAAATATCCAAACACTGTACAGGGTCAACCAAAGTGCTCCAAGAAGGTGGAGATCCTGGGCATGGGGGTACATTTCATCTTATAAAAACATTAGCTTTGTCTTATCGCTTCAACATGCTCATATTTCCAGCGGACTTGGGGGGGCGGGGGGGCTGTCTTCTCTGGGGACAGAACCATTGGCTATAATTGCACTGAGTTATTACCTCCCCCCTCTCTGTGATGTGATGTCTCACTGGGACTCTTCACACCCTGAACCTCCCCCCTGTGGAGGACCTGCAGCCCAGCAGTCCTCATGGTTACTAAAACCTCTCTGCATCACTCTGACTGCTCACAACGATGTTTTCTAGTGTTTAACGAGATGCTAACAGGAAACCTGCAGAGTGCTCAGAACCATCGTTTATATAATTATCTGGTTACAGGGTTCACACAAATCACCTCTTAAAATCTAAAATATTGAAAGTCTGGTGATCTGGTTCACTTTCAAAGAGCACAAATAATTTTTCAATCAATCCATAACCTGCTAAAAAAAACAGAGGAAACAGAGAACCCAAAAACATCCAAGGTTAAATAAAAACCAAAGGCAACCAGGACCTGGAAAACGGACACATGGACACATGGACACATGGATAACCCAGGGAAACAACGATCTGGCAAAGAGTAACTGAAGCCAAAGGGTATAAATACACTGCAGAAAACTAACAAGAACCAGGTGAATTAGCAAATTAAAGCAGGTGAGCTGACAAACAGAAAGCAAAACAGAACACGAGGGGAAAAAATACAAAATAAATGGAGACAGAACTGAAACTGAAATAACTAACAAAACCCAGCCATCAGGGGGTTAACCATGTTGCTATTGGTTATGTAAGTTAGTTTTAATGTTTATTCTGTAAATATTATTGTTAGTTGTATCTGTGAACGTTAAAGCAGGAAGTGACATACCAGCAGATTATTTAGCTGTAAAATGGAATGAGGATTAAATAAGTTCATACTTCTTCCTTCTCTTACAATGTGTTGCTTGGTGCGACTCCATATATGCTCACACATTTTAAATTAAGTATTCATTTTTTTTTATTATTCATTATTAGCCATTTAAACACGAGGGTGGATTTTACATCTAGAAAAAAAAGAGAGGGACTAACTATCATACGTCTTCAAATGCAAAAACAAGGTGCAGAAAAGTTTTATTTTTACATAAAATTCTGGTTCCTTTCAACTTTATATGATGCAGCAGCACGAGGATGAGTTATTCTCCTTCTAAGTCATCCAAAGTAGAAAACAAACACAGATTCAGTGGATGCTGGTGGATCAAAAGTCCAGCAGAGGACACGGTCCATTTCCTGTCTACTTAGGAGTAATTACCCAAACAGTTTTCTACTATGAGGCTTTGTAAATGCACAATCCATATTGTTGACTCATACTTGGAAGCTTTTTGGTCTTTAGAAAAGTAAACTGTTAACTGAATGATCAATGCAGATGCAAGAAGACGTGATCAGGATTTCCACTGGTTTTAGACTGCGGACTGGGACCTGACTCTCACCATACGTCCACCTCGTCCTGTGAATGTAATCCATTGTGTTCCAAACTACTGGCCATTGCAATCAGCAAAGCAAACAAATCCTGGTCTTTCTCATGATGCTGGCACCACATAAACCAGATCTGAACCTGTGGCCAGTGTGCTGATGGGGAAACAGAAAAAATACACTAGTCACCTCATTCCATTGCTACAACTGCATGGAGAAGAATTCAGTTTTATATTTCTTTTCTGGTTCCAGTCTGGTACCAGACAAGTTGGAAAAAAAAGGGTTCTGTCATCCTAACGTTATGCATCGAGGCCAAACGTTCCAGGTGAGACTGACGTTTTTAACAACCTGCAGTAAAGATGATATTGTATAAAAGACAGAAAGAAAAAAAAAATTGGTAGTCTTTTGTACCCAAATTTAAAAGTAGGAAATGTCTCATTCAGTCTTTCTGTTTTTCTGTCATATTATAAATTGTTGTGGGAGTCTGTCGGCTTGCTGCTACAGCTAGCTTTTCGCATAAATAAATAAATAAATAATGGTACATCCATGCTGTGCCTTTTGATGTTCAAATCGACATCCCAAGAATGGGATGTTGGGACGACTTCTTCAGAAAGACATCTGCAGACACCATTATGTAGAGGCCTGAAGCCTCGTTTCTAACAATGGAGTACGAAGCAGATCCTGCAGATGAAGCAGTCGCCTCAGTTATTGTGGACCCAGACCGATGAGTCACAACACAGATTTCTCCCATTTGATTTCGTTCTAACCTGTTCTGTTTGCAAAGTTAGAGCATCAACAGCAGTGATTCCATCTAGGAAACCGGACGTTGCTGCAAACTGCATTGTTGTGTTTGCTTGTTCTCCCCAGTGTAGGAAAGTTAATGTAACGCTGGGACAAGCCAGTGAGACGTCTGGCATCACAATGCTGAAGGTTGGCTATGATATCTCCGACCTGTCAGCCGGGTCCCTCTGGAAGGTGCCAGTGGCCAGAAAACCCAGTTAGCACTTGCAGAGGGACTGGCATGGCTTGGTTCCTTCTGGTGATCTCTGTAACGCTGGACCCAAAGCTTCACAGAGGTCCGAGAGCTTCACAGAGGTCCGAGAGCGTCACAGAGGTCCGAGAGCGTCACAAAGGTCTGAGAGCACGGTACACCACAATAAGAAACGGTTCATGAGCCATGTAGCATGTCTTGCTGGTCTCTGAAAACCCACTCACTCTGGAGTCTCGCTCCCTATCGCTCAGCTGAGCCAGATCAGTCTTAGTTTTTATGCACTGCAGAGCCATTTTATATCCAATCATCAATGTTCTGAACAGCTACAGGTGGGAAACACCCTGATTGTAGCCAGACTTAGGAGCACGTTTCCATGGCGACCATGTTTTTTTTTTTTTTTTTTTTGTGAGCATGTACTCTCAGGAATATTAATAATGAATGTGCCTCTGTGTTCATTTTTGCAAACACTTTTAATATGTAACATGTGGTGTGAAAGGGAATATTAGATTCTGAACAAATGCCTCACATTTCACATCATCTCCTTGTCTTTTTTTCTGGACCGTTGGTGTCGCAGTTTCCCGTTTCTCCAGATTTTATGCGTACAGCATGGTCAGAGTTGCCGTAGAGGTAGAGACATTTTCCTGCCAAGTTTGGTTTTTATTAATCCCAAAAGTTGACTACAATCATTGTATGCCAGTTTTTGTACATACGGCAGTTTTAGAAATGAGGCTTCTGGTCGTCTGCACTCTGCACAGCGTGGCAGCCTTTACCCCCTCCCTCTCCCTCTCCTGTTGTGAATCATGATGGCTGTCGGTGATCAACTGATCGGCTTTTATCTAAAACCAGGAAACTAGCAGTGCATGGTTCACACCAGCACAAATTTACCCAAAAATATTGTTCCTGGATGCGCTAGCAGTAGCAAGCAATATTTATCAGTCTCATGTCAATCAGGTCCACTTCACTGTCACATGAAGCCAAACGACGTCTTCTCTGGATCATTGGTGCTGTGCAGATGTAGGAGACGCAGGTCTCATTTATGGGCCATGAATGTGGTGAGAGAAATTATGAACAAGTTCGGAGATACAAATCAGGGGAACTCTCCTCTCTAACCAAGTACCTGGCTGGTGGTAGAAAGGACTTATACTTCAGCTATGCAGGGGTGGGTCTGGAAATGTTTAGATGGGGGGGCAGGTAAGGGCACTGACCAGGAAAAGGGGGGCACAAATGAGAGGTTTTGTTAAGGTCTTGATTTTATGTAATATTGAATTGATTATTTCAACTAAAGTGAAGAAAAACCCATGTGAGCTTTGGCTCTTTCTGTTGATAAACTTTAGTAAAAACAGGGAGATTTAAGGCATAGTTACGAATGGTGATTAATTATGATTAATCATGATAAATTAATTTGTAGGCTGTGAATAATCTGATAAAATATTTTTCTCACTTGACAGCCCTATAATTTACATAATTGTACACACAGAGTGGTGGGAAGTGATGGCGTGTGATGAGGTGGCAGACAGACAGGGTGATGGGTTGACAGGAACTGAGTGGGTGTTATACGGAGCTGTTATTAAGAGGCTTGTGCAGAACTTAACAAGTTGTAACATTGATCAGGTGTGTTTCAGCAGGGAAACATCTACAGTCTGTAGGACAGGTGATCCTGCTCTAAAGTGGATGATATGAATGGGTGGACGGACGAAAAAATATTATAGATGCTAAATATTGTTGAGCTAGTCTGAATTATGTGTGTTTATGTACTGAGGAGTGTTTTTTTTGTATCTGATGCCTTTTTTTCTGTAGCCTTGTCTTATTCCTCTCATTTTATCTTTTCCATCTATATCTAATACTAATATAGGTGCACCGCACTGTGGCTGCTGCCTCAGTCTGCCTGATCCTGTTTGTGCTTACATGTTGTTGCTGTCTAGTCTTGGACGGGTTGTACTGGAAGTCATTTCGTTGTACTTGTGTCCTGCACTTGTATAACGACAAATAAAGAATCTTGAATCTTGAATCTAGTTAGTGCTAACGGACTAAGATACTGCTGTGTCACTGAGAGTTAATGTCTAATCTGGGAGATATTATGAAATAAAACGTTATTTTCTTTTATCAGGACAACATTGTGTCCAGAAAAATAAAAATCAGTCAGTAATACAACCAGATCACATACACGGCGTCCTGCAGCCTAAACAAGTTCTAACTAATGCCAAATATCTGACTAAATAGGAAATTAACAGCCCCTGCAAAAGTGTGAAAATATTTAAGTTATGAAAAAATCAGTGTTTTATATTCTAGTGTTCTTTGTCAGTTATTAAAGCCAGTTTCTGTAGATGAATTGTGGTTTACACTGATGCTCTGATGTCTGACTAATATGATAAACAGATAAGATCAGTTACCTTATCAGTAACTGTAGACTGGATGTTTAAAATAAAACATTAGGGATCATATTTTTAAATGAGGGACATCACATGCAACACTCTGTTCGCTTAATCGTGTCCACGTGTTCAACTTCCTGTTATCTAACCAGCCAATCGCATGGCAGCACGTAGTCATGTAGTCATGGCGAAGATGACTTACTGAATGAGGAACAAAGGGGATTGAGGTGACTTTGAACGTGGCATGGTTGTTGTTCTGAGTATAAAAACTAAATTAACTTAAAAGACTCTAGAGGGCAAAACTGTGACATGACATGGAACAGACTAACTTCGAACAGCACTAACAGAAACAAGGAGAACACACTGAACTGGCTTAAACACACTGAGGGATAAACAAGGCACCGGTGAGGTGAATAAACTAATCAGATCAGGTGAACTAATGAGCAGAAACCAAAAAAACATGACAAACGCCCAGAACGTGAAGGAACATAAAAGTAAACCAAGGAACAAAGCAGGTGAGGTGAATAACAGAAACTGCCTCATTCAGAGGGCAGAGTCAGAATTTGGTGAAACAAATGTGGCGGCCATGTTGTGTGTGTGGTGTGGTTGTGGTGTGTGTTTTTCTGGGAAGTTGCAGGGGTTGCTGTAACTGGCTAATTGCATCATCCAGCCAGATTTGGAGCACCTGGAGCCTGACAGTATTCTCCCTTGCTCTGCTCTCCACATCCAGGACTTGCTTTATTTTGTTTTTTCTTTGGCTTTGGATTCGTTCAGCACCACACTGACACTCACCACGCTCGCTCATCTGTCTTTACGCTACTGATTCTATCCACACTTTCAGAGTCTGTGAGCATGGAAACACCATAATAGCATGGATCCATCCTGCCTTAGGTTAACACTTTAAGTTGGTTGTATAATAGGGGGGTATTTTCTCAGTCAAGTTTGGGCCCTTTTATGCTGGATTTATACTCGGGTAGAATCTGTGTACGGTAGGGTTGCTGCAGCTGAAGCTGGTGAAATGTGCTCTCTTACTCGAGCGTAAGGTTACGGAGTCGTGTTGCCCTTTCTCTTCCATGGTAACAACACAAATTCAGCAAGAAGCTCCAGAAATCCAGAAACGTGTATATACAAACTGACCAATCACAAGAGAGTACTTCTGTGTAACCTCGCTGCAAGCACATCAGGTTTGGAAAAGGTACGCGTTGAGCTTCCATGGACCTACTCATCATGGAGGCAGCCGACAAACCTGCAGCAGCAAAACCTCTGAGGAAGAATTAAAGAGGTACCAGAAGACGGTCCTGATGAAGAGGATTTTACAAACAATAAAGTTTAAGCAACAAAAGAAGCTTTGATATCAGCTTTATAATTGTGACACTATTGTTTTATTTTTAGATGTGAAAAATGGACATTTTAAAAAAAAATTCTGGTGAAAGAGACACACTTTGTGGACTTATTTTACGTTCAGATGTCAGACAGGGTCGAAGTCCGCGTATCACACCAGGAAATGTTGTGTAAATGTAGCGCGGGGATGGGAGCCCTCTCCCATCTGTTGCAGCTTCCAGCTCCAAATCTGAGGACTGGCTTTCTCTGATAACCTCAGCAGCAGACAATCCAGGCATCAGCTGCCGGGCCGTCTCACGCCTCCATCTGAAGCTCAGCGAGGGATACCGGAGAGCCGGACTAACCTGGTGGAAAGACCGGGCTTCATGAGAAACACAGGTGCTGTGACTTTCTGCTGGGAAAGAAAACATCATTCTCATTTTGCTGTTTGACTGCAGCTGGAAAACGTCAAGTCATGAACACCTAGCTGGCTCACAAAGACGGGAGGGTGTAGCCTGTGCAGCTAGCTTGCTTGTTCTGGCATTTAATTCATATTATTAAACATCATGAAGTCATGCATCGTTATATAAAACAAAACATAATTGTACAACTGAAAGGTGGATTTTGATTAAACAATAAAACCTGGTGCTTTATATGAGAGTTATTTATTATCCAAAGTTAGTTCCAGCTATACATTAACACACACTTCTTATAGCACAGCAACTGCTACGTCTGGCGTCGTATTTCAGCTCTGACAGATGTTTCCTGCATTAGCAGTGCATGTGATGTTTTGGTAGCAGCCAGCAGCTGTGATTCCTGTCATGACGGTCACATGCATGAAAACATGTGTCGGTGCTTCAGAGTTCACACTGAGACGACGTGAGCTTCGCTCGCCAGCATGCAGCAGCAGCAGCTCCAGGTGCTCCCTGTTTCTTAAATCTTTTACATGGTCTGCTGGAAAAATATGGAATTTAATAAGTCCCCTCAGGAACCGGAAAGGGCCGGAGCCTGGGAACGTGGATTATGTGAGGTGTCCTGTGCGTTACATTAGATTTTTTTCTTAATGTCTAGCAGGAATTGAGTTTTTTAATCTGGAAACAGTTAGCTCTTAGATCAAGCAGAACTTGAACTAAACCAGGTGTCAGACTCACTTTAGTTTAGTGCAACCTGATGTACAACTACATTATCAACATGTTTATATTCACAGCTCTCCTTTTAGAAAATATATACAGCATAGTACATGCATTTTATATACAAAATATAGATTTCAGTCTAAATATAGCTAATTTTCAATCATTTTTTATACAATCGTTTTATAAAATGTCATACATTTTATCAACTTCATATATATTTATACACATATAATACTGTTTTTATTACTATATTTAAATAATTTATGTATATTTTTTATATAAAATGTTTATTTGTATAAATAAATTTATACAGTTTTTAAAATGAATACATGTATTATATTTTATTGAGATTTTAATTAAATAAATTCTTCAGTTAGATATTTTATATAGATTACATTTATTATCATATATATATATATAAATATACATATATATTAGTAAAATATACATTTTTAAATGTTATCTTTTTCATTTACACAATTATTATTTATCAATTTTACACACTTTTTAAAAATATCTGAATATTTTCTTTCTATTATATATTGTCTTTTTACATATTAATACATGTGCACGTGCATCACAACTTCCAGACCAGTGTGGATCTATAAAACCAGCAAACATGACCAGAAAAATCCAGTGTTCCACATGAGGATCAGAGCAGCTTTTCCAGTTATGTTACATGCCCATTTCCACATGTGTGTAGTAATCCTGACCACCTGAAGTTACTCGCCTCATCATACAACATGTGACCTGTGAACTAAACAACTCCTGTTTGCGTTATGAATAAAACTTTATTGCAACAGAAACTAATTTCCAAGCGAGACGGTGTGATTTATTGTGAGCTTCACGTTTGATGCCCAGTTGTGGGATGAACTATTCAGTACCATTTCCCTCACATGCTTGCTTAGCTTAAGCTTCTCAATTACTCAGGCTGGGATCAATACTCCACACACTCCGGTGAGGAAACACAGGGAGGGGGAGCAAACTAAAACCAGAATCTGGATTATGGATTTATATCAATTTATGTGTGGCCATTCAAGCGAGAAATGTGTGGAAACTCAGTGAAACTGACTAAGTGGGGAGAGCTTTCTGTTCATCTCCCAGCTCCGTTCAGCCTGGTCCAGTTATCTGAGAGTCTGTCTCCTCTCTCATTAACCCGTCTCCTGTTTTCTCCTCAGCCTTTAATCAACAGGGCCTCATTTAAACCAAGTTTACTTGTTCCCAACTTTAACAACAAGGCTGCGTTCAGGGACAGTAGGGGTGGACGAGTTCCACATCACTGGAATCTCTAACAAGACAAAGAAGACACTTTGTCCTTTCATGAGTGGGTTTGCTTCATTATTTAATGACTGTTGACTGGGATTTATTGTCATTTCTTCTTGTGCCTGGCTCCCCCTAGTGTTGGTAGATCCCCCTCCCCATCTTAAATAAAACACATGCATGAAACACCTGCAAAATGTGCAGATTAAGAAACAACCTCAACTTCGAACAGGCTGGGAAGTGAACAGACTCAGATATGTGATCTGATCTGCCGTCAGGGAGGAGATGCAGCTTTATTTATTTTATTCTATTATCCTGTCATTGATTTTTATGCTCAGCATCAATTTTTATAGCTTTTTAATTATACATCATCGTTCATGGCCCTGCGATGGACTGGCGACCTGTCCTGGTATACCTGCCTCTCGCCTGCTAATTGCTGGGACTCCAGCTTCACCCCCACCCTAAACTGGACAAAGTGGTATAGAAAATGGATGGAGGGATGGATGATTGTACATTTGTTTTTTGTTTTTTGTTTTTTTTGCTTTGTTTGACGGTGAATGTGTGAATTAGATGTTTGTTCAGTAAAAACTGTCCAGGAGAACTTTAATAATTCTGGTAATTTACTTTCTGAATCATGGTGCGGTTTTGATCCCTCCCCAGTTAGAGGAAGGTTCCTCCCCCCTGGCAGCCTGCAGCAGCGTGGCCCTGAACCCCGCTCTCCACCAAAGCCAGAGCCAGAATTAGAGATGGCGGTGCAGCTCACCACAGCTCCTTGTTGTATTTAGATTGGCAGATGAACAGCAGCTTCGCTCAGAGCCTGTTTACAAAGTCCTCCTGTGCACATTTGTGGGAACTTTGCCTGTAATGCTCATGTAAACAAAAGCCCTGAAAGGCCCGTCACTCTCCTTTCTCTGCCTGTCTGTCTCAGACAGGCATCAATCCAATAAAATGATGTTTTGGTTTAAAATTAAAGGAGGAACTCTCTCTGCAGCTCCAACCAATCATTTCTGCTCAGAGCGAGGATCACTTCAGGTTGCATGTCGAGTGACATGACTGTGTTAGTCATTAGGTGGAATCTGACATGTTTTCCAGCAGCACCGTGCTGCACTCTTCTTTCATTCTGCACGCAGACGCATCTCTGGAGAGGTTTCAGCAGGTTTGTGTGAAGCAAATGCAGCTCCTGCTCCAGCGAGGCCTCATGTTTCCAGTTCCAGACAAAATACCAAAAGCAGGATCATACAACAATGATTAAAGGAAAAACCCAAAATGAAAAATAATAAGAGAGAAGGTTTAAAATAGAGCATGTCTAAATACATCACAAGGGAAATCCTATCCCAGAGAGAGGGTCAGACATGTAATTTTAAAAAAAAGACAGAGTTAAATGACATGTATGGAGTAATTATAGAGCTAGAATAGACAGAATGAACTGAAGTAATAAAATACCACCTCGGCCTGTAAAGAGTGCTCTGTGGACGGAGGGAAAGTAGCCTTGGGTTTAAACGAAAACAGACTACCACACAACCCGTCTCTCTGGCCTCTCAGGATGCTAAAGAGAATTTAACTGCATTCTCTGATCACATGCATTCCTACAGCTTCTACAGCCCTGAAAACACACGGACTACATCAATATCCATCATTCAGACTCCACCGGTTTTTCTACAACTTTCTATTTTCACTGTCAATTCTTGTCAATTTAATACTTTTCTGTTAACAAAAAGAAAAAAGTAGAATAAAATAAAACAAAAACTCCTCAAGTTATGTTTTATTCCCAGTAGAAGATAAACAACATACCAGATGATTAAACGGAGACATTTTACCATGTGATGGAAAATATGAACTGATATGAACACGTCTGAGAAAAGTAGTTCCAGGGTGATGTTCAGCATGGTGTAGCCTCCCCTCCTCTTCTAACAACTGTATGGAAACATCTGGGAAGTGAGGAGACCAGTTGCTGGAGTTTTACGAGAGGAATTTTGTTCCATTCTGGTCTGATGCAGGATTCTAGCTGCTCTACAGTTCTGGACCTTGGTTGCTGGATTTCTGCTTCCATGATGCTCCAGATGTTTAGTATTGGTGAAAGGTCTGGACTGCAGGCAGGCCAGTTCAGCAGCCGGACTCTTCTCCTGTGAAGTCATGCTGCTGTGATGGATGCAGGATGTGGTTCAGCATTGTCTTGCTGAAATCTGCAAGGTCTTCCCTGAAAGAGACGCTGTCTGGATGGGAGCAGATGTTGCTCTAAAACCTCCATGTACTTTTCAGCATTGATGGAGCTTCACAGATGTGGAAGCTGCCCACGCCATAGGCACTAATGCAGCCCCATACCATCAGAGATGCAGCTTTTCACCTGTCCACTGATAACAAGCTGGATGCTCCCTCTCCTCTTTAGTCTGCAGGACACGCCGTCCATGCTTTCCAGAAACGAGTTCACATTTTCATCCAGGTTTCCACTTTGCCTCAGACCATTTTAAATGAGCTTTGGTCCAGAGAAGACGGCGCTGTTTCCGGATCCTGTTCACATCTGGCTTCTTTGCATGATGGAGCTTTAACCTGTATTTGTGGATTTCAGGGTGAACAGACAGTGGTTTCTGGAAGTCTCCCTGATTCCATGCAGTGGTTTCCAGTAGTGAATCAGTTCTGCTTTTAATGCAGAAGATCACCAGCATCCAGCCTTGTCCTATGCACACAGAGATTCCTCCTAATTCTCTGAATCTGCTGATGATATTCTAAACTTTCATGAGTTTATTTTTTTCAGTAATTCTGTTGAAGCATGGTTGAAAAGCAACGTCTGACTTTCATTGGTTAAATTTCATAGAATTTTTATTTATTATCACTTTTGTCAGATTCAAGTTATTTCTCTGACCATTGTGAGTTTTTCCTTTCATTAACCGAAGGGTACGTACAATTTTGTCCACGTCTGTATACGCACACACTCACACACAAACCTCTCAGTCTCACCTTCTAAACACAACCCAGCACCCCCCATGATCCCCCGAACCCCACTCAGCCCCCCTTCAAACTCCTACACCCCCTGTCCCCGGGCCATGCCCTGGGTCCTGGTTGCAACCAGACAGCAGAGGATGCACCATCCCACCCCTTGGCAGCACACCCAAGCAGGCCAAGACCCCCGGCACCAACCTACCCCGCCCACCCATAAGACGGGGGCCACCCCGAGCACCAGAGCCCTGTTGTTTATCTTCTACTGGTAAATAAAATGTGAGCCTATGAGATTAGGAAATGATTGCATTCTGTTTAGTTATATTTTACACAGCGCTCGACCAGTTTAGAACTGAGGTTGTTCAAGTTGATGCAAAGTGAAGACGACTGTTCAAAGCAGGAAGATCTAATAACACTTCATCTTCATCATCATTAGCTTGTCAAATGTGCAACTTCAAAGAACAGAGCACTTCATTTGAGTCCAGCTCGGGTGCAAAACGTTATGAGTGTCACATTATCCTCAGAGTGATGGATAGCATCCTCCTCCATCCAGAGCGGCTGCTCCATCACGGTGAGCTGTGATTGGCTGCGAGTGAAAGTGATGGATGAGAAGATGCAGCCTCACCAGCCATGTGCTCATCTGATCATGCTGCTAAGCTTTTATATCAGCCCTGAGACATGTTTGTCAGCAGTAATCTATGTGGACGTTCAGTCTGTGCATCATCATCATCCTCATCATCATCTCAGACGTCCACTGAGTGTTGATCTGGTAGAAGATTTATTCTGATCACATGTCAGCATCCTGAATGATCTGCAAACCCTTTGTCTGAACACAAATAAACCTTCCAAAAAAAAAAGACAAAATAAAACAAATAAACCTTCCAAACACTAAACTCAGGAAAGTTTCAGCATGTTTTCAAGGTTTGGATTAAACTAGGTCAGGAGCGTCACACTCCGGTCCTCAACAGCCGGTGTTCTGCTGGTTTTCATCGTTTCCCTGATCTAACACACCAACTGAAATTAATGGGTTATTGTGAAGACGTTGACAAGAAGCTGTTAGATTTGATTTTATTCAGGTGTGTTAGATCAGGGAAGCAATGAAAACCTACAGGGCACTGGCCCTCGAGGACCGGAGTTTGACACCCCTAAATTAGACGAAAAACATCTAACTTTTCCAAAAGGTAAAAAGAGTTTTTGTCAAGTCATTTATTTATTTTCCTTAATAGGTCCTTAAAGGATAGCCCAAACGAAACTTATTTTAATTTAATTTAGACAGTTAACATGAACAAATCAACAGAATTACAGCTGAGCTGAAGTTGGTTTAGTGAGGATAGCAGGTAAATAGTAGCAGGAATAACTGGAAATGAGGAAAAAGTGGAAATATGGAAATAGTTTCTGTTGTTTGTTTGTTTCAGTACCAATATTTTTTCTCCTGAAAGCCAAGACTTGAGAGAATGATGAGATGAGAAAAGGTTTGGTCACTGTTGATCTGTGTGTTATTTCTACAAAGTTCTGTTAGTAATAAATTCTGTTTTCTTCTTCTGGTCGACCTTTATGCTGCTATATCTATTCATACATTCATTTTACATCATTTTAGCCTCATAATCTGAAACTGAGAAACATCATGTCTGATGCTGACTGGTTTATACTGGGATTAAAAGCTTCAGCTGCTACAGACTGGTTTATACTGGGACTAAAAGCTTCAGCTGCTATTCTATTCTATTTTATTCTACAGTCATTTAGCAGACGCTTTTATCGTTTGAGAGTAAGAACAACACAAGCATGAATTCAAACAAGATGGGACATCATAATTAAGTGATAGTCAGACCGCTTTTGAGTCCAGTTGGACCCAGGTGCTGTCATGTAGTGCTAGTGCAGTGCATGTAATTAATTTTTTTTTTTTTTTTATTAGTCATTTTATTTAAATACAAGATTACAATTTCATCACACAATATCAACTTGGTCATACGCTTCTTCAGTACTTGGTTGAGCCAAAGAGCTGGACAAATATTTCTAAGTCATTTAGTTAAGCTAAATGTGGAAATGCTCCTTAAACAACTGAGTCTTTAGCTTGGTCTTAAAAGTGGATACGGACTCTGCGGATCGGACGGAGTTTGGTAGATCGTTCCACCACCGGGGAACAACAGAGGAGAAGAGTCTAGCTACTGATTTTGCTCCACGTTGTGGTGGGAGCACTAGGCGTCTTTCACTGGTAGAGCGTAAGTTTCGAGAGGGAGTGTAGCTCTGGATTAAGGAGTGAAGGTAGACCGGAGCCGTTTGGGTTATTGTTTTGTAAGCCAGAAGCAGAGCTTTGAATTTGATGCGTGCTGCAACTGTAAGCCAGTGGAGAGCGATTAGCAGCAGAGTGACATGAGCTCTTTTGGGCTGGTTGAAGACCAGACGTGCTGCTGCGTTCTGGATCATCTGCAGAGGTTTAACTGAGCATGCAGGCAAGCCAGCCAGTAAGGAGTTGCAGCAGTCAATGCGTGAAATGACCAGAGCCTGGACCAGGAGCTGGGTCGTGTGTTCAGTCAGGTAGGGTCTGATCCTCCTGATGTTGTAGAGAGCAAATCGGCAAGACCGGGAAACAGAGGCAACATGGTCCTTAAAGGTCAGCTGGTTGTCTACCATGACACCAAGATTCCTGGTAGAAGATGTAGGCACTAGTGTGATTGAGTCAAGCTGCACACTTATCTGTGGCTGTAAAGAAGGCCTGGCTGGAAAGACAATAAGCTCAGTCTTGGACAGATTTAGTTGAAGGTGGCGATCCTTCATCCATGCGGAGATATCAGCAAGGCATGCTGATATTCGCATTGAGACGGTTGTGTCATCAGGTGGGAAAGAAAGGAAAAGCTGAGTGTCATCTGCATAGCAGTGGTAGGAGAAACCATGAGAGCTAATGACTGCACCGAGTGAGGAGGTGTATAGTGAAAAGAGAAGAGGGCCGAGCACCGAGCCCTGAGGCACCCCTGTTTTCAGCCCATGTGATCTGGACACGCCCCCTCACCAAGATACTTTGAATGATCTCCCTGTGAGGTAGGATGTAAACCACGAGAGGACAGATCCTGAGATGACAAGCTCCAAGAGTTTGGAGAACAGTATATGATGGTTGACCGTGTCAAAGGCAGCCGACAGGTCCAGCAGTATAAGGACTGAGGATTGACCAGTGGATCTGGCAAGCAGTAGGGAATCAGTAACTGACAGGAGAGCAGTTTCAGTAGAGTGACCTTGCCTATATCCAGATTGGTATGGATCAAACAGGTTGTTGGATTGGAGGAACTGTGAGACCTGACTGAAGACGGCACGCTCTAGTAATTTAGACATGAATGGAAGCAATGACACCGGCCGGTAGTTTTCAACCTGGGCTGGGTTGAGTGTGGGTTTCTTCAGCAGCGGGGTAACCCGAGCTGCTTGAAGGCAGAAGGAAAGACACCGGATTTAAGAGAGGAGTTGATAATATGAGTTACTGCAGGTTTGATTGTAGGTAAAATGCTCTGCAGGATGTCAGAGGGAACAGGATCAAGAGGACAGGTTGTGGGTTTTGAGCTGACTACAGACTGGTTTATACTGGGATTAAAAGCTTCAGCTGCTACAAACTGGTTTATAGTGGGATTAAAAGATTCAGCTTCTACAGACTGGTTTATACTGGGATTAAAAGCTTCAGCTGCTACAGACTGGTTTATACTGGGATTAAAAGATTCAGCTGCTACAGACTGGTTTATACTGGGATTAAAAGCTTCAGCTTCTACAAACTGGTTTATACTGGGATTAAAAGCTTCAGCTGCTACAGACTGGTTTATACTGGGATTAAAAGCTTCAGCTTCTACAAACTGGTTTATACTGGGATTAAAAGCTTCAGCTGCTACAGACTGGTTTACACTGGGATTAAAAGCTTCAGTTTCTACAAACTGGTTTATACTGGGATTAAAAGATTCAGCTGCTACAGACTGGTTTATACTGGGATTAAAAGCTTCAGCTTCTACAGACTGGTTTATACTGGGATTAAAAGATTCAGCTTCTACAAACTGGTTTATACTGGGATTAAAAGCTTCAGCTTCTACAAACTGGTTTATACTGGGATTAAAAGATTCAGCTGCTACAAACTGGTTCATACTGGGATTAAAAGCTTCAGCTTCTACAAACTGGTTTATACTGGGATTAAAAGCTTCAGCTGCTACAGACTGGTTTATACTGGGATTAAAAGATTCAGCTTCTACAGACTGGTTTATACTGGGATTAAAAGCTTCAGCTTCTACAGACTGGTTTATACTGGGATTAAAAGATTCAGCTGCTACAGACTGGTTTATACTGGGATTAAAAGCTTCAGCTTCTACAAACTGGTTTATACTGGGATTAAAAGCTTCAGCTGCTACAGACTGGTTTATACTGGGATTAAAAGATTCAGGTTCTACAGACTGGTTTATACTGGGATTAAAAGATTCAGGTTCTACAGACTGGTTTATACTGGGATTAAAAGCTTCAGCTTCTACAGACTGGTTTATACTGGGATTAAAAGCTTCAGCTTCTACAGACTGGTTTATACTGGGATTAAAAGCTTTAGCTGCTACAGACTGGTTTATACTGGGATTAAAAGCTTCAGCTTCTACAAACTGGTTTATACTGGGATTAAAAGCTTCAGCTGCTACAGACTGGTTTATACTGGGATTAAAAGATTCAGCTTCTACAGACTGGTTTATACTGGGATTAAAAGCTTCAGCTTCTACAAACTGGTTTATACTGGGATTAAAAGCTTCAGCTTCTACAAACTGGTTTATACTGGGATTGAAAGCTTCAGCTGCTACAGACTGGTTTATACTGGGATTAAAAGCTTCAGCTTCTACAAACTGGTTTATACTGGGATTAAAAGCTTCAGGTTCTACAAACTGGTTTATACTGGGATTAAAAGATTCAGCTGCTACAGACTGGTTTATACTGGGATTAAAAGCTTCAGCTGCTGCAGACTGGTTTATACTGGGATTAAAAGATTCAGCTTCTACAGACTGGTTCATAGTGGGATTAAAAGCTTCAGCTGCTGCAGACTGGTTTATACTGGGATTAAGCTATAGCTGTTACAGAAACAGCAACATAGCATTAAAAAGGTCTGGGGTTTAAAGGGTTAAAATGTTTTTGCTTTTTCAGGTCGGTTTGTAAAAGTTTTTGAATTTTAAGTGAATAAATGTGGCTTTAATGTTCTGTGAGAACTTCAGATGGTCTCATTTTCTGTTGAGTTCCACTAAATCCAAAACCAATGTTTATATTTGAAGACCACATAACACACAGATTATAGACATTCATCCAATACATGAAAAAAAAAAAAGTGCTGCAAAAATATTCCCTGATCTCCAGAAATAGCTCATCTCTCCAATACAAAGACTGGAAATAGTTCATTTCCAATCAAGTACACTCATGCATGTGACCCAAACCCTAATTGGTGCGCACCCGGTGCTTATCTAGGATCAGCCCAGACCATGACATGTTCAATCACGCCACTGACAGCTGCCCTGGTGTCCACATCTCCCCTCTCATCTGTCATTTAAAGGCACTGTGCGTGCAACCTGCAGTATGCTGGTCTGGCCTTTCACTCCTCCAAATGGCAGCTAACTCAATTTTCCACAGATGGTTTGAAAGAAAAAGGGAGGGAGAAAACTGAGGACTGTTTGGCCAGAAAGCCTCATTTCCTCTAATAGCTGTCACTGACTGTATTTTTAATCCCTATTAGCTTCTCTCAGAGCTGAACTAAAGTTAAACTCACTTTACTTCCAGGTTTCTTTTCTGTGTAAATGTTTTCCCAGATGTTAGAAAAATACTTTAATAACTGTCATTAGAAATATAGAGTTTTCTCTTACAGAAAAGAAATTGTTCTTTTCATAATTATGCTGCAAAAACACTGGAAACTGTGACACTTTGCTGCCTCCTAGTGGTCATATTGAGACATAACTTTTCCCTTAATCATCCTAATTTCAAATGAACATCATTTGCACCATGAAGGCTGCACCAACACATGCCTTTGAATGTTACATGCAGGTGTTTGTGCAGCACATTAACCGTCTGTGCAACGCTTTAATTTGTCTCCAGGTCTGCAAAACAAAAGGGGAAAATGAGACGACTTGTTGCACTCCGGCCAGGATTACAGCATCAGCTCTGCTCAGATTGATGGTCTTTGAGGATCCACTGAGTTCCAGGTCTGCAAGAAATGAGAGGAACCTCAGAGACTCGTTTTTATGGAGACAAGAGAGTGTTTCTGGCTCTGAGGGCTCAGTAACAGACTGAGTTAGATCCCTGTGAGTCAAACGGACAGCTAAGCTGGCCCACTGTGATCCATACGGTGTGTCAGTTAAATGAAGTGGATGTTTTGAAGCGTGCTGAAAATATAGTAGTTCCCTTGGGTTTGAGATGTTAAAGAAAAAACTCCTTCGGGGTTTACGGACCATTCTCTGTAAACCCTGAAGGAGAAGGTTTACAGAGAATATCAGAATGACATAGATGGAGTGTGATGTGTGAAAGTCCCAGTAAATACGCAGACCAACAACCATGCCACGTTCAAAGTCACTTAAATGTCCTTTCTTCCTCATTCTGATGCTCAGTTTGAACTTCAGCAAGTCGTCTTCACCGTGTCTACATGCTGCCCTGTGATTGGCTGGGTAGTTATTAGTGTAAACAGGAAGTGGAACTGATGAAGAGGAGGGTGAGTTAATATTTTCTTGATGGGAACAAACATTGATGTGACAATGTGGAATATTTTAAAAGGAAAATAAAGCAGAAACGACTCTTAAGCTCTGTTTTAGCTACTTTTACTGGAGTTAATTATACTATTATTCAGGCATTTGGAGAAGGTGTTGATGAGCTGCACAGGAAAAATTATCCACAGATGTAAAACACTGAGGAAAAAGCTGGAACTGAGCTTCTGTGGGATAATGTGACCAGTACATGACTTCATTGGGAATGTTGAGTCTAAAGTGAGTCAGATTTGGTTTATTTCCATGCTCAGAAAAAAGGTTTCCCTGATGACAAAAAAAGGACAAATTATTAAACTTGACAAAGTTTTTCATAAAAGAAGGAATAAAAATTCCCCAGTTTGTTAAATTACCTTCAAACACACATAAACTCAGATGTTGTTGCAGATGTGCCAGCTGACTCTAAATTTATGATCTGCTTGAGGCCCATCGTGCATTAGTCTTCCTTCATGGCTCATCCATCACTACTTGTTTCCAGAAGCCTGGTGCTAGCAAAGCCAGACCTCTAACCTCATCCTGTTTGCAAGGAGCAGCAATCAGGATAAAACTGCTTCAGTTCCTCCAAACATCACAGCGTGACGATGTCTGGGAGCTAACAAGTGAGCCCCAGTTTACTGACCTAAAGCTGGGGGCCACCGTCTTTGCTTTTTAATTCGTATCCTTGTTTTTCTGCTTAATGCCAATAAGGTGCAAGATGAGTTAGCTAAATGCTAACAGCAACATTAGCAGTTCTCAGCAGTGGTGTAGTCTAGCTTATTCTAGTGGGTACACGGCGTATACCTGCGTATCATGTAGACTACACCACTGGTTCTCAGGCTGTTTGTTATTTCAGTTTGTTCTGTTTAGTTTGTTGTTGCCCATCCAGTTACAGAGATTTTAATTGTGGGTGCTCGTGGTGGACAGATCAACGCTGCCAGCTAGCTTTGTTAATGAGGATGTAGACACAGCAGAAGCACACATTAAAGGATTCCTGGCAGTTAATAAATCACCATCTGCTCCTCAATGAAGCTGGTTTTATTGATGGAAGATGATCACACCATTCTCTACAAAAATAAGTCCTTTCTACCTTCTCTATGCAGAGCTTTAAAAACATGGAGTTTGTAGTTAAAAACATTGGTCACAGGAAACCTCACTTGGACCAGATGAAACTGCTGAGAGGCAGGAGTGTCATAACGTTTTAAACTCTACATGTTGTAGCTTTAGCATTAGTGAGTCCTGAGATCTGCTCTGCACAGCATCTTAACTTGTGTGAGATCCAGAGTGATTTGGCTGAATTCAACCAGATGCCACAGCTTCAGTTTGGTGGAAAAGTTGCATCTCAAGCGCAAATAGGCTGCAAAATTTAGCTTTGGTTAGCAAAACATGACAAAACCAGGATCCCCAGCGGGTGCTACATCCTCCACTCCTTGTGTCCATGTCGCTCCCTGTCTCCTTACTCCTCGACATCCCAGTAATTACCCGTCCAATGAGACAGCATTGTGTTAAGTGATGTGCTGAGGCAGGACCAGTTGTCCTGACTGCTGCCTCTGACAGCCTGTCACACACATAATGCTCACATGCCTTCGCAGAGCAGCTGTGATGACAGATAGTGGCGAGATTTCTGGCCTCAGACCTGCAGCCTCACCCCCCCACCATGCCCCTCCGCTTCTACCACCACCAAACATGCATTTACATGAGCTTCATGACAATTTGCTGCTATGCTGCTGTCTCCATGGCTGGCTTGTCCTTGTCTTCCTGCAACTAATCAGCTTCTTAGTGGCTGTTGCTGTAAGTGAAGATGCTGCAGGGTCTGAAGGAATGTCAGGAAGCTGCAGGCTGAGGAATACAGGGAGCCCTGCAGGTCTGTGAGTCAGCACAGTTTAGGCTAATTACACCAGTAAATATAGCGCAGAAAACACAATGTGTTATTTTATTGTTTGATAGTAGGTTTATCCGTTTCTGTGTCAGTCTGGTGTGTGTTAGCATGAAGAATTTCTAGACAGGAGTGTGTGGTTGCAGGGAGGAGCCCCTCCGGAAGACCTGTTTCCCTCTACCTGCCAGAAGACCTGTTTCCCTCTGCCTGCCAGAAGACCTGTTTCCCTCTACCTGCCAGAAGACATGTTTCCCTCTACCTGTCAGAAGACATGTTTCCCTCTACCTGCCAGAAGACCTGTTTCCCTCTGCCTGCCAGAAGACATGTTTCCCTCTACCTGCCAGAAGACCTGTTTCCCTCTGCCTGCCAGAAGACCTGTTTCCCTCTACCTGCCAGAAGACATGTTTCCCTCTACCTGTCAGAAGACATGTTTCCCTCTACCTGCCAGAAGACCTGTTTCCCTCTGCCTGCCAGAAGACATGTTTCCATCTACCTGCCAGAAGACCTGTTTCCCTCTACCTGTCAGAAGACCTGTTTCCCTCTACCTGCTAGAAGACCTGTTTCCCTCTACCTGTCAGAAGACATGTTTCCCTCTACCTGCCAGAAGACATGTTTCCCTCTACCTGCCAGAAGACCTGTTTCCCTCTACCTGCCAGAAGACCTGTTTCCCTCTACCTGCTAGAAGACATGTTTCCCTCTACCTGCCAGAAGACATGTTTCCCTCTACCTGCCAGAAAACATGTTTCCCTGTACCTGCCAGAAGACATGTTTCCCTCTACCTGCCAGAAGACCTGTTTCCCTCTACCTGCCAGAAGACCTGTTTCCCTCTACCTGCCAGAAGACATGTTTCCCTCTACCTGCTAGAAGACATGTTTCCCTCTACCTGCCAGAAGACATGTTTCCCTCTACCTGCCAGAAGACATGTTTCCCTCTGCCTGCCAGAAGACATGTTTCCCTCTACCTGCCAGAAGACCTGTTTCCCTCTACCTGCCAGAAGACATGTTTCCCTCTACCTGCCAGAAGACCTGTTTCCCTCTACCTGCCAGAAGACATGTTTCCCTCTACCTGTCAGAAGACCTGTTTCCCTCTACCTGCTAGAAGACCTGTTTCCCTCTACCTGTCAGAAGACATGTTTCCCTCTACCTGCCAGAAGACATGTTTCCCTCTACCTGCCAGAAGACCTGTTTCCCTCTACCTGTCAGAAGACCTGTTTCCCTCTACCTGCTAGAAGACCTGTTTCCCTCTACCTGTCAGAAGACATGTTTCCCTCTACCTGCCAGAAGACATGTTTCCCTCTACCTGCCAGAAGACCTGTTTCCCTCTACCTGCCAGAAGACCTGTTTCCCTCTACCTGCCAGAAGACATGTTTCCCTCTACCTGCCAGAAAACATGTTTCCCTGTACCTGCCAGAAGACATGTTTCCCTCTACCTGCCAGAAGACATGTTTCCCTCTACCTGCTAGAAGACATGTTTCCCTCTACCTGCCAGAAGACATGTTTCCCTCTACCTGCCAGAAGACATGTTTCCCTCTGCCTGCCAGAAGACATGTTTCCCTCTACCTGCCAGAAGACCTGTTTCCCTCTACCTGCCAGAAGACATGTTTCCCTCTACCTGCCAGAAGACCTGTTTCCCTCTACCTGCCAGAAGACATGTTTCCCTCTACCTGTCAGAAGACCTGTTTCCCTCTACCTGCTAGAAGACCTGTTTCCCTCTACCTGTCAGAAGACATGTTTCCCTCTACCTGCCAGAAGACATGTTTCCCTCTACCTGCCAGAAGACCTGTTTCCCTCTACCTGTCAGAAGACCTGTTTCCCTCTACCTGCTAGAAGACCTGTTTCCCTCTACCTGTCAGAAGACATGTTTCCCTCTACCTGCCAGAAGACATGTTTCCCTCTACCTGCCAGAAGACCTGTTTCCCTCTACCTGCCAGAAGACCTGTTTCCCTCTACCTGCCAGAAGACATGTTTCCCTCTACCTGCCAGAAAACATGTTTCCCTGTACCTGCCAGAAGACATGTTTCCCTCTACCTGCCAGAAGACCTGTTTCCCTCTACCTGCTAGAAGACATGTTTCCCTCTACCTGCTAGAAGACATGTTTCCCTCTACCTGCCAGAAGACATGTTTCCCTGTACCTGCCAGAAGACATGTTTCCCTCTGCCTGCCAGAAGACATGTTTCCCTCTACCTGCCAGAAGACCTGTTTCCCTCTACCTGCCAGAAGACATGTTTCCCTCTACCTGCCAGAAGACCTGTTTCCCTCTACCTGCCAGAAGACATGTTTCCCTCTACCTGCCAGAAGACCTGTTTCCCTCTACCTGCCAGAAGACATGTTTCCCTCTACCTGCCAGAAGACATGTTTCCCTGTACCTGCCAGAAGACATGTTTCCCTCTACCTGCCAGAAGACATGTTTCCCTGTACCTGCCAGAAGACATGTTTCCCTCTACCTGCCAGAAGACATGTTTCCCTCTACCTGCTGAGACAAGCCATGCTGACAGATACAGAGAGATCATTAGTGCTGCACCCTGACATGACTTTCCTCCTCCTGTCTTCACCTCCTCTTCATTTCAATCACTCTCCCATCCTCTCTGCAGATATCGGCCCCTGACAACTGTCCAGACACATCTTGTATCTACCTGCTTTTCACCATTTGTAAAGCCAGCTTGATGTGTCTAAATTTCACTTTTACATGAAGGAAACTAACAGATGGAACCAAAGCTCTGAATTACAACCTGCCAAACGTGACTTAAATTCAATAAATAAAAACTTAAAGAAGTACTACGCAACTTTCCGACCTCTGTTGCTCTGTGATCCTGGTCTCTACCATGTCTTTGGAGCGTCTGTCCCCCTTCCTTCTTTTGCATAATGGTGTGATCCTAGTCTGTGATTGGCTGCAAACTAAGGCCCCACCAACTACCTGTCACAAATTTATTAACCTGTTAAACCCTTTAATTTCTTTATGCATAAATGCAGTAAAAAACACAACATGTTAATTTCACAGATTAATCCCTCAGGTTCTTTTTGACATCCCTGATAAAAATCCTAAATTTATTTCATAAACGTAGGAGATGTATACACACACTCACACCTAGGTCACACCTCTTATAGTCTGGACTCTTCAAACGTATTGTGACCCTCACATATCCAGGATCACACAGGTCACCTTATCTGACCGACATCAGAATGTGTGACTGTACTTCACCTGCATTGTAATGAACTTAGACTTAATATAAACATTCTCAAGACTTTGTTTTGTCTTCTACAGAAGAAGACGCAGCGCGAGTATAAACCCACCTTAAGACATACGTGGAGAGAACACACTGTTGCCCCCCGTGGTCACAGATTCTGATGGGTCACATATTTTGGTCTAACACCGGCCTTGACACACAGTGAGATGGAGGGTGTGGGTAAAGAATGAAATGATCACATGACTCTTATCTCACCCCTGAGGTCTCCCCTGAAACAAATATTAGACTCAGAAAGCCAGAGTTGCCAGGTTTGCTTATCATCAACAACTTTTTGTCTTGTTTTCCTTCTAAGTCGCTGCAGTAGCAGGTTTTTTTTTTAATTCAGTTGATTATTTGTGGTTGTTTTCTAATCAGCAGGACTCACCGGTCTCTTCAACGTGGTTGCCAGATCTCATGGCAGAAGCAAGCAGAGGTGGTTTAAAACAGTGTTTTAGTTTCTACATGGGGAATCCAGCATGAATGTGTTGCTTGGAATAAACATCAACACTGAGACACTCTGGGCTTTGTCCACTTGGTGGCGCTGTGAGTCAACAAAAGCCTGAGGAGGCAGCAGCAGGGCTGAGCGGTGATGGATCAGAGCATTTCAGTAAGTTTAATCATTTACACATCTGAAACATTTCAGAGTTCATTCAACTTCTCAGTGATTTACTGCAGGAAAACGAGTGAAATAGAGAAGGAACAGAAGACACGAAGTTGGGCGTCCTCTCTGTGGATGTTTTCTTCACAATATAATCTTTAATTTATTTGTTTGTCAGATTAGACCTGGAGTGTCAAACCTATGGCCTGGTGGCAAAAAATGGCCTTCCAGAGGGTCCAATCAGGATGGGGTAAATAAGAAGATAGCATAGAAGATATTAACTGTAATGTTATAATACAATATTTTTTCATTTTCATTTATTTTTCTATACCGCTTAGTCCAGTTCAGAATTGTGGGAAAGCTGGTGCCTATCCCAGCAATGAGGAGGTGAGAGGAAGGTACACCTGGACAGGTAGCCAGTCCGACACAGAGAGACAAACCACTCACACTCACTCCTAGGTAGAATCTAGAGAGACCAGTTAAACATCATGTCTTCGCACGGTGGGAGGAAACCCACACATACACAACATGCAAACTCCACATGGAAAGGCCACTGTTCCAGCCCCCCATCATGACACATGACTGTAGTTACTGACAGTGATGAGGATTAGGATTCATTCAGGGACAACACAGATTACCTACTAGAACAAACATCAAATAATTAGACTTCACAGATCTCGCCATAAAAACTGTTCAGTTGTTGATCATATTTTAGTCTTTTTCCTATAATCAGTCAGGACATATTTAGTGTTGATGGATTCCTTGTAATTTTAATTATTTTTATTTATTTTTATTAATATGATATTTGCAGTCCTCTGGCAGGGCCTACTGAAAACCATACACTTACCATTGATGGTTACACCCCCCCATTCCACCCAGACACAAACACACATTTATTCAGCACCGTTAGAAAATACAAAAGGTTGAAGTTTAGAGTGACACAAGTCAGGTTACAAATTTGGGTGGTTTTTAAAACAATTTAATGTCAGATTTAAAACAGTTTATGGAGCTCTAGCTCTTTGTGCCACTTAATATTTTCCTCTGTGGCTTTAACAGAAAAGGCAGATTGTCCAGACGTTTCCAGAAGCAGAAAAGTTCATTACATTTGTAGATGGAAGCTATTCTGGTGGATCTTACAGAACCAGCAGGGTGATGGCAGACTAAATCTAGTAAACATGCAGGGCCATTTATACTAGACTCAAGTTTTAAAATAGTTTAAAATTTTCAAGACTCAATAAGTTATGTTTCTGAAGAATCTTACAGTGATGTTACTGGAATGGCTTTCTATCAGAGAGTTTCATAGCTTGTTTGTTTAGTGATTCTAGATGTCTGATGGCTGATTCACTGAATTGTCCTCAACAGGTGATGCAGTATGAGGTGTGTGGAAAAATCTGAGCATGTGTAAATGTTTTGGCTGCATCCATAGGGAGAAACTATCTAATATGCCTGACATTTGCCAGGTCCTGCATTATATTTTAGCACTGATGCAACTGCCATCACATTACAGATCACATTATCTGACAAAATTAATGCAGCAGACCCCAAAACCTGTAATATTGATAAATGATCTGCCATCAGTTTTAAATGAATCCAATCACAGAATTTAAGATTATAATGAACGATGAGACAGTCAGATTTAATACCTTATAAAAATATCTGTTAATTAGTCCTCATAGGGGCCCACCAAGATAGTTTGTGCATAGGGCCCAGAATTTTGTGCTACACCCCTGCCTCCATCTGCCCCTAACCGGGTAGCGCTGCCTGTCCAGCTGCACCACCAGACAGCTTTCATCAGCTTTGAGCTTTTCCACCAGCTCATCTGGAGAGAAACAAGGCTGCTACAGATCCGGATTCCATGATCACCGTGAACCTGCTCTGAAGTTTCACCGCAAACGCAAAGAAAAGGAAAATGTCACACCTGTCTCCAGGTCTTTTCCAGCCATTAGGTTGTTTTCAGTGAGACGAGATAAAAGCAGAACACGGAAGGAAAAAAAGAGAAACTGTCTGTCCAGTTGTTGTTTAACTCATGACATTTGTTTAAATCAGATTGCTGGAGGACATTTACATAGTGCAGGAAATTGCCAGGAAATGTCACAATGAATCAGCGGCTTCTGATTGGCCGAAGAGCAATGCTGCTTTTTTTCCCCTCTCTGGCATTTTGAGGCTTGAAAGTCAAGCGGATTTCATAGATCTGACTTTGTGTTGGATGTTTCGCTGGCCGCTCATGCTTGCAGCGCTGGATCCTGTTGTTGATTTGACCACATGGCCTTTTTGTTATGAAGGAGGATGAGGAGGAGGATGAAGCAGAGCTGGTGGTCTAAGTCAGATATATTGAGCTGCTTTCAGTTTTCAGAGGAGCCTTGTTAAATGAACATTAAGGCATCAACAAATGGCTCAGAAGAAGTCATTTGTTTGTTCCAATACTGTATTTGTAAAGCTTTACAGGAGCTGTCGCCACGGTAACAAAGCTGTACAACCATTAGAGGGCACTAAATTGTAATGAAACATTAAAGGGAGAAGCAGAGGTGATAGACGATGTGTGCATTGTGTGGATAAGACATAGAAGATGAAAAAACTGTATAACAAAAGATGTAAAAATGAAAGAAAAAATCCTGTTTCAGTGCTGAATGGTCTTTATTTTTCTCTACAACTCAACCAAATACAAATAATCTACACATATATAAAACTAGTAAGCTGTTCCCATCCTGAAACCATCAAATAAAAAAGAATAAATTTAAAAAAGAAAACAGTGTCATTTAAAAAGGCTTTAAATGCTCCTTCAGTCCCAAAACCACCCGACATCCACCAGGGATGATTTTCTCCTTCACACTTCATTATGCCTTCGACTTAAAACACAGTGTTGCTTGTAAAATATCTCAGCTGATGCCTGCTGTCAGTAATGCCTCCAAATTAATTAATAGTTGGCAGATTTTTGTAAAAGAATTAGGTGAATATTCCGAAAACAAAGTGAAAATTCCTCCAAAATTACAGTGTCTGGAATAGCTGCCTGAAAAGTCATGTTTTTTCTTGCTTTTTTAAAAGATATTTTTGACAAGGACAATTTTTCTGTCTTAAAATGACATCTCCAAAATAACTTAAGTTCATCTTCCCAACTACCAGGGCTACGTGTAGAATCCTGGTCTCTACAGAAAGCTGAGACATGTGAGGTTACTACAGACGTGTCAGAATCAACATATGTGTTACTGTGTGTTACTTCACCTAGAACACAATAGAAAATGTAAAAGTTATCTCCTCCTGAAAGAAAGCCAAATTACTTTTAGTGGAAACCAGAGAATAGTAGCCCAGTTCATCTAGCAATGAGTAAAGTAATGTCTAATGAGGAACTGTGCTACAGTAGAAGGTAAAAATGTGAACCTGAGCAGGTTTCCAGGTGTTTCATAGAGGTGTTATACTGGTAAATCAGGAAGTCATTGGCCGCTGATGATGATGAAGAAAAAAGTGAAGCCCAAGATAGTCTATGATAGGAAGAATGAATCCTTCACTATAAAACCTCCTTCATCCATGGAAACAGCAGGACCTTCATGGTTCATTTCAAACAAAAGCAGAGTCAAAGGAGAACATTAGCAGAGTTTTTAGAGCTGGAATCAAACTTTTCACCACAAAACAGCAACAGTAAGACATGATTTCTGGTTCTGGCTGCTAGCTCCAGAGTTTCTGTCCCACAGTGAAGAGACAGACATCTTTGTAACCAGCAGAGCTGCTGCTTTCATACGACTGCTTGTTTGTGTGGAGAAATTAGCAGAAGCTGTAAACTCTTGGTTTTCTTACATTCATATATAACTGCTTGGGGTTTTAACTGTGTTTGGTTTAGATGCCAATGCTTAGTAGAGTCTTTTAGCTGAGTTTCTCCCCGTCATGTTGCTATGCTACATGTTAGCATTGCTTGTTCCTGCTGTATGCTTCTGAACAGTAGGATCTGTAGAGAAGGCTCTAGTTAAGAAGAAGGAAGAAAGGAAATCTGGAGCACAGTCTTCTCCAGATTTCTCAAGTCTTCAGGTTTGACCCAGTTGTCTGTGATTATGTATTTCCATTTAAACACTGTTCGATGCCCTTCTGTTTTACACCGTGACCATTAAAATGGGACGAGGTCTGCGAGTAAATGTCTTCGCTGGACGTCTCATCATTATTCCTACATTCATTAAATTAGGATGATTTATGGCTGGTTTGTATGGGCCACAGTATATTACCTAAATGCCTATTTAACTGAACACAGGAATTTCATTAACTTCTGACCTCCTGTATACAGATTTCTTTTGCATCAGTGCCGTCAGAGGAAAGCAGCAACTGGACTCCTTTATGACTTCAGTTCAGCTTCCTCCAAGGAAACTGACTGGTTTTTGTGTTGTGCAGTGTTTTCTACTTAGAATCTGCATTGTTCATTTCACCTCATGTTACATACAGTATAAGATTTGCTTTCTCCACTACACTGCATGTCATGTAGTCCATTTCTGACTTTTTTTTTTTACACACATTATTTTTACAAGAAAAATTTCCTTTTGTGCTCAAGGAAGGAAGTAAAAGTCCTCTGAGGAGATGGAAATGGAGTGTGTGTGTTTCCTTGGGTAATTTAAACTAATTTTTGTCCTATTTTTGCTTTGTTGTTGGATGCAGGGGGAAAAAAGCAATTTGTGCACCTGAATAATAGAAATATTTAGATTAATCCTAAACCTCCCATTTTTACTCAAAGAAATGGAAAAGCTGTATTTAAACAGTTCAACAAATTTTTGGCACTTGTGGTGTAAATTACTCCTAACAATCAGTGGGACTTGGTACTTATATGAATGTAAGTATAAGAAATTCATGTAGAAGCTGAATCATTTTGATCCCATCCAGAGATTATGTTTTCAGGACAGCCTCGGTTGTCAGATTGTGAAGTTAAAATGATGTAATATGAATGCATCAATAGATATATTTATATTCATGTATAATTATCTATAATATAAATATTGTGCTATATGATGTGTATATAAATACAATTTTACATTTAAAAAAGAATATCTTCTGGCATCACCAAAAGGCAGCGTAAGTGTCCATGACTGTGTTCATCAGGTTCCAGTCACACAGAATTATTATGGTTCAGACAACCAAAACACAGAGAGACGAACGTAATCCTGGAAAATTGTGTGGGAATCTGTGTTCGAGTTTTGAATTGATTTGGATCTTACGTGACAGAGAGGAACTGCTTTGTATCAAATGTAACTATAGACCTACTCAAAGATTAAATTTGGTGTTCCTAAAGGCTCCGTGTTTTGTCCCCCTATTGTTCAGCATCTGCATGTGGAGTTCCCCAAGGCTCATGGTTGAGGCCCCTTTTGTTCACCATTTACACATAGAGTCTCCTACATGCTCCCACAAGCTCAGATCATGGAAAATAGCTGATCATAATTATGATGATGACACTCTATACCACTATCTCACCGGGCGACTCTGGCCCCAGACAAAGCTTCAGTTTGTGTCAAAGTGTCAAATCAATACTTGGATGAATTTTCTTCAGCTACGTAAAGATAAATATGAAATTATTTCCTTGGAACTAAAGAGGAGTTAGTTTTGGATCAGGTTTATGTTATATTGTTAATTGTTAATGTGAAATTATGTCAACCAACTTGGTTAAATTGATTCAGACCTAACCTCTGTAAATAAGCTGAAACAACCAAATTCATACTGCATAACATATGCAGGTCTGTCAACCACACCTGCATATATTATGCTGAAATAATTTTTATATATTGATTCAATTATTTTTTTGTGTAGGTGCTTAAAAAGACCTTTATAAGCTATTTTATAAGCTACAATTGACCATAATTTCTGTAGCAATATCTGGCAAAGAAAAAAACTGCGAGAACTATGAGAAGTTCCATAAGTAGGTTCTGAAACCAACTCCGGTGTTCCTTTCTGTCCAAAGTTTCTTGGTTTCTTGGTTGAAACATCTAGCAAATAAAGTTTTTAGGAAAAACCAAGCCAAACAGCAGTAAAATGGTGGGAATTCTGTAGCATGTGAATTTATGTCCTCCTGAAGGACTTTCTGGACGTTTCTAAAAGTAAGTCTAGATTTTATCAGTAAGTCCCATTTCAGACTGATTTAATGACGTTTAAATCGGTTAAAATTGTGCAACACTGAAAAAGCCTGCAAAAAGGGCACAGTATCTGTTTAAACCATTAACAAACAGCAATGCTTTCTAAAACTAAAGTCAGGAAGTCATGCATTGTTAAAAAATAATCGCCTTAAATGTGACCCAGACTAATTCATACATTTCTGCTCTTTACCTCCTGATTCAGCAGTGAGAAGATCTGCTGTCAGCTAAACTAAAACAGTTTAATATTTGTGAATCAAACAGACCTGCAGACATAAACACTTGGCAGTAAATCAGAATCTAACCGGCTCATAAACACAGTCAATACAATCAAATTCATTGATCTTAAAATCCTCTTTGATTAAAATGAAAGAAAAATGAGAAAACCTTTTTTTTAAAAAAGAAGACAGACATAATAATAATAAGAGGACGTTACTTGCTCATAGTCTCATATTTATGGACCAATGACACACAATGTGTTATATTACTGTTTTATGTCTCTGTTCAAAATACTACCAGCATGTTTATAAAGTCTGTTTCCACAGCAGAAAATCTGGGAAGTTAATAAAGGGTGGTGAAAGTTTTAAAGGTTGCTGGTCCGATGAGTTTCCATTTCAGTTCCACATTCAGATGCTAGGCTCAGAATTATGTGGAAACATCATGAAAACATGGATCCATCCTGCCTTGCATCAACGCTTCAGGCTGCTGCTGGTGTAATGGTGTTTTCTTGGACCACTTTGGGCCCCTTAGTACCAGCGTGGCCTGGTTTAACCACCACAGCCTACCTGAGTATTGTTGCTGACCATGTTCATCCCTTTATGACCACAGTGTAGCATGTTCTGATGCTACTTACAGCAGGATAATGCTCCATGTCACAAAGCTCAGATCATCTCCAATCTCAAACCCCTGAGACTGACAACAATGTTTTGTTATGATCTGTCAGTTTTGTTCATATTCTGGTGCCTTCTCTCTTCAGGCCGACATGCTAGCTTAGTTTAAAGCTAAGCTAGCGGGTCAACATTCAACCCTGATGCTGGATGTGTTAGCCGGTTTCAGACACCTCTTCCAGACATGACGTGCACCCCTGCTTCGCAGACAGTTACACAGGGGTACTCCCTTGTGATTGGTCAGATTGGGATCATGGATCTCCTCGCTGAATTTGTGTGGTAACCACCGTTTTTAAAAACAATAACCAGTGGATCAAGTTGATGACAGGCTGATCGAATTATTTCTTCATTATCTTCCACAAGCTAATAAAGACAATGAACCATACTGGACGCCATTGTTGTTTTAAAACAGGTCAATGCCACACCTGCCACCTTCAGATAGGATGAGAAACTACAATACAACACCAAAACTACGTTAACGACTGCACTCAGACATTGCACGAGCATAAACCCGGCTTTAGTTTCTAGTCTTTTGTCATTTTTTGAGTTCTCTGTCTTGTTTCCTGTCTTATTTTGGAGGATTTCCCCCCTTGCTTCCTGTCGTTAATTGTTGCTTCTGGTTTTGTAATCAGTTCCTCTGTATATATGCTCCGGGAGTTGACTTTCAGTCCGTTACACTGTCCTGTTGCTACCAGAGTCTTAATCTTTGATTTTTTTCGTCAAGCAGTCTTTTCTTGGAGTCTTCAGTGTGTCTTATTTTTATCTAATCATTCTTCCACCTGTGCCACCTGCATTTGGGTCCAACTTCTTCATCTCCTGTTGCCATGATCCATGACAGGTTTAGTTATAAGTTTCCAAGAGTTTCTTCCTGGTGATGACCCGAGATATATGTTTAACTTTAAAAATTTCATTGAATAATGTTGACTGTCCTTAAACATTTACAGTATAAATATATGCTGCCGACAAACCTGCAGCAACTGTGTGATACTATCATGTCAATATGGAGCAAAACCTCTGAGGAAGGTTTCCAACATCATCTTCAACCTATCACACCAAGGGCTCCGACCCGGTACCAGAAGGTGGCCCCGATGAAGAGGACGACCCGGTATTAGGTGCAAAAACCTGAAAAAACCATTTAATTTACAAACTTGACATTCCGTCCAGCATCTGGACCCCCACGCACATACATGGTTTACACGGAGATATAAGAAACACATGAAATGGTATCCAGTAAAACTACATATGAGGCATGTTATGTTATATGTTATGAATCTGTGCTGCTTTTCTGCACCTCGGACTCCTCAGAAGTCTGTCTGGAACGAGCAGCAGCACATGCTGATGTGCATACATGAATGAGAATGTCCCCCTCACCGACCGTACATAATCAACCAGCCATGTTTCCAGATTCTCATCGGAGCTTCGTCTGGATTCAAAGCATCCTTTTTAAATCCATGGAATTCACCTGGGGTAGAAGGAGGGAGAGAGGGGGAGGAAGGGGGAGGTTGCAGGCCACATTACCTGGAGAGTCATTTTCAGCCAGACTGCATGAGATTTGGTTAAGCCTGCTCGTGTCTTCCAGCCATGCCCTGAGGTCATGTCAGACGGACAGGTCGGCTAGATATGTAAAACTATTCCACAGATCCAGAACCTGGGGTTAAAGGAGAAGGGTCAGGCATGAACTCACCTCCTCTCTCAGGGTGACACGTCTGCAAATGGCATTAACTCAGAATATGTATCACATCAAAGTCGGCCTTTGCTTTACCAGCGTGGAGGTTAGCTTTATTCAAGCCCGACGCTGTGTGCTTTAATTGGCTGCTGACTGGATGCACACATGCCTCTGCCCTGTATCCATGACTTTCTCTTTCTTCCTGCAGCTTGCAGCTCCTTCCACCCCACCCACCGAGCGAGCTGACAGGGCTGTTCATTCCACTCGGGATGATGATGAAGATGTCATGAATTTTATTGGCAGCTGCCAATGTCGATACAGCATTATGGAATGAAGCAGTGTTTCACACAGTATCTTAATCTAATTTAAAAGGCTGCCTGCTTCCTGGGCAGTGAGGTGGCTGCAGGGTCGGCCAAAGTCGAGGAAACAAAGTGAATCTAACAGACAGGATGCCCTTCTGCTGCTCAGGCTGAAACCTTTCCAACATGGACATCATAGCGTCGACGTCCTGACAGAAATATGAATTAATCCTGGCCTGTGTTCTTCATTTCTGCTTATTTGTTGTGCTTTGTGCACAAATGGCTATGGAGCTAGATTAGGCACATAAGTTTAGTAACTTGTATCTAAGGGTGTGCAACACTGCAAGGTTTGGTATTGATCCGATAAGTCAATAAAAGGCCAGTATTGTCAATACCACTACAGACAGAATACGTTTTAAAGGGGCTGTCAAAATAAACATGCTAATGCAAAGAAATTAATCTTTGGAATTAATACAATAACTTTTCAATGCATAATCTCATAGTATCGATACCAATGTTGGTATCGGTAGTATCCAGTGCCGGCCAGACCACTTTCTCAGGCCATTCAGCATACGGGTCAAGAAAGGATTGAGAGGCTCATATGTGTTTACATGTGAGGAGAAATCCATTAAGCATATGTGTATAAATCCAAAGCAATTTATACACACATCTATAAATCACTTTGCTATTTTTATACGTGTATGTTGTTTCATACAAGTAGTAATAGCAAAATACAATTAAGGCATAAATGCATAAATTAACTGAGCCTGTAACTATCACCAGTCTGTTAAAAATAATGTAAGGTTGATAAGTAAAGATTACAATCTGACATCTCTCTCAGGCTATGTCCACACAGCCCTGAAGCTGGTTTCAAGTGTGAAAATGGTGGCGAAAACTAGGAGAAACGCTTCAACATCCCCACGAAACCATAGAACATGCACAGATAATGACGTATCTGCTTGATCCCGCTGTTGATGGTACAGTAGCCCCATACTGTGTTGTAAAAGAAGCACATTTTGGTGCTAAAGCTGTACACAAGCCAGGATGTCAGGAGCAGCCCCACAACACAGTTGGTCACGGATGTGATTATTGTTGTTCATCACACTGACGTCATATCCTGTAGTGGTGTGGTTGCGCTGTTCTCACAATACCACAGACGGAAGAGGTCTCAACCCTATCCACCTTGGTACCTGGTTTTAGATATGACCAGTTTCATGGAGGCTAATCCCTGGTTTCGTGGGGATGCAGGGGTGTATTTCTAAAATTGTTTTGCGGTTTTACTGGAATTCAGTGTCGTGGAGACGGCCCCTCAGTATTCTAGTAAACAAGCACTGAACACTCGGTACACAGCTCTCATACTGGTCAAGTCACCATCAGTTTTAACTAAGGCTGTCAAAAGTAAAGCATTAATGGCGGTAACTAATTTAGGTAATTAAGTGCATTAAAAGTTTTAACACGTGCCCAGCATTCATCCTTAATGACTTAGAGACATGGTGGTCTCTAGAGGCAACATGGAACAAGCTGGCTGACTCTGGATGGATTTGAGAACGTCACACCTGTGGTGGATGCGGATGCTTTAACACCCACACTTTTCCCACATTTAAAAAAAAACAGGACTTTTCACATAGTTTTGAACAAACGTCACTGCTCTGCCCAGTACAGCCTCCTCCCCACACCTTCTCTCTCCTGTTGGGAATCATGACGGCTGTCGGTGATCAGCTGATCGACTTTTCTCTCTTGTTGTGTGTGTTTATGGTTCAGCTGAGAAGGAGGAAACGAGCAGTTCATGGTTCATATGACACATATTTACCCAGATGTATTGTTCTTCAATGCGCTAGCTAAAGTAAACTACATTTATCAGTCCAATGTCCATCAGATCCACGTCACTGTCACTGAAGCTGAAGAATAAAAAATGTTGATAACAGCCTGTTTCAGTTAGTTTGTGCCTTTATTTTATATAACTTTTCAGGATTAATGAGGTTTGCTAGTGACACAGCTGTAAAATCTACGCACATCTATAAAGATAGATCAGGTTCAGAGATCTAATAAGTGAAAACAGTAAAAGGAAGCAAGGACACGTCTTTTCTACATCATTGGTGCTGTGCAGATGTTGGAGACACAGGTCTGATTATTTAGGGGTCATGAATGTGGTGAGAGACATTTATAAACAGGTTCTGAGATATAAATCAGGGGAGCTCTCTAACAAAGTAGCTGGCAGGTGGTAGAAAGGCTTTATACTTTAGCTGTGCAGCGGTGTATCTAGAAAAGTTTAGATGGGGGGACAAGCAGGGGCCCTAACCAGAAAAAGGGGGGCACAGATATATATATATATATAAATATATTAAGGTCTTGATTTTATGAAATATTGAACTGATTATTACAACTAAAGTGATCATCTAAAGTAAAAAAAATCTCCAGAGCTCTTGGCTCTTTCTGTTGATACAATCAAGGTAGTTTTGGATTTTTTATTAATTTTAATTTTTATTTCTTTTTGACTTTTTATTTTCAAATTCAATTAGTTTTAATTAGTTTTTAGAGCACATTTTTTTTTAGTTTTTATTAGTTTTAGTTTTTAAAAATGCTTAGTTTTAGTTTAGTTTTTATTAGTTTTAGTTTTTAAAAATGCTTAGTTTTAGTTTAGTTTTTATTAGTTTTAGTGTTAGTTTTAGTTTTTTGTTTGTTTTTTTTCTAAATTGGGGAATTTGCCAAGTGCAAAATTCAAAATAATCAGAATAAGCACTGTAAAATAAAAACTCAAAAAGATGCAATTTTTAAAAATTGTATTAGGAGGAAACATGAACAGCCATCGACAAATCAAATACAACAGCCCAAAAGACAATAGCCTTAAGTAAAAAAATGTGCGCAATGCTGCTTCTGAGACAATGTGCTTGGTACAAATCAACATTACCGACATAATAAAGACACACATCATCATAACATGAATCCATTCAAGAGACAATTCACAGCTAAAAGAGCTCAATCTGACTCTTCACAAACAACCTCAACAACCTCTAGACTAGAGGTTTAATTTGTTCACTGAAACAATTCATAATTAACTACATATAGAATTGAACTAGAGGTGCAGCAACTTCAGGACAAATCACTGCAGCTGATTATCAGTACAGAACCTCACATGTTATACTGGACATGATAATGAAGTGAATATTTTGGACACTGAAAGTGAACGTGTCTGGTAGAACACAGAGCCAGCAGCTGGTTAAGATACTGATGTATCTCAGCTGGATGCTGATGTGCTTTTCTTTTCAGAATTAAAAGTTTAGTCTCCCAGAAAGACCAAGAGAAACTCATCCATGCATTCATCTCCAGTAGGCTGGATTACTGTAATGGTCTTTTAACAGGACTTCCTAAAAAGAGCATTAAACATCTGCAGCTCATCCAGAACGCTGCTGCTCGAGTTTTAACCAGGACTAAGAGATCTGAACACATCACACCAGTTTTGAAACCTTTAGACTGGTTTCTAGTTTATACTGGTTTCCAGTCAGTCACAGAATAGATTTTAAAACCCTTCTGATTGTTTACAAATCCCAGAACGGTTTAGGCCCAGAATACATCTGTGATATGTTCAGAGAATATAAACCTAGCAGAGCTCTTAGATCCAAAGACTCTGGTCAACTAGTCCAGACCAGGATCCAGACCAGGGTCCAGACCAGAGTCCAGTCTAAACATGGAGAAGCAGCATTTAGCTGTTATGCTGCAAACAAGTGGAACAAACTGCCAGTGGAGATTAAACTTTCATCAAATGTAGACATTTTTACATCCAAGTTAAAAACATTTCTTTTCTCATGCGCCTATGCATGAAATCTGCACTGAAACTTTTTAACTTATCTTGCTTTTAATAATTTTAATGTCATTTATGATTTTATTGTGATTCTTGCTATGTGTTGCTGCATTTTATTATTTCTTAATATCTGTAATGCCTTTGTTTTATGTAAAGCACTCTGAATTGTCCTGTACATGAAATGTGCTGTACAGATAAACTGCCTTGCCTTCTATGCTAAACACACATAACCTGCTGGCCAACATTGTAAACAAAAATGAAGCCTCTTAAGCCTCTTAAATTCAGCTTTTCAAGATTTTGTGTGTGATTGTGTGTGTGTAGGTCTGTGTGTGTGTGCGTATGGATGAAATAAATTTACAAAAAACGAAAACGAAGGACATTTCGTTTTAGTTTGTTTTGTAAACACAATACAGTTTCAGTTAGTTTTCGCTTTTTTTTAATGTCTTGTTTTTATTTTTATTTCAGTTACCGTTTTTTAAATTCTAGTTTTCATTTTTTCGTTAGTTTTGGTTAACTAAAATAACCTTGGATACAATACAGTAGAAACAGGCAGATTTTAGGCATAGTCATGAATACAGGTGAGCTAGGTGGCTATTAAGCAGGAATGAATTCAGAGCCGGCATGGCTAGTAATTAAGTAATTAAGTTCGGACATGTGAAAATTGGGAAGGGTACCCTAATATTTGACCCAACCCATCCTAATTTATTTAGACCCTTCCATTGGGGTACCAATCTAACCAATCCAACCCAAAAGGGTGGAGCTTGACACACTACAATCCACTGATAATCCACTGAAAAAACTTTTGTCCTTAATGTAGCTCCATATATATCCTGTTAATCCAATATTCTGCAGCTGCCAATCAAACCAAGAGAAGCAGTCTGCCTCTGCAGCATGCCTCCAAATGTGGCTTTAACCACTGAACTGGATTTCTCCTGCTGGGACTGTGCTGTGCATCAATCCCATGCAAATTATCTCACTCCTTTTCGAAAGAATAACCAAACACACAGGCATACAAACACTCAGCAGCACTTCCCCCAGGATCTCTTCATGTCACATCATTAGCCAAAAGCAATTGCCTGACTGGCAACTGGGGAGATTCCTTTTTTCTGCACTTAAATGCAAAGAACACACGCTGCCATCTTTCCACCGGTGTGTTCTTCTGTCTCGGCATAGTTTGTATCAATTAGTGCAGGGCTGTTTAAGTTGACTGGGGAGCATTTCATTTTAGACCACTTAGTAACGTAGCTGACAAGCAGGGAACGCCTGGCGTTAGCAGGTATGTCGAGAGGGGGATTGTTTAGCATGCAGTGTTTCTAACAATGCAGTTTCCTTTCAGCATCTGGGTGATTTCCTCCTCTGGAAGCTGGAGTCAGCTGGACAAAAAAAAGGAAGTGGGCTAAGCTGCTGCATCGCATGAGCACAATCAATGTGGGTTGTTGGTTTATTGGGAAGCTCACATGCAGAGACACATGTGGACAATCTTGCGGAATGAAGTGCTGGGTGTCTCATCACAGCTTCCATTGGTTTAATCTTTATTTAGTGTTTGAGAGTGATGGAGAGTCGGAAAAACGTGGAAGCTTTTGATCCGCGGCCACCGGGGCTGCATGTGATTCCAGAAGTAAGGGTCTTAATGAAAACAGCATCTCTGGGACGTTTCCAGCTTCTCTCTCCTGTGCAGCATAGCTAATTATTCTCCATGTCTCGGCTTCTTTGGAGCAACATGGCATTTAGCTGCTCTAAGGGGAAATTTAAGAGGTTTTATTAAGGGTGGGAACTGAAGTGTAAATTCTTTTTTTTCAGTAATTCACCAGATGGTCATCAGACTCAAACCCTGAACATTTATAATAATATATTTGTACCTGTTATAGATTTTACAGATAATAAGGGGACATTTTTTGTTTAACCCTTTAAACTCCAAGCCCCTTTTGGCTTGGAGTTTTTAATCTAAGTAAAATTAAATATTTTAGATTAGTCATATATGTTGAGTTTTTTTTTCTTTTTTTTTGTAAGATATTTCCTCTCACTGAGTAGTTTTTATGTTAGAATATTTGGCTAATTTTAAGATATAAAGGCTTGGTACTGTGATTTTATAACCTATTATGAATATGTGCTTGAAACTGCTGGTGATGCTTCCTTCGCAGCCTCATTTCTCCCAGAATTCATTGCATACAAGACGGTGGCGGATCAGCAACAGAGCTAAGAAGAGTACGTTTAGGTTTCAGTCTTGTTAAAAACAAGAGAAGTACTTTTTTAACTACACTTTAGTAGAAACGTTACAAAACCTTTTTAAATTGTGACATTAAAATTCACTAATATTTCATATTAGTGAATTATAAGGGGTTAATGACATGTGTACCGGCTGGAAAACAACAGAAAACTCAGACTGTGTTTTGTTTTTTTTTGTTTTTTTGTCAGTGTTACTGGTCAGTTTTAACGTTTACTGAAGTCTCCTATGAGGAATTTCAGAGGTTTAAGTGATTTAACGTTCTGTGTTGTTGCTATAGTAAGCTCTTGTTGATTAGGTAGGCTGTCCCATTTCGTGAACATTAAGCGTACTTCGAAGTCTGTGAACTACGGAGGACACTCTGTAGCCTACGTAGTCTGCACACTCCAAAGTCTGCAGAGCCTGAATTGGGACACACCTACAGATTAACAGTGACCAAGCCTTTTCTTATCTTCTTATCATTCTCTCAATTCTCAGCTTTCGGGAGAAAAAATATTGGCATTGAAACAAACACACAACAGAAACTGTTTCCATGTTTCCACTTTTTCCTCATTTCCAGTTATTTCTGCTACTATTTACCTGCTATCCTCACTAAACCAACTCCAGCTCAGCTGCTTTTTGGCGCCACCGTGCATCAGAAACGTCTTCTTGGCTTCATTCCAGCCACAGAGGAGCATTATTTTTCTTTTCTTAGTGAATATATATATATACATACATATGTATATATATATATATATATATATATATATATATATATATACATACATAAACACACACACACACACACACCCCTTCCCTCTCTTTGTTACCATTCGGCCACATTTCTTCAGTCCTAGTAATTCTGATGTCCCTGCTGTAGATCCTGGTGGTGTGGATCAATGAGTCAGTGTCTCACTCTCAGCGTACAGCTTGACGTCATCCATGTAGAGGAGGTGACTGATGGTGGCCCCGTTCCTGAGTCGGTTGCCATAGCCAGTCTTCTTTTTTTAATTGGCTGAGGGGTTTCAGGCCTATGCAGAACAGCAACAAGGACAGAGCATCAACTTCATGTACCACATTTGATGAAGACTTGTGCAATGTATAATTACAATTATGTGTATGTGTGTGTGTGTGTGTGTAATCAGATTCCTGCAGCATTCTTTTGGTTGTTGTGTTTGTTTATATTGATGTAATTTATGTGTCTTCGTGTCCTCGGACTGATTCCAGTCGAGTTATTTCTGTGTTGACACTCAGCTGTGGAGGGTCGGAGCGCCCAGCCACGGTCCGGTTATATTTGGGTCAGCTTGGTGATCCGGCACCGAGGTGTGACATACCCACATTGTGAAAGAACTGGCACAATGCTGCGAGCGCCTCAGCCTGCACCCTGACACCTATATTCTTATATGGAAAAAATGATTTCTCCCAGAACCCCCTGCTGCCTCCCTTTTCCAGCTAATGTGTTGACTTGGCTAACAGAGTCATCTGAGGGGAAAAACCAGAATCTCCCGAGTCAGTGCGTCTGTTCTCTCTCCAGACGTATGACAACAGTCCGAGACATCGTCTCCTGGCATTTCCCTCCTTCCGTGTTCTCTCTGCCTAATACGCTGGAAGCTAAATGCCATCACTGCCTAAATGCTACTGTTTCCTTTATGCTGTGGGGGTGGAGGTTTATTTATGAATGTGCAGAAATTTGCCTGCAGCCCAACTCTAAAGGTGTAAATCTATAGGCACTTTGAATGAGAGCTTGATCCTGTCTAATAGAAAATGGAAATGAAGGAATAAGTGAAAATGAAATTAAAGTGAGGGAACGCAGCATTGACGCTTCCCCGCGGACATAAACCACAAGGCAAGAGCCTCGCTTACATCATGGTTTCCCTAGAAAAAATCATATACACAAAAACAGAAAGCAATCAGGACTGAGGGAATAAGAAGGTGAAGGAGTCTCTAGACAAGTGTTTCTGCAACCAGAATAACACTGAGTCCGTGGAGGGTCCCTTAGAGAGCGTTTAGCTCATGATTTACCATTTATCCATGCCACGATGGGAATGTAAAGTGTGTGTTTGCTTTAGACTCTTACTGATTTTCACACTTATAAAGTGAGTTAAAACTGAGATGCAGAACGTTTGCTGCAGTAGCTTTAAGAGAACAGAAACCACTGGTTCAGGTTGTGAAGTCTGGAGAGAATTCAAGTTTAAGCCCACCTATCTCTTATGTATGCTCCATCGAGGAAACACTGTTAAAACACATATCCTGCATTTTTAAGCTGCTGTAAAAGATTTACTGAAACAACAAAGCTAACTGTGATAAATCCAGTCTGCAGCATCTCTGTCTTCCAGCCTCCCAAATGTGGAACAAGGAATGCTGATTTTTCTCAAGACTTGGAGGATTTTAAGTCCTCAGTTCCAAAAAGGTGTGTAAAATCTAAATATTTTAATAAACAGAATGAAATTATTTCCAGATTTAATCAAAAAAAAATAGTTTGAGTGTTATCTCACCAGTAATTGGATTCATGTTGCTTTTTGAGTTAGTTAAGGTATGTTTTCTAATTAAGGCTCTCACTATTCATTTTTTTAAATGTGTGGACTCTCCCTCTGACTAAGAGGTCCAGTAACTCCATAACACATTTGTCCCATCCTTCCAACGTCGTCTCAGCATCTGACTCATACTAGCAGTATCACTTTGGAGATGTCCACCCACCACCCTCTCCCTCTCTGGTGTTAAGTCCCCGGCTTAGTCAGCCTCTGAATCCGAACCCTGCCGGGAAGAAGAGGCAAGGCAAGCCCCAACAGAATGCTAATGATGCCATTAACCTCTGGACTCCGGGGTCGGGAGGCAAACTGGCTCAGACAGGCAGAGATCACGTCATTCTCCCACTTACTTATTACATATTTACTCTTATACTAGTACCAGGTGGGACACAGAAACAGACCTGTGAGGAAACAATGAGGAATCAGGTATTTATTTCCTGGAAATGTAATGAGCGCATTAGAACAGCTTTCTGTACAATCTGGAACCTTAACTGGGATTAAAAAATAATGATGTCATGTTTTTTAACACTGGAAATAAATTAAGGAGAAAAGCAGAGAATGTCTTTATTATAATATGTTAGACTTTCAACATGTATGGTATCTTCTGATACACACACACACACACACACACACACACACATATAGGTAGGTAGCTCCTCGTGGCAGTGACTCAGAGCAAAGAAAGGGTCCCCCTCACCTCCACAGATGAACTTTCAGGACAGATCTGGGTCATTTTGATCTCAGCTGGTCGTCTTCTGTCCCCGCCGTCCCTCTGAGCGCACGCGTCCACCGTCTCAGGACATTTCCTACAGAGGAACAAATAACAGAGGAGGGGATTGTTGATTCTCTCATTGCATATTGTGCTTCAGCCGAAAGGGTCACAGATGTCAGCTGACCGGATGAACATCTGTCCAATGTCCGCAGCCACATGCACACATAAGAAATCAGCGTGCACGCCTGAGATGGAACAAAGTAAATGTAGAATCTGGTGCATTAACCCTGCACACATGCAGGAACAGCAGGATGAAGAGGAGGTGGTTGCCAAGGAGGTGGGAGATGAGTGGGCACTAAGTAAACAACGCTCAGAGCAGGAGATCTAGAAAGGAAAGCTCACCAGGAGGAAGGAAGTGTGTTTGGTGTGTATAAACATGTGCAGAGGAGGTGTTGAAGCGGCATCCTGGGTCCAGCTGACTTTGAAACCACAACACAGAAAATTGGTTTGTTCCCAGTGCGCTGCTTCCATATCAGAGGCTGCAAGTCCTTTACAAGGTGAAAGCCAGGAGAGGGAAACATCTGGTTCCTTTAAGCTCCACTAACTTCACAATGATTATGTAAAAATTCAGCCACTCTGTTAATAAAAGCCTTAAATTGTAGTCATTTTCAAATCCATATCAATATGGGGAGCTTTGAAAAGCTCAATTATATCACAGGCAAGGGCAGAGATAAGGCGAGGCAGGCTGAATACCAGCCAGGTGAAAATGTCTATTACAGGAGAGACACCTCAATATAGCTTTTATTTCACCTTTCTCCCTTTCTGTCTTCGAGCATGTCGGGCAGGAGAGTTACATCATTTCTTCCATTTTCATTTGAGTCTCTTTAGAAATGTATCAAAACGGTGCGACCACGGCTCAAATAAAAAGAATTTAACATCTTTTCAAAGTAGAAGCCAAAAAGTGACGACTCAGGTGCAAAAGGGACTTTTAAAAGCCCATCAAAAACATGTTTTTTTTAAATGGTAATAACATGTGAAACCCCACATTTATGTCTTTGTGTTTATGGGATTTAAAGGGATTGAAGGGAGCCGTTCAAAAGACTGGCCTGTTCTTTGTTTGTTTTGGAATTTAATCAGGTGAAACTCATTTTTATCAAGTCAAATAATCCCTGGTGGTTATTCTAAAGTCAGATTTGAATCAGAATAATTCAAACTTACACGCCACCAATATAAACTCTGTTGGTGGGAATTATTCTGAAATTTTGGTTGTAATTTCATTTGCTTGTGTTTTCTATTGTAACCATTCCGTAAGGCGGCTCCAAATCCCCAAGTATTCAAAGGCAGTTCACTTTTTAGATTTTCTCTCACCAAAAACTAAGCAGGAAACCGGACCTGAAAATCCACAAACTGTACCTGGAAATCCACAAACTGGACCTGGAAATCCACAAACTGGACCTGGAAATCCACAAACTGGACCTGGAAATCCACAAACTGGACCTGGAAATCCTGAAACGCAGCTTGGTTTGCTGCAAACAGTTCAGCTGCAAACAGGAAGCCTCTGCAGGGCCAGCACGTCCCCTCCTGTCCCCGCTGGAGGACATCACCACCTCACACTGTCTCAGACGGGTCAAGGCTATCCCATCTGAGACCTCCTACCAAGCCCAGGCAGCAGATGTCGGTCAACTAAAGCCCTCATAGCCAGGATGAAATCGCTTCGTCAAAACCACAAACACAAACTCTAATATGACTGTAAACTATATCACATGGACATTACTGAAGTCAAAGTCAGCTTTATTGTCAGCTCTACAGAATGCACAAGACAAACTACGGTTCTCTCAAACCTTGGTGCATTAAATACAAGAATGTAAGTCAATAAACAAACAAAACAAGTATCACAAAGTAAATAAAACATGTGAAGTATCTTATTCTCAACATTTCTTAATTAGAATTAATTAAAATTACATAGATTAGGACTTCAGAATTCAATCTACGGACAAGCTTCCAGGAATGTCTAAACATAGCATTGTGTAAGACACTTTTACAGTAGATTGTGTCCTTATAAGGGTCTGTCTTAAAGGTCTGCACTCTGCAACTTAGAGAAGTTCCCAGCACAGGATGTAAATATGAAATTTGGAGAAGCACAAATTCTATCAGGTTCTTACCATATAAGGTTCTCTGTCCTAGAAACTGGACTCACACACCAACATATGTGTTCTAAGCACATGTACATCCTATATGTAATCAAATGGTCTGGATGATTGGAGGACATAGGACTCAGGAATGCCTTTGTCTAAAGAGTATAAAAGACCAGAGCCAACATTTGGTTTTCAGCTCTTTTTCAGATGCCTAAACCTCCAGATTTTCTGCAGAGATCTGTTGAAGATGTCACTTTTTGTAATAAACCATCATTTTTTATACATAAAGCTGATGTCCGGAGCTCTTCTTTTACCTGAAAGTATTTTTGTCACATTATATGCTTAAAGTAATTCACTACAAAACAGTATGATCCAGAGGAGAATATCTTCATATGATGAAGTCATCATATCACAACGACTATGAAGAACCAAAAGAAGGAACGTCAGTACGGCACCGACAAGAGAGGAGAAGTTATCAACCAGACAAAGTTATCAACCAGACGATGGCTTCACAAAACTACAGAATGTTTTCAAGGAAAATAAACTACAAAATACCATCACAGACTATTTTCCACCTGATTCCACAAAATAAACCATGCATATTAATAAATAGACGTGGCAGATTAAAGTCAATGTGATGGTGTTGTAGAAAAATTACCAAGAGTCTGGAATGAGTAAAAGTATATAAGGTTTATTTACAGGAGAAGTATTGAATAAAGAATTACTTGCAAGTAATGAGAGTGGTCATCCCGACTCGCATGAAGTCGAGAGAGACTCTGATGATTCATCAGAGAGAAACAGTTTTATTCAGCTGGTCCCCAGCTGAAGGTCAAACAGCAAAATAATAAATGAGGAATAGACGACTGAGTGGCGCCACTTTCTTCCAGTTTTCAGACAAAGCCAACATACCACAACAAGCTGATATCCCAAACAATGAATGAATGGATTACCAATATTAAATGAATAAAGAAACTGAATATACATGTGATTATTATATGAGTATAGTAGTAGTATATATATGAGTGATTAACATATGCAGCAAAATTTCTTTCACAATGGTGAATGGTTATAGAGCAACAGCAGACTGGGTTAGTTTCTGGTCTGGTTAAACTGGTTAAAGTGGTTAAATAGTTAAAGCGGCTGTGTATTTGTTCCTGAGGGGGTAAAAAGGTGATGATGGGGGGCATCAGAGTTCAGCATCCTGACAGCCTGGTGGACCAAGCTGTTCTTCAGTCTGCTGGTCCTGGTCCTGGCCTGCAGGCTCCACAGTCTCCATCCTGATGGCAGCAGGCTGAAGAAGCTGTGTGAAGGGTGGGTGGGGTCTCTTGTTATGCAGAGGGCTTTATGGGTGAGGCGAGAGGTGGAGATGTGTTGCAGGGAGGGGAGAGAGGCACAGACGATCTTCTCAGCTGCTCTCACGATGTGTTGGAGGGTCTTCCTGCAGGAAGTCCAGCAGCCAGTTGCACAGTGAGGTGTTAATTTCCAGCTGGTCCAGTTTCAGAATGAGCTGTTGGGGGATGATTGTTTGAATGCTGAACTGAAGTCTATGAACAGCATTCTGACGTAGGAGTCTTTTGTGTCCAGATGTGTGAGGGCTGTGTGGAGGGCAGTGGAAATGGCTTTGTCGTTTGAGCAGTTGGACCGATATGCAAACTTGTTTGGGGTCCAGGGAGGGTGGGAGGACAGACTTTGTGTTTCAACACTGTTTGAAGCACTTCATAAGAATGGGAGAGAGGCTACTGGAGGTTCTTGTTGAAGCAGGAGGGAAACGACTTCTTCAGGACAGAGATGATGGTGGTTTTGAGGCACATGGGGACGACAGCCTGGCTCAGTGAGATGTTGAAGACATCCGTGAAGACATCTGTGAGCTCCCCGGCACATTACCAGCTATGTTATTAAGACAAGAAGCTTTGTGTGCATTGAATACAGGTGCAATAACAATGTTCTGTTGTCACTGTGTATGTGCCCTGCTCAATGCAAGGTTGTATGTGTACATATTTAGTATATTTGTATGTGAAATTGGAGGGCACTGAGGCCTTTAAAGGGGTAGTGCACCCTAAAATGTGTTTTTGAGCTGTAAACAACACAGCATTACTTAAATGTGATGAAAACCACCTATACTGTTGCTAAAATCTGAATTTTTTTTTCATTTCCTTTAAAAAAAAAAAAGAAAGCGTTTGTGGGTTAAAAGTGTCTCATTATGACCCCCAGGACGAAGGAACCAACAGGGCAAAACCAGGTTTTGTTTTTCGTGATGTAGAGTCGTACTGGTGCTTCTCTACGTCACGAGAAAATTTTTAAAACCTCCCAGCCCCCTCCAGATGCAGGTAGGTGGTTCTCACCTCGCAGGCATTGAAAACCACGCCCACCAATGCATATGAAGAACTTATCTGGTGTAGATCTGCTAGTTTCAGACTTCTATTCTTTCACAGAGTTTCTGATGAAATGTTCCTGCAATGGGACGGATTTGTGCTTTTGAGGGGTGTAAAAGTAACACCGGAGTTCATTCTTTACCTGTTGATCCTCACCTGGTGACAGACAGCAGCCCAAATCGTAGCAGCAGCAACTTCCAGCAGCACTTCCTGCTGCTGCCACAACCTGCCGCGAGTCTCCACAGCTTTCCAGAGCTGCTGGAGCTGCTGACAGGCAGCTAACAGCGGCTCAGAGGACCACCTTGTTCATGTGTAGTTGAGGAGATTCAGGAGGGGAAAAATCTTCCACCTCAAAGACGCGCTGTGGCGTAGCTGCTTTGTGAGTCTCACTTTCCATCTTGCCAGTGAGCTGAGCTGCTGTCTGTCAATCATTTCTGCCTGTGTATACCGACCCGCCCACTCTCCGCCCCCTGATGGCCCCACACCTCCCGCGCCAACCTTTCCAGTTTCAGACATTTTTCTTAATGTGGCAGTGGGTGGAGTTACACTTTAGTTATATTTATATACTGTTTTCTGTTATTTTATAATATATATGTTGCATGTTGTTATTTTTATGTAGATGAGCACAGTCTACACCTTAATGCAATGACAATAAAGCTTTTCATATTTTAATTCTAATTTATGCATTTTATTCTCCCAAGGTCCTGCTGACAACTGGGTTGACTGGAGGAAATAAAGCATATAAAAGTTTAAAAGTCTTTATTTTAAACTTGGATAAAAATAAAAAAAAATCCACCAGTCCTGCAAACTCCTCCCAGTATGTGTGTGAGGACTTTATATATTAATGTGATCCCGGACTAAATGTAAGGAAACTACGTGTTGATCAGCTGATATCAATCAGTGATCCAGTTAAACAGATCTGCGTATCTAATAATCAATAAGTTCAGTAATCTTCATATAATTTGGTGTCACAATGACAATGACACGATGACTACAGTTAGATTATAAAAATGAATGATTATTTGTGAGATTATTTGTGGTTTTACTTCCTGGTTCTGGTCCTGGAGGAGGTTTTCTAACCTGGTTTTGGTTCTGATGGAGGTCTTCCTTCCCACTCTTGGTCCTGATGGAGGTTTTCCCTCCTGGGTCTGGTCCTGACGGTAGTTATTTTATGAACTGGTTTATATGAACATAGTTGTATAAATTGGACTAATATGGATCATAGAATTGATTTAATTTGGGATTATAATGAATTGGACTGTCTATAAATGACTTTGTTGTAAGCTGTAGCTCTTTTAATAAAGCTAAATTGAATCAAATACGTTCAGCTGTCTTTTGAGTCTTTATTCTTCTATGATCTTCTAGCTAAAAAAAAAACTCTGGGATTTAATTATTGTAAAAACTTTAAGCAAACCATTAAAATATCCCCAGTGAACAATTTTATCTTCTTACTTGCAATCAGTAGTTTCATCTTAATTTAACAGATTGTCTCTGTTGTCTTCCCGTGAAGTCCCTAACAACAGCCATCATGTTGGATATTTACCGTCATTGGCCAGAACTTCCCACATGCTTCCTCAACACTCCCACTCTCTTCTCCATCTTGCACTGACGTGAGATATTGTGTTTCATGCAGCCCATTTCTCACTGTCTGTAATGCACATCAAATCCCACAAGTAGGAGGGCTAAGAGGTTTGATCCCTATAATGCCTTTACCTACACGATAGGCTTAGAACAGAAAATCACATTCAAACTTGCCCCGGCTCTGCTCCTCTCATCTGTGTCTCTGCTGGTTTTCGACTGTGGGTGAAAATCTTGTGGTTCATAAGGCCTCAAATAGAAACCAGAGATCCTAATCCATCTTGATCTCATTTACACACCAGTAGCGAGTTTGACTAATATTTTCCTTGATATGTTGCCACGACAGAAGAAGAAATAGCTTAAAGAGCCGCAATCTGCATCTGGTTCAGGTAATTTCAGATTCTGGACTGGTGCTGGTATGATTGGGTGGTAAATTTAGTGTAATGCTTTCTTTTCCGTGGTATAAAAGCAGAGGAATGTGCTGTGATGACATGAGCGGGAGTTTCCAACTCTTCTACATCCTTCTGGTTAAACGTATCCTCATATGACCCGGCCCGCCTGCTGATGGCGAATGACCTGAGCTTCGATGGCCGAAATGCAAGAGATTCCTTTTAATATTTCTCCTCCTCACAAGTAAATCAAGTTTTTGGGTTATTAACATGCCCTAAAACTCATAAAGCTTCCCAAAGGGATGTATAAAATGTTAACCCTTATGCCCTCCTCACATATTTTTGTTCATTTTTCTCAACTTTTGTATTTTACTTGGTGATCATTTTGGCTGTGCTGCAGCTGGCAGCATGAATTTTTATTATAACTTTTCTTTTTAGGCACGTTTTTTTAAATCCAGTGTATTTTTCTATCACATGCCTTTTATACTATGTTAATGAATTTTGTACCCTCTGGTGACCTTTTTAGCCAAAAGTGTTCCAAACCAAAAAGTGCTGTAAATGATCATGCATCAGTATTATTTTTTTAATAAATCATAAGCCTTGAAACCTGCTAAATCATTGTAAGACTTTAAACCCTTTTAATGCCAGTTTAATTGTTAATTATTCATTTAATAATGACGTTTTTGGGGAATAGGTTAAAGTCTTGGATATGTTAAAGATAAGCAGCAAAACTTATTTTGATGTCATTAATATTTTTATGTAGTGTCCGATAATCCCTCTGTGGACCTTCATGACCAAAACTGTCTTTTTGACTTCCATTAAAGCGGCATATTTTAGTCTCACAGTTATTACAATGTAAAATAATTTATTCTTTATTGTCAGCATTTTATTTTGTGGAAAAGGAGGGACATTTGACATCTTTGCAGGATTCCAGTAGACTGAACTGGTTTCCCATCGTAGGTGGATGCAGTAATTCTGGTATTTTTGCTGGTTATGGAGCTGCTGGACCGCCAGACGGACACTGAGATTTTGTTTTGTGTATGTGTGAAATCATTTTCTAATCAACATCTAAATAAGGGGTGCCCAATGTTCTGCAGATTTTCCATTGTTTCCTGCTTCAACACACATGACTCAAATGAAATAGATCCAACAGCCTATTAAGTTTGCACAATGACTCGTCAAAAACCGGTTTACGGAAATTCTAGCCAACTTTTGAGATTTAATAAAAACCAAACTTGGAGGGAGAATGTTCCTACCTCCACGGCTATGCTGACCCTGCGACACCAACGGTCCAGAATAAAATCAAGGAGATGATGTGAAATATGAGACATTTGTTCAAAATCCTATATAAACTTTGTCATCACATAGTTTATATTAAAACTATTTGTAAAAATGAATAATGGTATTAATACTCCTAAAAGTGCATGCTCAGAAATAAAAGAAATCAGGATGTAAAAGAGAAACAGATGTTTGTTATTAATCAGAAGCTCAACCAGTAAAACATGTCCTTTTATTCTGAAACAAAACTTCCGTGTTATAAGATCTATTCAGGCTAAATGAGGTAACAGTTTGCTGCCAGCATGTGCCAGACAGATTAATAAGTATTACTATTAAAAAAATAACATGGTCACCATGGAAACATGCTCATCAGTCAGGCTACAGTCGAGGTGTTTCCAACCTGTAGCTGTTCAGAACATTGATGGTTGGATCTTTATTCTTCTTCTGCTTTTTTGCCCCCCTTACTAATTCTCTTCTTCTCTGGTTTGTTCCTTTCCCTGGTGACATGTCAGCTATTCTGCTCAGCACTGCCCCCCGTGGTTTCTGGTGGTATTGCTCTGTCTTCTGTGTCAAGCGACGGATAGCTAAGCTCCCTGAAAACAGACCAAATTATGCATGTAATCAATGCATTAAATAAACTGCTACCAGTATTACTAAATGAAAATAACACGGTGTTGACAGCATCTGCCACCTGCTGCCCTCCTCTGCCTTTCTGACCCTGGTGATGACCACGTTGTCCCCACCAGATAAAACCTTTTCTAGTTTTTCAACGTGTTCCATCAGGATCACCATCTCACATTCCAAAAAAAAGCCACTTCTGCTCCCTCTTGTGCACCAACTTTAGAGTTAGTTCAGATTTATAAACGGAAACAGACGTGGGACGTGCGTGCACTCTCTTCTATAAATCTGGAAGTTTTTGTGCGTTATTTTTTCACCAATGGCCCCTGGACCCATTGGTGCAAACGGTGCTCATTTAGACCTGGAAATGATGATGAAGCCACTTCCTGTTAAACTTTCCACCAATCAGAGAGCTTAGATTGACGGTAATGTCCAATCAGGAGCAGCCAAAGATCAACCAGTGAGCAGAAAGTTCTATGTGTGTCTGAAAAGAAGAAAAATAAAGCTCCTCTATGGCTGGAATGAAGCCAAGAAGACGTTTCTGATGCACGGTGGCGCCACAAAGCAGCTGAGCTGGAGTTGGTTTAGTGAGGATAGCAGGTAAATAGTAGCAGGAATAACTGGAAATGAGGAAAAAGTGGAAACATGGAAATAGTTTCTGTTGTGTTTGTTTCAGTGTCAAATTTTTGTCTCCTGAAAGCCAAGACTTGGGAGAATGATGCAGATGAGAAAAGACTTGGTCACTGTTGATCTGTGTGTTATTTCTACAAAGTTCTGTTAGTAATAAATTCTGCTTTCTTCTTCTGGTCGGCCTTTATGCTGCTATATCTATTCATACATTCATTTTACATCATTTTAGCCTCATAATCTGAAAATGAGGCTGAACTGGAAACATCATGTCTGCAGGTTGACTGGGATTAAAAGCTCCAGCTTCTACAGGATGGTTTAGATTTACAATAACACCAAGTCTTTAATGCAACCAATCAGAGTGCACTAGATGGCACTGTTTACAACGGCAACATCAGCCAAACAGCAGAGCAAATGCGCCATCTCACAATTACTGATTTACAATCCTTTCACTAATCTAATAAATTAAATTGTGCATTATACAGTTTGTAATTACACAACCACAATAAACACAGTTAACAATGCACATCAGCTCAGATTTCCACAGCTGTTAGTGCATTAGATGTGCAGAGATATGAAACAAGATATCACATCCAGCAATCAATGTGAAACAAGGAGATGATAAGATCAGTCACTTTTTTTTCTTCCTCTTTAATGGCTCATAATGTCATTAAATCTGACTGCCATTATTTGTAAATACACTTAGCTGCTCTGCAGGGGCTGTTTAATAAAAAGTGCATTCTCATCACGCGCTTGACAGCATTTGTAGAAGCTGGATATGTTACAGCTTTGATGCATCTACCTGCTTCATCATTGCACTCTGCATCCTCCCTGTTTATCTCACCCCTCACAGTTTTTTTTTTTTGGCCTCTTTACTGCTCTTTTGTTTGTCTGTGTGTCTGCAAGTTTTCTGTCTGCCTGTTTATCTACCTCCTCACATTCCTAGATCTCTTTGTGTCTAGGCCCGTGGGCAGGTTTCTGACAGGGGTTGCTCTCATTGAGCCTTCCTCAGGCATCAAAAGGCAAAGAGAGAGACAGGCTCTGTCACATTATGCAGGCCCTCCTCTCCTGGCTTTGATTGAGAGTAGTGATCCAAAACTGATGCAGAGAGGAGCCGGCTCTCACCTCTTGTCAGCGGTGGATGTTCTCCACAGGCAGACAGGCGAGCTGCAATGACAATGTTGGATACGCTCAGTGGGCTCTGACAACCCTCCTCACACTTTGACACACTTGATATCTCATTCACTGTTTCCAATTTTCTTAAAGATGCGCTGATTCTTGCACCGCAGCAGAAATTTGTTAAATACTAGCTGTATATTTTAAGTAATACTTCTTCTTGCCTGTTAATTGTGCTGTTTGTTCCATATGTAGAAAAACTAAACAGTGGATCTGCATGCAGTTATAAATAAATCCATATTTGTCAGTTGTGGCATCTGTGGTATTTTATCAGCGAAACGAGTCAGTCTAATTGAAACCATCTGTATGTTGAGCAGGAAAAGCATCTCTTTAATCCATTCTGCTGAAATCCCCCTTTTTTAATGGTGAGTTAGCCAAATGTCAGATAAAAGTCATTGCATGTGTAACTTCTGCCGTCCAATTAAAGGCATTCTCACACCGAGCTGCAATCTGAGGCTGAAACAGGAAAATCACGACATTCTATAACAAGACTTTATGCCACCAGAAGAAAATTTTTAAATCTGTCAAAGAGTTTTTCAGAATTTAACACGTATTTGTGGTGTGTTACCTTGACATGGACCACCACCACCCCTTATCCCCCTCAGGCCAATAAAATGTGTGTTTATCCTGCAGGGGCTCATTTATCGCCGCTCCACCACGCATCATCAACCCGAGGCCACACATTCACAAACTGCTCATATGCGTGAAATATGCATCACTTAAGCAATGTTGCATCGGCCATGCGGCGGTGGTGGGGGTGGGGGGCGGCTGGAAGGTGTCATTAGCATGTGTCTGAGCCTCCCACGTGTAGCACGTTGCCACGGAGATGGGATGATTGTTAAAAAAGTGGATTGCTTGGCTGTTGGGAGCCAGCGTGTCCTCAGATGACTGCTGGGTTTTCCACTTTTCCAGCCCTGAAGTTGACATTTTCCAATAAAAGAACATTTTTTTAAAGAAAGTTTTTTCTGAGCAGCTTCTGTCTCGCAGCCCTCGCGGTTTCTCCATCTGTGGCCCCTGCATGGCTGTACTGTAACTGCTTTTGTCTGCACTTTTCTTTCAGATGATTCCCAACTACAGCACATGTTGAGATCATTAATTTCCAACTCTGCCAAAACCACTTCCCACACATGCATGGCACTCATTCCTCCCCCCTCTCCTCCTCCTACAGCAGCTCCCACTTCTCCAGCCTCCAAACATACACAGCCAAGCAGAGAGCAGAGTAATCCTCGTCTCTTTGCAGTGAATCAAAATCACCATGTGGCTTTGTTACAGTCGGCAAGCCGGAGCTGAGAGACGGAATTCCATTGGCTTAAAAAAGAAAAAGTGTAGCTTGCAAAGGTTTGTGCACAGAAGAGAAGAAGGGGAGAGGATTTATGCAGGCAGCTCCGGCGTTCCTCCCTTGTTACACCTAACATGGCAAACCTGCACCGTTTCAAAGCAGCGGCAGATATGAAATATTCATTTTCAGTATTACTGTTACAACACAGTGAGACGAGGGGAAAAAACTCTCCCTGCACACTTTTTTTAATTCTGAACACTTGATGATTATTGGTTCAAATAGGACCCACGCCCCACAGCTGGAGTCTCCAGGGTAGGGAGGGGGTGCAGAGAAAAAGGGAAATATAAGGAAAAGTAAGATAGAAACTGGTCCTGAGCTGAGAAGAGCTAGATTCCCACTCAAAGCCCTTCACCTTCACAGCCGGCCTGGCAGCGAGCAGCGAGCTCGGCTGGCATGGAGAGATGTTTATCACACAAAGGCGCGATCAAAGAGCGCTGGAATCTGACTGCACCACTTTCATCTGGGTTCCCACAGCTGACAGGAGCATCCGTGGAAGGGCTCTCTCCTTTTCTCCTTTTTTAATGGCCTCTCTCTCCTCCTCTAGCTCCCAGTACCACATGTATGACTGCAGATAGGAAGGCTGTATCTGAGATTCCTCAGCCAAAGAAATTTCTCTCCTGATCAATGATGGCTTTAGAAGCAACCCGGGGATTGTTTATGTTCCTGTTCCCTGTGGGCCAGTCGGCTCGCCTCTGTCATCCTTACTTATTGTCTTCAGCTGAAGCGTCAGCAAACATGGCTTCTCCTCATGAACATGTGGTCTGGCAGCCACAACATGAAGGTTGACATTTTGGTGTTAGGAGGCAGAAATAGGAAGAGGAGCCCCAGATCCAGATCCGGTCTTCTGTCAGACATCCCACCGAAGGCTGAAGTTACAGTTTTATCTGTTTGTGCTACCACATCAGGAAGGAATTATGAATGTATTTTTCATACAATTCAGTTTTTTATTTTCTCTCTTAAATCTCCACCAGCTCCTCATCTACCATCACCAGCATCTCAGGAGTGGTAGTGTGTAGCTCTGTGGGGTAAACTGTGATGGATATTTTACCCTTTAGATGATCTATGGAAGTTTTCCAGGCATTTCTATCCTGTCCAGGAGGTTTACAATCCAGCCACTAAATGTAGTTTAATAATAAAGTAAACTTTTTCTGGGGCCTGTTTTGGTCTGCCTGTTTATTTATTTATTTTATCTAACCCAGTCTGTAGCAGCTGAAGCTTTGAATCCCAGTCAGCAGCAGACATGATGTTTCCAGCCTCAGCTTCAGATTATGAGGCTAAAATGATGTAAATGACTGTATGAATAGATATAGCAGCATAAAGGCCGACCAGAAGAAGAAAGCAGAATTTATTACTAACAGAACTTTGTAGAAATAACACACAGATCAACAGTGGCCAAGTCTTTTCTCATCTGCATCATTCTCTCAAGTCTTGGCTTTCAGGAGAAAAAAAATATTGGCATTGAAACAAGCAGCTAAAGGGTAAACTATCCATCACAATTTACCCCACAGATTTACACTCTATCCTTCCTGAGAGATTATTGATGATAGAAAGCATGCCGTTTGGGGGGATCTGGTGGAGTTTTTTGGGTTAATGAAGTTTTCTGCAGATTTGATGCAGTCACTCGTTAAAGCTCCACTTTTCAGTACATCACACTTCTGCTTTTATTTTCCTGTCCTCCCTGTAACTGGTTCAGATGCAGCCGACCTGCTTGGATAATAGAGAGAAACTAAAGGAAAAAGGGTAAATCTGCTCTAGAATCTCTAATCATCAGAGTTTTAATCAGAGCTCTGAGGTGGACCAGCTCTTCCTATCTGGTATTTTAGAACCACAAGGATGTTTATTTGTTGTAATTCTTATAAATATTATTTTAATCATTCTGATCATGAGTAAAGTTTAATTAAGATCTCATGATGCATCCTGGTCTAAATTAACCCCTAGGTAGGACGTCTCAGTGGGTAGCATGGGATGTTTGATCACCGGGTCTCCAGATGAAATGAGGTTTTCATCATCCTCCACCTGAAAAACACTTTAATTCCATTAATTGGTATAGATATTAATAATTCCTCCTCTGCAAACAAATGACTTTCCTGGTCACATCAAACCACCTCTTCCACCATGAAAAACGGTTGCTCTTTAGCATACGGTAGTAACACCGGTGTGTCTGTCAGGAAACACCCCCCACCCCCCTGGAGTGCGTGGGGAATGTGTGACTCCTGTTGTTGCGATCAATCCCAATTTAACAGACACCGGCTCAAAGTCAACCTTCAGGGAGCCATGAGAGCTGACAGGTGAGAACTCACTGCCGTCTCCCAGACTCACATCAAAGGCGCAGCAACAGTGGCGGCTTCAGAGGAAGACGAGCACTTTTAGAAAGTACAAAGAGGCGAGGAGAAGCGAGACTCGTCTGGAGACGAGGGATGGCCGAGAGGCTGGAGCGCACGAGGCCATGAATACGAAAAAAGGTTTCGTTTCGGGCCTCCATGCAGACTTTTGGAAAATTTAAACTGTGCCGTATGAGAAAGATTTATCTGACAAAGACCGTGGCTCCTGGTGGATTTACTTTCCCTCAGTTTGTTTCGATTCTCTGCAACAACTAAAAAACATGCTGGATGTGCATTAAGCCGTCTGAATGATTCTCTTCATTTCCATTGCAAATTAGGTCAGACTGAAAAAAAATCTACATTTTTCTTTACAGAGTACAGAGTACGGGTGCCTGCTGGGGCCACAAACCTGCAGAACTCCTCCAAATGGTCATTACTTAGTAAAACAATATGCAGTCATGGGCAACTTAATACAGAAGACGTTCACTTGGAAAAAAAACAGCAACTTTTCTGAATGTTTTTCTGAATTTACTAACTTATTTTGTTTGTAGTTTTTTCTCAGTTTTATTTAACATGTGAAAATATAAAAAATAATAAAAAAAAATAGCGTGTTAGTAATCAACGACATTAAAAATTCTGTTGCACTGATTTTTTTTCACTTTTATAAAATTGTCCAGTACAGCGTACTGTTAGCATCATGCTAAGATTCAGCTCATTGTTGATCTGCCTGCAGTAACACCAAGTCTGGTTTAGAATTTATATCCTTTAAATTACGGCTGCACCTACAAAATCCTAAACAGAATAGGTGACAAAAAGCAGCCCTGATAGAGACCAGTCCTCACCGGAAACGGATCCGAATGTGGACTGAGCTCTGGTACCTGTCGCACCGGTCGCACAGGGACTGAGTAGAACTTATATCGGCTCGTTTTTCCTTCCAACGTAAAAAGGTACATCCGTTACATTCATCCCTGCCCTCATACTACCATACATCCTTTACATTGTCCTGGTTGTTAGCCACCACATCCACCAGAGGGCAGTGCAGAGTTCAGAGTTCACTTCCGAGTTCTGACGTCAGTTTCAGAAAAAAAATAAGATGATGACAATGAGGACATCAGGATGGTGATTATTCTCAGATGAAGACATAAAAAGAGGCAGCGCAGTAGATGGCGGTGGTCTGTGCAGCCATTAAATGCACCACTACTTCTTTGTTTCTTTCACTGGTCACATGTTAGCTGTACTATTCATACCATGGTTTCCGGTGATACTGTTCAGTTTTCTGCATCGGGGTAAGTGTCCACAAGCCTCCAGAACAAACCAAACTGCACATGTAAAGATGGATGAGACAAACGGAAGCTTCTGTATCTGTCTTTATCCTCCAGTCCACGACGACTGCTTTCCTGCAGGTTTTAGATGTTTCCCTGCTCCGACACATCATGATTAATTGCAGGACTTTTCTTTGAGGTAGTTGTATGATTTTTCCCTGATTAATTGTGATTTATCGCATCTTTATGCAGAAAATGACTAATTTTAAATTTCTGTTTAACTAATACATGATTTTTCTGCAAAAATTGCAGAATTCCAATAATTGCAGTTAAACGTTTTAATTGTTGCCCAGCACTAATTTATACTGATTTGTTTTATGAGGACAGCCATGTTTTGGTGTTTGACTAGTCCACATTTTCCAGTCATACATCATTGTAATATTTGTCATGATTTCTGAATCAAAAAAAGGAAAACTGTTGTACCTGAGGAAAAACTCGTATTGGAGCTGCTGGGTTGTGTCCGTGCTGCTTGTGCAGGAACGGTAGATCCTTCCATTAACCTGTAAGAGAGCAGGAATTACAGTGTAAAGACATTAAATGGCTGCAGAGTGAAAATTGTCCACGCAGTAAAAAATGGCTGCAATGAAAGTGACGACTGCTGATTAATTGGCTGCTGTGGAAATGATTCATAAATGACCCAGGTCAGTCACCGTACAGCTCTAAACGGCAGTCTTAACTTCCCGTTATTTTTCCCATCCCATAAAACCTCTGGAAGGCTTTTTAAATCACAGCTCGAGTGCTCCCAGTTTTTTATTGTCTCCCAGCTGTTGGAAAGCGTTCTACTCTGAAGGAGAGGACAGACATGGAGAAGGCCTCTGAGGACCCATTTGTACAGCTCCAGCTGTTTCTGTTAGAGCTGATGTGCATCCTTTCTGGATTTCACCTTAATTCCACTTTCAGGATGACACTATACAAGATTTCCTTAAGGCATGGACAAGTTTCTGATATTTCCTTTTCCTGCCGAGCCATTCCCACCCACAGGTCTTCACAGCGTCTTGGCGAACAACCTGTCAATACTGTGCATGTACAGAGTCGGAGCAGATCAATACACTTTGAGTTGCAGGCTGAGCTCTGACAACAGATGTGAAATTACTAGATCCAACACCAGCTTTGACATGCCCACAAAACCTGAGGGGACATAGTTGAACCCAAGAACTCCAATTACACCTTTCCTCTGAAAGTGGTTATATGGAAGCTAATTAGCGGCGCGATCAAAGCTGGGCGAGCAGTCGTGTTATCAAACCACCGGCTTGTTGTTGATGTGTGTGGATATGACTCAGGCTGATGGGAGATCTTAACTTGCAGCACCTCTGAAGAAAAGGGGGGACTCGGGGTCAATATGTAGGTGTCGTTATGCAATATCGGCCCAATCTGATTGGTCCGTTTCTATCTCTGGGTCTCGTCCAATCATTAAAGGGCCAGTATCTCTGGAGCAGGAAGTAAAGAAGCATTTAGATCTCTCACAGATCTCTCTAATGCTGCCCATCGATCGCTTCTCCCTTTTAAAAACAAATGGACAACGCTGATGCTCCAAATGGCCCTTTTCCCAATTACAGGCTTGGGTGGCTTTCAATCCTCCCACACAAACACGCTGGTACTAACTTCAGATTGCTACTTAGAGGCTTGTGTTTGAGTCGTCCTTGTCTTTGTATCACACAGACTTTCTGCTGCTTGGAGGATGAATCATTCATTTTCCCATCTATTCCATTAAAAATCTTCCTCTGAGCCAAACAGACTTTTAGATTTTGTTGTAATCAAAACAAAAATAATTAAAAAAGAAAAAACAACTGTATTTATTTAATTTTAATCAAGTTTAACTACAACCACAGTTCCATTAACATTAAGACTCTGTGTAAAATCTAAATAAAGCATGATGTCTTCAGGTCATATCTTATTCCCTGTAGAAAATAAACAACATCTCAGATTAAGCTGAGACATTTTACCATGTGATAGAAAATATGAGCTCATCTGATGGCAGCAACACGTCTGCCGTCCATGCTTTCCAGAAACTAGTTTACATTTTCATCCAGGTTTCCACTTTGCCTCAGACCATTTTAAATGAGCTTTGGTCCAGAGAAGACGGCACTGTTTCTGGATCCTGTTCACATCTTGCTTATTCTTTGCATGATGGAGATTTAACCTGTATTTGTGGGTTTCAGGGTGAACTGTGTTCACAGACAGTGGTTTCTGGAAGTCTTCCTGAGTCCATGCAGTGGTTTTCAGTAGAGAATCGTGTCTGCTTATAATGCATAAGATCACCAGGATTTCAACGTTTTCCCATGCATACAGAGATTCCTCCTGATTCTCTGAATCTTCTGATGATATTCTACACTGTAGATGGTGGATCTTCAAAGTCTGAGGAACATTTTTCTGAACTTGTTTTACAATTTTTAGATCCAGTTCATCTCAGATTGGTGAACCTCTGTCCATCTTTCCATCTGAGAGACTCTGCTTCTCTGAAATGCTCCTTTTATACCCAGTCATGTTACTGACATGTTGCCAATTAACCTGATTAGTTGTCAAATGCTCCTCCAGGTGTTTCTGATTTGTACCAGTTACTTTTCCAGCCTTTTGTTGCTGCTGTTCCAACTTTTTCCAGACGTGTTGCTGCTATCAAATACAATAACAGCTCATATTTTCCACCACATAGTAAAATGTCTCAGTTTCATCATCTTATATGTTGTTTATCTTCTACTGTGAATAAAATATGACCTGATAAGATTCTGTTTATATTCACATCCTGCACAGTGTCTTAACTTCTTTGGAACTGAGACTGTACGGTACATTGAGAATCTTTTGACAGATTCACATGATTGAAGAGAGAAAAATCTTTGTTGTGTAGTAACCTCTAGAGACCTTATCAGCTTCTTTCCAGTTAGGCGGTCAACTCTGAAAACTGGATGATGGGCAGCAGCAGAATCCAAAGGAAGGCTGAACTGAGAGCTGCTGTCAACTAGCTCTTATGGTGAACAGATGTGGGGGAACTCCCTCACTACTCCTTAGCCTGCAGCCATGCATGCAGATACACGCCCACACACATATGTATAATGTAACACACACTCAAAAGGAGCAGGAGCAAAACACTCATTTAGAGTAAATTCCTGGGATGGCTGAGATTGCTGTGGCCAATTTTGTACAGAAGGGCTAAATATGTTGAAGATGGTGGTAAACACCGGGCGTGTGGAAAGGTTTTTTTTTTTCTTTTCTTAACTTGGTGGTTTTGTAGGAATGTCCCTTTCAGTGAGTTGGAATGAGTTTGAAGAGGAGTCTGCAGACCTGATTTATCCTTCTTCCCATGCAGAACAGAGTGAGACATAAACCAGCTGCCTCTCTGAGCTGTTCATAGGACAGCAATGCTATCGGTCAATGCTCTGCAACGGAACTCCCTCTCCACTGTGAGCAGACGGGCACCCTTTATTGTGCATTTATCTCTGAGGGAAGCTCATCTTATGTAACAGCACTGGACTGCTGAATTCAATCTGAGCTGATTTACAGGCTCCAAGCGAAGGCTAGGTTTGTCTACAGATCACATGGCGATTCAGGCTGTTTGCAAGCACTGACACGTTGCTCTAAATACAACATTTTTCTTATCTGACTTTTTTTTTTTTTTTTATACCTTTTTTGGATAGAAATGTCCCCATTTTGTTCCTGTCAGTGTCTCCCAACCACCTTCCTTTTCTTATTACCTTAACATTTTCTAAATAACATGCTATCCCAAATAGAAGGTACATTTGGGCTTATTCTGGGCTAGTTTTGGGACTTATAGCTCAGTTACGGCAGAGGCAAGCATTGTGTAGACCAGATGTGGTCCAGATGTCAGTTTTAGGCTGGGACATAGGTTACAGTAAACATTTTGTGGGCCAGATGTTGTCCAGATGTCAGATTTTTTCTTGAACACAGGAAACAGTAAGCATCTTGTTTTCCAGATGTGGTCCAGATATCAGTTTTTAGCTGGGAAATAGGTTTAAGTGAGAATCTTGTGGGCCAGATGTGGTCCTGATGTCAGTTTTTGTCTGGGGCAAATAGGTTATAGTAACCGTCCTGTGGGCCAGATGTCAATTTTAGGCTGGGACAAAGGTTACAGTAAGTGTTTTGTGGGCCAGATGTGGTCCAGGTGTCAGATTTTGTCTTGGACACAGAATAGAGTAAGCAGCTTTTAGTCCAGATGAGGTCCACACATCAGCTTTTAGCTGGGACATAGGTAACAGTAAACGTCTTGTGGGCCAGATGAGGTCCAGACATCAGTTTTAGGCTTGGATGTGGATTACAGCAAATGTAATGTGGGCCTGTTGTGGTCCAAGTATGAGGTCATGTGACTGAATTCTGGTAGCCATACTCGCATGGAGTCAACGCCACGTATGGGCCAATGGACAATGGGCCTGGAGTTCCGCTCCATTGTGGACCTGGAGTTCCGCTCCATTGTGGACCTGGAGTTCCGCTCCATTGTGGACCTGGAGTTCTGCTCCATCATGGACCTGGAGTTCTGTCAGTGAACTTACTCTAGAAAGCAGGTGGAGATGATCTGATGATCTTTGTAACATGGTGCATTATCCTGCTGGAAGTAGCATTTAGAAGATGCTACACTGTGGTCATAAAGGGATGGACATGGTCAGCAACAATACTCAGGTAGGCTGTGGTGGTTAACTGTTGATCCAAGGCAGGATGGATCCATGTTTTCATGATGTTTCCACCAAATTCTGAGCCCACCATCTGAATGTGGAGCTGAAATGGAAATACCCGGTGTGGTCTCCTGCTGCATTCTGGTCCGGACAACTGCTGCTTACTGGATATTTTTTCTTCTTCAGACCATTCTCTGGAAACCTTAGAGATGGTTGTGTTTGAAAATCCCAGTAAATACTCAGACCAACAATCATGCCACATTCAGAGTCACTTAAATCTTCTTTCTTTCTCATTCTGATGCTCAGGTTGAACTTCAGCAAGTCGTCTTCACCACGTCTACATGACTACATGCTGCCCTGTGACTGGCTGGTTAGATGTGAGCATTAACAGCAAGCTGAACAGGTGGAGCTGATGACGTGGAGGGGAGTATTTATATAGAATTTTGATGTGCATGGTGCATGGTCACCTTTTCTGATTTCTCGTGAACAAAGTCAGACTATGAGATGTTTGACACATATTTTATATTTGCTTGTTTGCTGTTCTGACTTTCATTACCCAGGTTAACACTACTGGATGCTTGTAATCTACCTTGGCATAAATTATACTAAAATTAGATCCGTTCCAGTCTCCGGTTTCGACAGTGATAGCTCCTTCTATTCTCTAACACAGTTGGTGAACTCCATATTGTTTTCAACCCAAATGTTGTTAAGCCATTAACCTCTTTACTGTGTAATGCTGTTCCTCTTTATTGTTTGTTGTTTTTATTATTATTCACTTGACAAACAGCCACTATTGGTCAAAGAGCCCTTTGCAGGCTTGGATTAGCTTCAGAGGCTTTCATTATCCTTTGATTCAGCCACCTTGATTGCTTTCAATTGGCGTGAACACCTCATTTTCTCGTCTAATCTAATTCAATATCATCTCATTTATGGGCTGATAGGATGAGACCCGAGATCATTTGCTCAGTGTGGTATTGCAGTGAGATTAAATGTTTGTCTTGCAAAGTAATGATGATGTGTTGAAAATATGGGGTCGTATTAATTTTACGTCTGTGCTCAGAGAGGGAACTGAGCAGGTCTGTACAGGCTGCATACCAAGAGGGTCTGAACGAACCTGCACGGTGTGACCTGATAGGAGAGAGTGACTCATTTCACCTCAGGCGTTTCTGGATTTTGTGACAAGGTCTCTGAGAATGTAAACAAGTTTTAAGTCTCTTCCAATCTGACCTACTGTCTGAGGACTGCTAGAAGACAAGATCTGCCTCGCTGACAAGTGTTTGCTTTTTGACAGAAAAGAGCACAAAGACAAACATTTAGCAGAAAAGAAGCTTTCAGATTAAGAGCTAGTCATGTCTTTAAACTCAATTCTTTTCCTATTTTAGTTTAGCTTGATTTATTGTTGCTGCTGCCTTTCCTTCTGCAGTGCAACAATTCTGGAAACAGTTCCTCACATTTCTTCCACCTCTCAGGCATTAAGAGAAAGTGATGGTTGTCTTGTTCACAGGAGACAAGAAAGGTGACTATCTGTCAGCTGCATCTAATGCCTTTCATTCTCTGAGTCCACCACTGCGGTTGTAGTCAAACTCATGTCCCCAGAGGTCAATCAGTCAGACAGACAGCTGCTCCAAACACTGCAAAGACCTCAGGCCAGAGGACGGTAACGTCGCCCACAAACAGCCAATCGCTTTTAGAAACAGGCAGAGCTGGTTCTGAGAGGAGATGGAAGATAAACCCATTAAATGAATTAACCCTTTAAAGCCCAACTCTAGAAAAAAATGGGGAGAAAATTATTCTAATCTGAAGTCTTTATTTGGCCCCTTAACAAACTGTAAAAAAATAATTAACAAAAATAAATTTGTGTATTTACAGTTTATTACTGTACAAGATGTCAAAATTATTCTAGTGCATGGGTATCCACCAGGGTTTTGAACAAAGTTTTTACCATAAAGGGATGCAAAAGGTCTCTGAAACTGTATCAGATATGATGCATACATAATTAAAGGGTTGATCAAGGCTAAACCGAAGTACTGATGAAATTGTTTGAAGTCTGATATTTATTAACACATGAGGCAAAACAAGTTTATTAATACAGCACATTGTATACATTTTAAAGCTGCTATAAATAAACTGGGGCCTTTTAATACTATTTATATTCACTACTATAGTGTAATATTGTATTTTATAGCTAATATTGTTTTATGTAATGTCCTGTTGTACCTGCCCAGGTACTGCAGATGCTAATTGGCTCTTAGCTAACTCTGGCACAGTCGTGTGATTGTGCAATGTCCCTGTCAAATAAACAATAAGATAAATAAATAAAATAAATACAACCCAGTGTGTTGTGTATGATCAGAAGAAAAAGATAAGACAGTATTTGTTTCTGGATTTGTTCAGGCAGCAGCTCGTGAATGAAAGGATACAGCCAGCATGCAGCCGATGGATGGAGGAGACATCATGGAGTAATAGAAATGTACTGACTCAATTTTAACATAGCTGACTGAAGCTGGACACTAATCACTGGACCATCATCTTTGCTTCTAAAGACAATCATATCAGATTTGTTTTTATTTAGCTGAAGAAAATTCTAGAACATCCAAATTTGACCGAGACACAAACTGAAGCTTTGTTTGGGACCAGAGTCCCCCGGTGAATCAATAATATAGAGCTGGATGTCGTCAGCATAATTATAATCAGATATTTGGTTTGCCGCTGTCCTCAGTTTCCTTGTGCTGATATTAACATGTTTTAGCATGTTGGTTTGACTCATATGTTCATTAGTCTGTACCCAACTTTGATCCTTATAGAAATAAGCAGCTTTTTGGCTAGACTGTCATGAATGAGAATGAAGCCAGCCAATTTCACGACAATTACGTTATCCTGTTAACTTTATTTTGGTGAATTATAGATTATAGATTATAGATTCATTTCTTTTAGAGTTTACGAACCAGGACATGATGTTTAAATTTGCATGATACTCCAAAAACCTGATCAGAACCACCTGTACCGAGTCATCCCTCCAACTCACCAGGGAAAAGTCAGCTTTGATCCCGTCCAGTTTTCTGCATTCTGTCACCAAAGGAAGGAAGGTAAAGGTTATTAATAAGACCTGATTTGTGTCTGCTAACCCCCACAGGGAATTAGTTTGAGAATATTTGAAAATGTAATAATGCATAATTAATTTTAAGAGAGATATTCACAAGTGCTGTACAGGAGGAATCTCCTTAAACGCTGCAGGATGCCTCATCAGCCTTTACTGAGAGATACAGCACAGAGTTACTGATTTACTAACGCTACCCAGATTTTCTCAGCTTGTCTCGGGATTCAAATCTCCAAATCCTCTTCCATTCAGATGCCCCCTCTCTCCACCCCCACTTCCACATTTGCTTTCTGGTCTACATGGACTCCCAGAGTGAGCAATATGAAGGATTACCCTCCCCGGATGTAATCCAATCAGAAAAAGAAAAAAGAGGAAAAGAAAAAAAAGCAGGAACAGATTTCTTATCTTTGTAAGATGGTGCATTTCCCCTCATCTCTGAGAGCGCACTGCCAACATTATCAGTCATTTGATTACCTTGAGTAAAAATGGATAGAGAACAGCAGCAGTTCCAGCCTCCAGAGGCCTGACTTGCACATTGAAATCCAATTGAAGCCTGTACCTTATGTATTTGTTTAAGATTTGGAAATAATTAACTGGGGTAAAAGCTGTTATGGCTTCAAAATGGGATTAAGCAAGACATGAATGTTTTTTTTTTAGTTCAAAACAATCATGGCTTGAGAGCACCTTTTTTGTGCCACTTTTCTTTTATATGCAATTTCAGAAATGCATCTGTGGAGCAAAATCTTTTAGATTCAATGGGCATATGGCCATTAGAGAGTTTTTTTTTTTATCATGACTGCATCTGTACACAATCTGTTTCACACACTGTAGGTTGGGCTAACAGATGTTGGCTGCATAGGACAGATGATCCTGTGAACTAAATACAGCCACAACATGTGTTTCTCTGGTTTCCATATGGATAAAACACATGTAGCCATCACACTGACCACTGACAGCATTTTAAGCTGTTTAAACTCTTCTTGACAAAATCTTTTTATTCTGCCTCCTGTCTGAAATGACATCCAAAATAAGTACAGTATATCTTATCAGCTACCAGGGCTGAATGTATAATCCTGGTTTCTACAGAAAGCTGAGACGTGTGCTACAGAAGTATCAGAATCAAGATGTGTTACCGTGTCGGAGTAAATTCACCTACAACACAGTAGAAAATGTAAATACTTTCAGTGATGGCAGCCCAATTCATCTAGGAATGAGTAAAATAGCCCGAGGATTACTTTTTGTCTTAGTCCTAGTACAGGAGAACCTGAGCCATTTTCTAGGTGTTTTAATAGATAATGTATGCAGGTAAGTATCTCAGGAACCCATCAGCCGATGATCAGAGTCAGGAGAATCCAGGGATCGCCCCCACATTCGTGATAGATTAAAGACAACAAACGGTGACAATCTTAGACCTGGAACATTTTCTCCTCCAGCTGTTTTCTCTGAGTGTTTGTGATAAATTGATTCTGACTGGATGTAACATGAGAGGAAGAACTTTTTAAGGGTAACCTCTGTCCTGCGTTTGACCTACAAGCCGCCTCGCCTCACTGTGATGCCTGGCAGACATCTCTTTGTTGTCGGCTTTCTGCTGAGGTGTCCTGAATGGCGATCGCTGTAATTGCTAAAAGATAATTGTGCTGGCAGGTTACAATGAGACCTTCGCTCCCCTGAGCTGCACCCTGATCTCTGCATGAGGATGTGATTAACCGCCATCTCCTGTCATTAACCGTGAGGGCTTTTGGCAAGCAGGCCGCTCCAAGTATTTGTCATATTAGTCCCGTTGCTCGGTCAGATCCAGTACTGGAATCAGGTTCCTGGTATGAAGCAGCTGGCTGCCGGCAGGTCTTGTTCTTGCACTTTTTTTTCCTGTGAATGGTCTATAGCTCAAGGGCCAAACATCTGACTTGACGCACAGCAGTCGTGTTACTTTATGGACCAGCATTAAACCCCAGAATGAATCATTTGCTCGTCTGTATGTGAACGGCTGCTGTTTTTGACAGTAACTGCCAAAAGCAGCAGCCAAGCAGAGGTTGAAAACAAATAAAGCACAACGTGTGTTTACAGACCTGCAGAGAACCTGTCTGCTTTGTGGGTTTTATCGTCGATGGAGCGCAGATTACGGCAAAGAGCTCACAGTCTTGGCTTGAACTGGCAGAAGCAGGTCATTGATCTTTTTTGCTGCCTCCGCAGAGCTGTGATGTGTCTGTAGACAGATTGGAAGGGGTGGGAGAGAAGGGTTGGAGCAGGCTCAGAAATGCACATGTTAAGTGGCTTCCTGATGGTGCTTCAGCAGCAGGACCCAGTTTTGCTTAGATTTCTTACCTCTTCTTGATGAGATCTCCCTGCACAAATCCTACAGTACAGAAGATGTTAGCAGCCACCAGGAAGCAGCAATGCTAACATGTAGCATAGCAACATGACAGGAGAAACTCAGCTAAAAGGCTTTACCAAGCACTGACATCCAAACTGAACACAGTTCAAACCCCAAGCATGAGAATGTAGAAAACCGTGAGAACATCTCCATCCACTTTAGAGATTCTGCTAATTTCTCCACACAAACAAGGAGTCGCGTGAAAGCCGAGACTCTGCTGGTTACAAAGACGTCTGTTTCATCACTGTGGGACAGAAACTCTGGAGCTAGCAGCCTGAACCAGAAAGAATGTCTTACTGTTGCTGTTTTGTGGTGAAATGTTTGATTCCAGCTCTAAAAACTCTGCTAATGTTCTCCCATGACTCTGCTTTTGTTTGAAATGAATCATGAAGGTCCTGCTGGTTTCCATGGAGATGAAGGAGCTTTTATAGTGAAGGATTGACTCTTCCTATCATAGTCTGTCTTGGGCTTCACTTCTTTTTGGATCCTCATGGTGGTTCTAAGGTGAATGTGGGGGCGATCCCTGGATTCTCCTGTAATTGGGTCACTTAGCTTCACTTTGTAAATGAGAAAACTGATGAAGGCGAAAACAAAACGTTTTACAAGAAGATCAGAGAGGGGGGCAGAGTGGGGGCTATAAAACAGCAAAGATGGAGGATTCTATTCACTGTTAAAGATTTGTTTTTTTACTATGCAGATACTATGCTGAGTGGTTGTAGCGGGGCTCCTGTCGGGTCGGTTTTGTTCATGTCCTATCGCCACTCTGATACTCTCCATTCAGAGGGATTTTGTTTGGAGCAGTGATAATGAATCATCAGCGGGGAACCCAAGATAAGAGGAAGGATTTAGATGTGTCTGAACAGACTCAGACATTTTGTTGGTGTCATTGTTCCCCATGTCTGCTCCTCTTTAATTCACAACCCCATCCTTTGTGTGTTCGCATTGTGAAGTGGAAGGAGTGAAGCATGACGGAATTTTTTGCCTCCAAACACACATGCTGATAAATCCAGCTGGGTTATGGCAGCAAAAGTTTTTGCAGCCCGTACGGTGCAGGTCAGCTGGAGGCGAGCGATGCTGCTGTGTGGGAAGGAAAGATGAAGCTGTGCAGGGACAGAAGGTGGGTGGAGAGGGAAATCTCTCACAGCTGCACAGCTTCACCATGCTTAACCCCTGCAGGCCGGTTCAAGGATCCCTAACATCTGTGTGTGCCGTGCATTGGGGGAGAAAATGGTTACTAACGCAATCAAGGTCTCATTTACATCCTGTGGTGCATCGTGCTGGGTGCAAAACACGCGGCTTCATCACAACCTCGGTCTGCTTTACAGTCTGAAGTGCTCGAAGCAGAGTCAAACAAATTCTCCCACTCTCCTTTTTTCTTTTACTCATTTTATTTGTTACACTTGAGGTAAATGATAAAATAGAAAAAGAACCTGATCAACAATAAGGCAACTAGGTTTGTTCATACAGTATGTAAGTGGATTTTTAAAACATAAATGAAGAAGAAAACGCTGAAGTAGCTCTGGGAACAGAAGAGCTTTAGAGATGCTGCTGGAACACCAACAAGGAGGCGGTTACACCATCCAGGAGGCTAGAAAGCAAAAGCAGTGAGACGTAATGTATAGCAGAGCCAGTTATGGAACATTTTTAAATCAAATATGTGGATTTGAAAGGATTCTGAGTTGATTTTACCATCTGTCATGTTGGAACTATGCTGTGGTTAAAGGTATTACAGACAGAAACTCTTCCATCACTGGTTTGATTCCCAGATAAACAAAGTAAACTCATAGTTTCCGTCACCTCGTCTATGTTAACATGTCAACACTGTCCACTTTAATGAGGACATGCTGAACATCCTGTGTGTTTACTGAAATAAATGAGTGGGTCCATCTGGGAGCTGAGCTCTGGGAAGACGAGCGATGAGGAGCATTCGGACCCGTGTTCCTGCCGCTATGCTCCATGCTGTTGGTCAGCCGCTGTGAGCTCCAGGAAACAGATGCAGCCTGATAAGCAGAGAGGATGTAATACCGTGCATGTCGGCTCTGTGCGAGTGTGTGTTTCCCTATTGTTAATCCGGTGTGTGTTCTCACACTTCCAGCTGCTTCCTTGTTCCAGTCGACCGCTGGGACAATCGGCCCTGCTGCTCTCAGAGAGACCAGAGGCCCCCGGTGACCGCTGCCCGGCTCCATTCACCGAGGAATACAAGAGAAGTAAATCACAGTTGTTTATTCTGTTCTCTGTGGCCATTTCCCAGAATCCGTGCAGGCCTGAGCGGTGCCATGCCGTACCAAGCAAGGCTTGATGTGAGTCAGTCCACTTCAGGGCTGGAAAAGCCGCGTAAATCACAGCTGCTTATCTGCATCTGAGACGCGGCGTTAATGCACACACGCTTGTTCAAATGTGATTGTTTGCAAGTGAGTCAGTGCTGGAACTGTTATAGGAAACACAGCAGCAGCCGGAGAGAACACATCTGAACTCCGACACGCAGCAGGAATCAGGAATAACAAAGTCTCAGTTATTGCAGGAGAGCTCCCCCAGTAACCACATGCACGTTCTTTATTTCTGCAGAGGAAGAACGACATCCTGCATGTGTAACAAAGGATTTATAAACCTTTTTGTGCGTAATTTCGGATTCTTGCAAATGTGTGTTCAAATGCACACACACACACACACACACACACACATACACACACACGCGGGAACTCACAAGCACAAAATAAATTTGCAAAACACTTACAAAAATGTACAAACATTAATATTTAATACACAAACTTTTCACCTGCAACACCACAAATCTAAAAGTTTCATGTTTAAAAAAGACTAACGATAACGAATTGTTGCATGAATCTTCTCACATGCATGAACAAACTGCATTTACATACACATCAGTTCAAACTGCATGAGAGGTCCGTTCACACATCCAGGGATTTGTCTGTCCGTCCGTCACCAACCATCTCTGTGCGTGTCAAGTGATTCATGAACATATAACGGTTTTTATTTGTAGGAACCTTTTTATACACAGAACTGATGGATGTGTGAGGCTAAAGGTAACAAAAAAAACTGTGTAAATTTAATGTTTGTACATTTTTGTAATTTGTGTGTAAATATATTTTTTGTTTCATCATTCGTAGACGTGTGTGTGCATCTGAACCCACTGTTACACAGAAACTGGTGTACTCGGTTTATAAATCCTGTGTTCCACATGCACGATGTCAGTCTTTCCTGCATACCTAATGCTCCTCAGACAACAGGAAGCATGGTACATCATTTTTATTCCACGCTGCGTGATCCCAACCTTTATCAGTCTTATAAAAAGGTGACCTTTATATGAAATAAGCACAGACCCTCCCGTACATAAAGTTAATTCCAGGAAACATGATGCAGGTGTTAGCATTGAATATCAATGCCTCTATCTCCATCTTTTTTCCTTTTTTATTTCTTTAACAGGCAGCAACTTTGGCTCTGAGCGAGGAAACTTTCCCCTTGGTGATACGGACTTGGTGAAAGATATTCCTGTGTAAAATTCATGAATTCATAACTTTTGAGGGTATATTTCACTACTGATCTATTGGGCCGTGATAAGAATTCAAAGGTGAATGGCGCTGGAGGACATCTTCAAAGTGGTGGAGGACATCACAGGAAAGCCAATGAGGCACGTTGCCCTCCTCCAGCCTCCTCAGAATACATTCCATGTGCCTCCTCCTCACAATGTGATGCGCTGTCGGAGGAAAAATCAAATGCCATCGGAGTCTGCTGCCATTAACTTGATTTACATGGGGTTTCAGTCAAACTCTGACACCAAGAAAAAGAAAAAAATGGTTGTGTCGGCAAATTTCATCTGAATTTGTTAAACTACGACAAGCCTGGTGTCGATAGAGACACTCACACTGAAGGACAGCATTAATCAAAGGAAGGAGGCATGTGGTGGAGTTAAACACTGGAGCTACGACATCTATATGTCCTGTCTGACAGCAGCTCAGCGGCTTCCCCTCTGCAGAGCGTCGCTATCAAAGCTAACAGCCTTTAGCATGTGTCAGCGGAGGCGGATAACCCCGGGTAGATGCAAGAGGACAGGGAGGCAATCAAAGGCAGTCGGCTCAACTGGAGGTGACAGTGGTCAACTTCTGGAGGTGATAAAGGCCTTTGAACCTGAAAGCTGCTCCAGGCCCCACCCCTCCCCGAGTCTGGCCCCAGAGGGGTCAACTTTGATTTAGGCCCCTAGGGATCCTGGACAGCTCTCTTCATCTCTGCTGGAGATAGAGAGCTTAAGAGAGACAGAGAGCAGGATAAAGAGGGAGGTAGTCCACATCTATCAGATACTGGTCCATCAGTGGTGGCTGCAGGAAGGGTCAACATGCTTGACCTCAAACACTTGACTGGGAATGTTGGGAAGAAAACCAGATAAGTGGATCTGTAGGAGCAATGGCATCTGCTGACGACAGCACTCAGGCAGCACATCTCTGAGTGCTGCTTAAACAAAAAACCTGGATCCTCCTCATGTTTTCAAACCAACAAAAATCACAGAGTCGTTCAAGGTCGGTCTTTTAGACCCTGCTGGATTTTACAGCCCAGACCGTCAGAAACACTCAGCATAACAAGGAAAATATGTTTGAGGGATGGAATAGTCTTTTCCCTGAGAGACATGCAGAGTAAGGTTATGAAACAACCGCTTTCCCTTCCAAAATGTTATTATGGTTTATGTCATGTCTGCCTGGAAAGCAAATGATATATCTTGGCATTCATGTTAGATGATCTCCTTTTAGTTATTCTGGAGAGACTCCAGAATGAGGATCTGCAAAGTACAGAGTGCTTTCAGAACGCTGCCTCAGACTGTTAAAATACAACCTTAAATCCAAATAAGCAGCTTCTAAAAGAAGAGTGCTGAAAGGACGCTGCGTAAAATGTAAACATAAACAGAATTTACTGATTTCCAAACCTCATCAGGTCACATTTACTACCAGTAGAAGATAAACAACATCTCAGATGATGAAACCGAAACATTTTACCATGTGATGGAAAATATGAGCTGATAGTGAATCTGATGGCAGCAACATGTCTGGAAAAAGTAGTTCCAGGGTGATGTTCAGCATGGTGTAGCATCCTCTCTTCTTCTAACAACTGTCTGGAAACATCTGGGAAGTGAGGAGGATTCTAGCTGCTCTACAGTCCTGGACCTTGGTTGCTGGATTTCTGCTTCCATGATGCTCCAGATGTTTAGTATTGGTGAAAAGTCTGGACTGCAGGCAGGCCAGTTCAGCAGCCGGACTCTTCTCCTGTGAAGCCATGCTGTTATGATGGAAGCAGGATGTGGTTCAGCATTGTCTTGCTAAAATCTGCAAGGTCTTCCCTGAAAGAGACGTCGTCTGGATGGGAGCAGATGTTGCTCTAAAACCTCCATGTACTTTTCAGCATTGATGGAGCTTCACAGATGTGGAAGCTGCCCACGCCATAGACATTAATGCAGCCCCATCCCATCAGAGATGCAGCTTTTCACCTGTCCACTGATAACAAGCTGGATGCTCCCTCTCCTCTTTAGTCTGCAGGACACGCCGTCCATGCTTTCCAGAAACTAGTTCACATTTTCATCCAGGTTTCCACTTTGCCTCAGACTATTTTAAATGAGCTTTGGTCCAGAGAAGACGGCACTGTTTTTGGATCCTGTTCACATCTGGCTTCTTCTTTGCATGATGGAGCTTAAACCTGCATTTGTGGATTTCAGGGTGAACTGTGTTCACAGACAGTGAGTTCTGGAAGTCTTCATGAGTCCATGCAGTGGTTTCCAGTAGAGAATCATGTCTGCTTATAATGCAAAAGATTACCAGGATTTCAACGTTTTCCCGTGCATACGGAGATTCCTCCTGATTCTCTGAATCTTCTGATGATATTCTACACTGTAGATGGTGGATCTTCAAAGTCTGAGGAACATTTTTCTGAACTTGTTTTACAATTTTTAGATCCAGTTCATCTCAGATTGGCAAACCTCTGTCCATCTTTCCATCTGAGAGACTCTGCCTCTCTGAAATGCTCCTTTTATACCCAGTCATGTTACTGACATGTTGCCAATTAAACTGATTAGTTTTCAAATGCTCCTCCAGGTGTTTCTGATTTACTTTTCCAGCCTTTTATTGTTCATGTTGCTGAAAATGTTTCAGTTTCATCATCTGATATGTTGTTTATCTTCTACTGGGAATAAAATATGAGTTGATGGGATTTGAAAATCAATGGATTCTGTTTGTAGTTAAATTTCACACAACGTCCCAACGTTTTTTAGGATTTGGGTTTGTAGTCTTTTCCTCTTTCATGTCAGAGTAACATTTCCCAGATAAAATAGTTGGTGAGCTCTTGGTGTAATTGATATTAGTGCCTAAATTCCTCTGCAATTCCAACCCAGGAGGAAACTTTGTCACTTTGTTTTAAAGTTCTTCCCATGAAACAGGGCTGCAAAGGTCAAGCCTAGTCTTTCTGACATCATCATTTCCATTATTTCTTTATGTGCAGAATGAATGGGGTTAAATGTGGTAAGACTAACTTCAGAATAAGCGCGGGGGGTGGGGGGGTGTCTTCTGATCTGGTTGGGGCAACAGAGGATGTTCCAAATTTTTAGACATGTTATTGCCATCAGATTAACACTCAGCTCATATTTTCCATCCCATGGTAAAATGTCTCAGTTTCATCATCTGATGTGTTGATTATCTTCTACTGGTAATAAAATATGACCTGATGAGATTCTGTTTATATTTACGTTTTGCAGCGTCCCAACATTTTGTTGCTTCCCTATTTGTGAAGTTCCCAAATTCATTTAAATTCGTCCCTCGCAGTAAAAGACATCACTGGTCCAGGATTTTCCGAGGAGGTGAAAGGTCATGAGGGGGATTCCAGGTGAGCTCTGCCTGCAGGCAGTCAAGAGGCAGAAGAATGAGTGCTACAGCTCATTGTGCTCAGTCCACCATGTTCAAATCCTGCCTGCCCACCCGTCGCACATGTGCATGCATGCGTGTAAATACAAACACATCCTCTACATATAACAGAGCATCTATAATTGCATCTCTTCTATGAAGCAGAGGGAAAAATAACTAGAGGCCTGAGCTAGCTGATAATGCCACAAAGTCAGAGAATATTTAAGCAAATTGAGTTACGTCTGGTTGAGCAGGTTTGCCTCACTCTTCATTTTAAAGCCCTTTGAGAAGAATAACCCCAGGAGTTATATATGTTAGAGAAAAAAAAGTGCTGAATGCTTCTGTCTTTCTTGCAGCTCAGGGATGCTAAAACGTCTGACCTGCACAAGCAAATAAAAAGCAAGCAAGAAGCTGTAAAATTGATTAATTCAGTCAATGATACTCAATATGTTATTTCTTGTACGTGTGACCGCTTGGGGCTAATGACTCGCCCTTTATTGGTTATTACTCGCAGTCCTCATCTTTGAACATTACACCTGTGTACAATGATATCTTTATATTTATGATCCCTCTTTCTTTAACATTGACAATCAGCCAGAATGGTGGAGGGAGGGAGGGATGGAAGGATGGGTGGAGGGAAGGATGGGTGGAGGGAGGGATGGTGCACCAAGCCCTGTGCCGAGCCTGATGAGGCAAAGCAGAGAGAACATCAATTATTCAACGCTCAAATCACAAAAATAAAGATGGCAAAACCAAATTGTTTTGAAAATTTCCTGAGGAAAAAAGAAACGTTGGCGAGCCTCCCGAAACGCTGCTTGAAAATGCTCTTTGAAGGTAATGAGGCATGCTCATGGCACAGAGAGGCGGTGCCATGGCAAAGCGGCTTGTTCTCCACTGGCTTTCTTTCCTGCTTACATATCACTTTACTGAAGCACGCCTGCATTTCTAACGAACCTCCATCAAGCCTGGGTCTTTTAAAGAAAGCAATGTGGGGGAAAAAGGTGGAGGAAACTTTCTGTCTGAGTTCATGACTCTCTGAACTAAATCTAAACTGGGTGAAATTCACCTTTTTTCCGTCTTCACCAGCTTAAATTCAATATAACTCTTCATCCTATTAAAAAGTACACCACTGCTCTCTGCTGCAATGAGAAATTTAAACTCACCATTATTCAGGCTTTTTTATGGGTGATGAGATATTAGCGAATCTTCTTTCTGGTCGTTAATATTCCATTAAAATAATATTTTCATTGTATCTCACAAAACCCCTCAGAGTATGATGAAGGATGTGGAAATGCAATGCTTATCAGCAAGGTTTTTGGTAGTAAAAATGATGAAGGGATCATGAAAAATGCATGTGAGAGAGTTTGAAACTTCACTGATTATTTATTTATCATATGTGGATGTATAATCCTGGTTATTATTGATCCCCATCAGAGCTGACCTAGAGCTAAACCATAAATCAGGCAGCTGAAGGTGATTCTGCGTTTTTTTAAACACAAAAATTCAATTATTTTCTCATATTTAAATTAAGGTAATGTCCATTCCTGATGGCTACTTCCAGCAGGATAATGCACCATGTCACAAAGCTCAGATCATCTCCACCTGCTTTCTAGAACATGACGATGAGTTCTCTGGACTCCAACGGCCTTCTCAGTCACCAGATCTCAGTCCAGTAGAGCAGCTTTGGGATGTGGTGCAACGGGAGATTCTCATCATGGATGCAGCCGACAAACCTGCAGCAACTGTGTGATGCTGTCATGTCAATATGGAGCAAAAGGTTTCCACCACCTGGTTCCATCTATCACACCAAGAATTAAACATGGCCGACCGGGTACCAGAAGGTGGACCTGATGAGGAGGATTTTACTGTAAGTTTAAAATGATCTGTGATGTTTTCTGTAGTGGAGCTCTGTCTCTGACTAATGTCTGCATAACTAAACTGAAGGCTCCACAGCATGACACCATGATGCCTATTAGTCTGTTTACTTTCTTTTTGAGGACACTTCAACATGTGTTCCATCCTTCTGAGCTACAGCCTTCCAAAAGAAGAGTAAGAAGTACAAGTTGAGGAGTGTTGTGCAGGACGATGATGTTGCAAGGTCATCATAAAATCCCACATCATGCAGTCTGCTGCCAGATCACAGTGGTGTGGTAAAAAAAAAGATTTATGTTCAAACTGGTGCCATTTGATTCTTGACCGACCCCTGCTGGAGCTGATTTCATGATGTCTGAAACACACGATGACCCCAGGACATCAATGATGATGCAACCCAGTGTGTCCTGGTAGATATTTCTTTTACAAAACATAAACAACAAAAACAAAAACTAATCAATCCTTAAAATTTGGCTCGATCTAGGACGTCCATCTCTTCTACCATCACCAGCGTCTCTGGAACAGCAGTGTGTAGCTCTGTGGGGTAAACTATGATGGATATTTTACCCTTTAGGTGATCTACAGAAGTTTTCCAGGCATTTCTATCCTGTCCAGGAGGTTTACAATCCAGCCACTAAATGTAGTTTTATTCAGAGACTCTATCTGGTAAATCCACAATGATTCATGGTAACAGCATTATTTATCACATTTCATCATAAAAAAAATCACTGTCACTACTGTGTTGCTAAGAGACCTCTATTCAGACCTGGACATGATGATGAAGCCACTTCCTGTCAAACTTTCCACCAATCAGAGAGCTTAGATTGACGGTAACGTCCAATCAGGAGCAGCCAAAGATCAACCAGTGAGCAGAAAGTTCTATGTGTGTCTGAAAAGAAGAAAAATAAAGCTCCTCTATGGCTGGAATGAAGCCAAGAAGACGTTTCTGATGCACGGTGGCGCCACAAAGCAGCTGAACTGGAGTTGGTTTAGTGAGGATAGCAGGTAAATAGTAGCAGAAAAAACTGGAAATGAGGAAAAAGTGGAAACAGTGGAAATAGTTTCTGTTGTTTGTTTCAGTGCCATTATTTTTTCTCCTGAAAGCCAAGACTTGAGAGAATGATGCAGATGAGAAAAGGTTTGGTCACTGTTGATCTGTGTGTTATTTCTACAAAGTTCTGTTAGTAATAAATTCTGTTTTCTTCTTCTGGTCGGCCTTAATGCTGCTATATCTATTCATACATTCATTTTACATCATTTTAGCCTCATAATCTGAAGCTGAGAAACATCATGTCTGATGCTGACTGGTTTATACTCGGATGAAAAGCTCCAGCTTCTACAGACTGGTTTAGATGAAAAAAAATATTTTTCTTTGTGTCTTCATGAGCAACTTGCTCTTAAAAGTGGTGACAACAGTTCTTTAATGTAAAATCCACATCGAAACAATGCCCTTTAAATTTCTCCTAGAAACAGATGAAGAGGAAGAAACCAAATCCAGCTAATCTGCAATGCATTAGCTAGCACACTAACAGTATGTTACAGCCCATTAGTGGTTAACAATGATAGCTGATTTTCAGATGGCACAGATAGCCATTACAGTAATTCGCTCCAGCCTGCGTCAACTCCCCAATGACAACCGCTGCTTCCAGCCCTGACATTAGATCAATAATGCAAAACCTACCTAAAGTTCTGCTTCCTGGTTTCATTTAAAAGAGCTTCTTCTCTAACTAATGATGCAGGTTAATTGGCTTGTCATCGTTGGGGAGTGTACTGGGAAAAGAAACAGGAGTGAATTAGAAAACAGGAATACTACAGGGATGTTTCCGTTCCTCTCCGGGCTCTGCCTCTCATGGTTTCCCTCTGACCACCAAATTGCAGCACTTGTGTGTGTTTTGCTTTTTGCAGGGTCAATATGTTAAGGAGGGAACGGTTTACAGAGGAAGCAGCAAGAGGAGAAGCACTTTAAGGAAAAAGGGGTCATCTTGACTCCAGACTGAAAATTCTTTTCATATTCAAAATACTCACAAATGAATGAATCCAAAAGCAGCTCATCACTGGGAGCTAAAAGCTATAAAAAACCATTTCTATCCACCAGTAAGACTCTTATCTGTTCATTCATCAGAAGTTACCCTGGAGACTGCAAACACACATGCATTCAGCTGGTCAAACATATGGTCCATTATGTACATGCTGTGTATACTGTTGTCCCATTTCCTCCCCAAGGGTGCCCCCCGGGGGGTCCATCGATTGCCACCACTTATTAATCTGACTCTAGGTGGACACTAGGCCGGCTCTCCAACAGGATGCCATTAGAGTGTCACTGTCGCACATTATTGTGAATAAGTCATGAGGAAGGCGGTTAAAGCTGCAACTTCCTCCCACATTAGGATAAACGACTTTCAGGAAGGAGGCACATTTTGTTAATATGCATGTAGAGGGATACACGAGGTCAGCAGAGACAGACGGGGGATGGAAAAAAGGCCGATAAACCAGATTTAAGGACTGGGGACAAACTAGAGTCTCCACATTCAAGATCAATCACTGAGAAGATGCAGACTCAGAGCTTTTCTTCCAGCCAGAAAGGCAGAGTTTGGCCTGATTCATCCTGACTCTGAATCAGGTAGAAGCAACATTACTGGCACTAAAGTTTCATCCTTTTCTAAACCACTACTTAGGATTTTCATACATCAGCTGTTAGAACTGGAACCATCCAGATTATAGGCCAAAGAGCTTTTTAAGCCTCCATGCTTAACCTGTTGTCTGTGTGGCCGCTGCCCAGCGGCTCCAAGCTGGAGTCATGAAGTCCGAATTTCTGTTTGAGGGGAATTGCTTTATGGGTCACATTAATATTAATATTGTTATTATTATAATAATAATTATTATTATTATTATTATTATTATTATTATTATTATTATTATTATTATTTTTAGTAGTAGTAGTAGTAGTAGTAGTAGCAGAATTGTTGTTGTAATTATTGTGGTAGTGTTAGTTACGGCTGGGGGTAGTTTTCGGGTAGCTACCTGCTACTGAGGATGCACTCATACCAGGGTAGTTCAAGGGATTCTGTTCGATTAGGCAGGACTTCCAAACATTTTGGTTTGGTTTGGTTTGCTGTCACACTCTTTACTCAAGCGGGCTAAACCACCTAGACGACATCATGCAATTACAACAACTGCTCCAAACGGACCGGACCACCCGTGGAACCGGACCAGGGTTAATTTAACATGGATCAAACAGTGCTAGTGTGAACATGTCCCAGATTAAGCATAGGATATTAGGTTATTGTCAGTAGTAAAACTGGTGGATCAAAATTAGCTATGTAGCCATTTTGTTTGTTTAGCTTGGTTAGTGCTGTTAGCAAGAAGGCTGTTTCCAGCATCGGCTGCACATCGGCAGGAATGGGACATAACTGAGTCTATGGGCTCAGTATGAAGCTATAAAGATGTTGCAGTTGTAAATGAATGTTTGCAAAATTTCAGAGTTTGTGTTTGTAAATCAAGTTTTTTCACATTGTGAAAAAAAAATCTGCCTGAAAAACTTCAGTTTGTGAATTTGTAGAAAAGGCACGCTTGTAAAAAAGATTTAAATCTGTAAAGAAAAAATAGAAGTTCTTCTGCAAACATCATTACCCTTGTTCCATCTGATTGGATGAAGACGAATCAAGCTGTTTAATCAGAAAGGAGACACCTTCCTGTCCTTTGTCACTGCTGAAGGCTCTTGAAGGAAAGCTGGTGGATTTTAGAGGGCTGAGTAATTGTAATGTAATGGAACTGACCGCATGGTGTGTCCATCAAAATAAAGTCCCGCCCCTTTTAAAGATTCTTCTGGTTCATTACAAAGAATCGGCTCTTAGAGTCGGTTAGTTTATGAATAACGCATCACTACTGAGCTCTATGAGCGCAAAGCAGTGAAAGGAAAAACCTGAGAGTCGACTCTTCTGATTCTCTCCAAAGAATCGGATCTCAGAGACTCACCTCCTGCACATGACACATCATTTTAGTAGACGGTATCCAGCGTATGAGGTTGCACAAGCATGCATGCAAAGTTCATCTCCAAACTCCAACAGTGGCAAAAACTGTGTAGTAACAAGCTTTTTTATTTAAAAAAAAAACATGTCTGAATCAGAAGCCCAGCCGTACTGTTAGTTTCACATCTTTGATGTGAATTAATGTCTCAGCTTTCGCACTGCTGCAGATTTCACTGTTTACTGCTATGATAGACTGCTGATTAGTCGGGTGTATTCTTTGCAAAGTGCTCGGAGACAAACTCTTGACAAAGGGCTGCATAAATAAACAGACTGTTAGAGAATCAGCAGTATTCTTCATGCACTTGTTTGCCTGTGGAATTATTATCCAATGCCAGAAAAGCCAACGACATGTCAGAGGACCGATGCCTCAGAGAGGAGTTCAGCATTATGCAACCAAAACAATCATCACTGAGGGCCAAGATTTTATAAAACAATCCCCCCACATGGTAACGTGATCAATTAAAAGGAGCAACGAGCATCATTTATGTTCCAAATCCATCCCACCGGACTTCATTACAACGCAGGGCTGCAAAGGTAAAGACAGCTCTGCTCTAATTGAGACCCTGTAGGTTTGTCGGACTTCATTTTACAGCATACTAGATGTCAGTATGAATTTCATTTAACTTGCATTAGAATATGAAATTTAAATAAATGAATGACTACAGTTTGCAACCAAACCAGTAAAAATAGCTCCATAATTTGCAGGATTCTGACTTCTCTGCAGGAATGCAAACTAACTGCAGTTGAAACACTTGTACTTGTAAGCAGATATTTAATGATGATAGCATCTGCTGCTTGGAAGACAAAATGGTCCCCCCGCAGGGTCCGGATCAGTCTGCACTCATCAATAGACGGGGTCAAACCAAAGCTCAGCTGGAAATAGCAGGGGGAGGGGGGGTCTGCAATGTAGAAATATCACTGTGGCATTTACAGTTAAGGTTTGTCTGCGGGGTGAGGAAAGGTGCACTTAACTGACTCATCGTGGACGTAATCAAGCAGACAGACTGCAGGATTTTTACTTTTTGAGCCCCGCCAGCCTAGCTTCCGCAGACATTAGAGAGAAGAAGCTTCTTGTGAAACCTTGGCTGATGTTTCCCATCCTGCTTCGTTTTCATTAAGGAGGCCATAACACCAAGAGGATGCCGTTTGAATGATGACATGTTCAGCAGGAGAACTTGTTTACAAGAACATCCCTCGCTTTTAAGGAAATTGGGAGCATGTGTCCAGGTGTCCTGCATGTTTGGATTGGGTTTGACTTTTAACTGAACTCTTGTTAATTAAAGAAAATTTTAACGAAGCTAACTGAAAGAAAGAGAGATGCTCACCCTGTTGTGTTTATAACTCGGAAAAGCACAATAAAAATTTAAATATTAAAAACAAAGATGGCCGACACATGAAGCACACAAGGTTTTAAGCTTCTTGGTTTAATTCCTCCGTTCACCAGAAGAGAGAGATGATTATTATTTACTGAGTTCTACATAATGTGGAAACAAGGACGTTGGAGATGTTCATAATGGAGCTTTGCTGCAGGGGTCAGCGTCTGGATGGAGGAAGAGCTCTCCGAAAAGGCGCCACCATCATTAATCTCATCATCTGACAGTGTATCTTTTTTTCTCCTTTTTTTGTTAACAAATTGGGATGCAAATTGCATTTGTTTGCTTTTTCCCTCCAAAGCTTTTTAGGTTGATTTAAAGCTCCTGCATGTCCTGCAATCACTCACACACAGAGGATAATGTTTTCTGGCATGATGGAGCTGGCCCAAGCTCAGATGAATGTTCCTCCTTCCCGCCAGGTCGGATTTTCTCCTGCTTGTCGCGCTGCATGTGTGCACAAATCAATCAGGCTCCTTGTTCTAATCACTCCCACTTATATCACCCTGCAAATAAATGACACTGCTGAGAAAAGGGAGATCAATAGAGGGATAAATTGAATGTCTGCCCACTTCCTGCCCACAGGGCTGGGGTGGAGGCCGGGGAGGGGACGGAGACCCCAGCTATAAAGAGGACAAAACTGGACGGGTTTGTTCTTTTGTCTTCCACTTGAAGTGATTTCCAGCTCAGATATGTACTTTCTTCACGTCCTGCATCCTCCAATGATGTCAAACTCTATTTCTCTAATTCTGGTGTCATGACCGTAGTCCAGTGGTCTTCTTGTCCATTTCAGCCCGTTCCCTGTTCTTTAAATCAATCTCTGCCCTATTATTCTCCATCAGGCCCTGTTCACACTCACATGTATAATTTGAAAGATTTACCTCCACATTTATTCCTCTCGTCCTCATAAACAAACCGACTGGTAGCTGTTGATGCTAAACCTGAGGAGGATCAGCAGATCTGTGGATACAGATGGAAAATAAAATATTCTATAACACACAATATGATTATAAATGACCAAACTTTAGGAAATGAAACTGTTTCCCTTTAATAAAATTTTTTATTGAAGTATTTGTTCTCCTAAATCAGACTGTTAATTCCCTTTTTATTAAATGTAAAAAGGCGTTATGATCTGAGGAGGTCTGTTCTGATCCCTCCAACCTGTTTTTCCCTTTACCTTCAACCTTCTGTGATGAGCGGAGTACCTGCTGAGAGGTGTGACCACCTGCTGAAAGGTGTGACCACCTGCTGAGAGGCGTGGCCACCTGATGAGAGGCGTGGCCACCTGATGAGAGGCGTGGCCACCTGCTGAGTCATGCCCAGACAAACCAATTCCACAGGTTTCCTCTCTGGTTTCCTTCCTGGTTTTCCCAGGTTCCCTCCTAATTTTCCTCCCGGGTTTCCACCCAATTTCCGTCAAAGTTTTCCTTCTTAGTTTACGTTCTGATTTCCCCCCTGGTTTCCTCCCAGTTTCCCTCAAAGTTTTTCTCCTTAGTTTCCTCCCTGGTTTTCTCTCAGTTTTTCTCTCTGGTTTCCTTTCCGGTTTCCTTCCTGGTTTTCTCTACAATTTCTCCCCCAGTTTTACTCCAATGGTTTCCTTCTTGGTTTCCTCTCTGGTTTTCTCCCAGTTTCCCTCCCTGGTTCCTTCCTGGGTTTCCTCCCAGCTCTCTGCCAGTCTCCTTTGAGCTGGGAATAAGTCATGCTCCGAGTCAGAGCCGAGTCCAACGTGTTCTGAGAGCCAAGCTTGGGTTTGGTTTAAAGTGCTGGTGGTAAGCCATAACAGGTTAAATTACAAGCAAAGAGGAACCCTCTCCCTCCTGTCCATCTTTCATGAATGACTCATCTTTAATGCAGGCCTCGCAGATACATTTTATTATTATTCACTCGGTCTGCAGGAGCTGCAGGAGGGGAATATGGTCCAGCAGAGCTTCTGTAGCTTGTTTAAGATTCAAGACTCGAGAAGTCTTTCTTGTCATTACGCATTCACATAACAAAGTTTCTTTTGGTAATTCTCTCAAAGCTAAATACACATGATTTGAAATACACTTCTTGTCTTTAAGTGTAAAACTGATCAGAAGAGAGCAGAAACAGGGTTGACTTCAGGAACAAAAGATTACAGACTTACACTTTTCACATACAATGAACTTTTTGCTGGATCAGTCCCTTTTATTTATTTTAATTTATTCAGTCATTTATTCAGCAGCAGACTGGAAGATCCAGAATTCCCAACAGTCATTCAACCAATCATGGAATGGATCCGACTTCTACGTTCTGGACCCAAACCAACAGCTTGGAGCAGGACAAGATGCCTCTTTTTGTGACTGTAATCTATTTCGTCGTATCTCAGAGTGATCCCAGATTTAGATTCAGATTTAATGCTAAGATTTTCAATCCAACCCAACTTTATTTATAAAGCACTTTAAAACAACCACAGTGGACCAAAGTGCTGTACAAACAATAATCGTACAGTAAATAACATTATTAAAGTTTTAAGAAACATTAAAAATGAATTAAAGACTACACATTTTATATTAACTCTCCTATTAATTTGGCCCATATTAAATAAAAAAAAAAATCAAAATAAATAAATAAATAAACATTTCTTTTTGGTATGAAACTTTATGGCTTAATTAGTGTAACAACACATAAAATGAAAATGGCTCATTTCCCATATTTAAATCATTTGACTTGATTTGAAGTCAGCTGGTCTATTTCACCTTGAAAAGAAAATAATTGTCTCATGTTCATTCATCAGCAAGATTTAATAAATAAAATAAAATAAAATAAAATAAAATAAAATAAAATAAAATAAAATAAAATTGAGAAATGTCATGTAACCACAAGGCCTCCGCTCTCCTTAGAGCAGTGGCACGGGTTTTAACACTGTCAGTCAGCATATTTTAGTCTTTGTGGAGTGTGTTTTATTTTGAAAAGCTTGTCATCCTGTTTATATTCCTTCCCTGTCTAATTGGTCAGTAACTTTAAGAATGTGCTTGGTTACAGCAGAAACGTGTACATTCCATTTTGGACCCTTTTAAGCAGTAATTAAGATGAATCTAGAGACGTAATTCTTCTCATTTAGCTTTCATGCTGTAGATGGAGCCTCCGCCGTCCGGCTGGTGAACGCAGAAAGCAGAACGAGCCGAAGGCTGAGGTAACACCGGGGTCGGAAGCAGCAGAGGACGGCTCAGACCAAAGATGAACCAACATTACAGACGGATGACATGTATGAATGTAATAACACACAGAAGGAAACTATTAGTTGTTCATGATGGATTCTTTCAGCTTTAATCAGCAGGTTTGACTACTGCCTGTTTATTTGCTTTACCTCATTATAATGAAACTTTTAAATAATTAATTACTTGGATCCTTTTCTTGCTAGTGAACAGAATTGTGGAAAAATAAATGAAGGTGTTTTTTTATGATAAATTGAAAGCAATTACATAGTAAATATAAAGGACAGAGCACACAGTAATTATCGCTCCACTCATTTATAATGCAGCATGCTGTTTCCAGAGGAACTCATGATACATTATATTTAGTTTTTCCTGTGCGCACTTCCAAGAACACTGTGCAGATAAATACATATATGCTCTAACTTCCTGTATATGTTGGTTATGTAACCAAAGACACATTTTTCTTTTTTATTTCTGCTGACAGTGTGAAATGCCCGACTTCCATGGGAAGTGACAGTGAAATCACAGGCTATAAATGAGTCTGAGACCTTTCTGGGCAACATCCACACATCAGCTGCTAATTTCTTGATTACAAATGTATAAACTAAGTGGAAATAAAAAAAGGGGAAAAGCAATTTGTTAAAGCGCCGGCTCCCTAATGCCAAATGCAAAGTACTACGTGTTAACAGAGAAAATAGAAAATAAATTAATTCCACTGAGTAATTTTTTATGCAGTTTTAACTCTGGGAGTTTCTTTGATCTGGATAATTTTGATCATGTAGCTGTTTAATCATAAAACAAGCCCTGTTTTTCTTACACAGCCTTATGGTGCTTCACTAAATCATCCAAAGGAGGATTTGAAACTATTGTTCTGCACAAACTACCAATAAACAACCTGGTTTGTAAAGTCTGGATGCAGCATAAAAAAGTTAATAAAAACAGAATTAAATGATTTCTAAATCTCAACCCACATTTTGTTCCCAGTAGAAGATAAACAACATATCAGATGATGAAACTGAAACATGTTAGCATCAGACGGAAAATATGAGCTGGTAATGAATCCAGATGTTTAGTATTGGTGAAAGGTCTGGACTGCAGGCAGGCCAGTTCAGCAGCCGGACTCTTCTCCTGTGAGGCCATGATGCTGTGATGGATGCAGGATGTGGTTCAGCATCGTCTTGCTGAAATCTGCCAATTAAACTGATTAGTTTTCAAATGCTCCTCCAGGTGTTTCTGATTTACTTTTCCAGCCTTTTATTGTTCATGTTGCTGAAAATGTTTCAGTTTCATCATCTGATATGTTGTTTGTCTTCTTCTGGGAATAAAATACGAGTTGATGGGATTTGAAAATCAATGGATTCTGTTTGTAGTTAAATTTCACACAACGTCCCAACGTTTTTTAGGATTTGGGTTTGTAGTCTTTTCCTCTTTCATGTCAGAGTAACATTTCCCAGATAAAATAGTTGGTGAACTCTTGGTGTAATTGACATTAGTGCCTAAATTCCTCTGCAATTCCAACCCAGGAGGAAACTTTGTCACTTTGCTTTAAAGTTCTTCCCATGAAACAGGGCTGCAAAGGTCAAGCCTAGTCTTTCTGACATCATCATTTCCATTATTTCTTTATGTGCAGAATGAATGGGGTTAAATGTGGTAAGACTAACTTCAGAATAAGTGCGGGGGGTGGGGGGGGGGGGGTGTCTTCTGATCGGGTTGGGACCACAGAGGATGCCCGACTTTGTTTCCCATGTTCTCCCCAGCCAGAGAAAACACTGGAAAACGGCACGTTCTCATCAGTTAAGCCTGGTGACACCACGACCCCAGGAAACGCATGAGTAAATACTGAAGCTGGGAGGGGGCTGGAGGTTGGAGGGGGCAAGGGGGGGAGACATGGTGAGTGGAAATGCCTCAAAATCTTGCTGCAGTGGATGTGAAAGCAGCACCTATTACCAGCCACCTGTGCTTCATTTAGGTTAAATCCTTCATTAGGCTTTAAAAGCTCATTTATTTTCATTTTCTGATCCCCACTGTGTTGCTTTTCTGGGTCTAACAAGCTGTCAGATGCAATTTAATCCTTCAGAGTCTGGCCCTGGTTCAAGGCCTGCAGGTGATGCAACATTTCTTAAATACTTTTTCATTTCATAACTCCAAATTTCCAGTATTTCTCTTTGCTTTGATGCATATTTATCTGTAATAAAGAATCGGGTACATGCCCCGGTTTCTTCTGTTAAACCCAGAATGTGATGACTTTACTGGTGGGTGATGACAGAAGTGTTGTCTGCTTTGTGTTTCCAACCACAACAGAAGATCTTTTTTTCTCTTCATGTAATTGAGCAGATAACTTGTTATGGTTTTCATGATTACGGGACCAAAAAGGTCTAAATTACATCCAGATGTTTCAGTTACAGAAATCCAGCCTTTGGTTTGTTGCTGCAGTAAAGATGTGGAGCTCCAGAAATAACAGAAACTGACTGTTTGCAGGCAGTTTAAATACAAAAGAAATAATCTCATTAATATTCTGCAGTATGTGATTCAAACTGAGCATCCTCATCATTTGCTACACCTAATTTCCTGTTAACACAAAAACCTAACCAGCCAATCACATGGCAGTGTGTTGTGATGTAGACATGGCTTCAAAGAGAGAGAATCAGAATGAGGAAGAAAGAGAATTTAAGAGACATTGGCAGGGTTGCTGGTGAGTGAGGGTTTCCAGTCCATCACAAAGCCACTGACTAAAATTAGATAAACCTTTGCTCCAGATTGGCAGAGACAGAAGCGAACTAAGGGGATGCCCCCACCCCCACCACCACCACCACCTTTCCTCATGGAAAATCTTAATTTCATGCCATTTTCACCATGGCCATGTGTCAAATAACTGATCAATTGATTAATCTGTTCTTGTTGCAGGCTACTGCTGTATGGTGCAGAAGAGGAAATGAGGAAAAAGTGGAAACATGGAAGTAGTTTCTGTTGTAGTTTTGTTTCAATGTGAATATTTTGTCTCCTGAAAGCCAAGACTTGAGAGAATGATGCAGATGAGAGAAGACTTGGTCACTGTTGATCTGTGTGTTATTTCTACAAAGTTCTGTTAGTAATAAATTCTGTTTTCTTCTTCTGGTCGCCCTTTATGCTGCTAAATCTATTCATACATTCATTTTACATCATTTTAGCCTCATAATCAGCTGCTACAGACTGGTTTATACTGGGATTAAAAGCTTCAGCTACTTCAGACTGGTTTATACTGGAATTATACGCTTCAGTTGCTACAGACTGGTTTATACTGGGATTAAAAGCTTCAGCTGCTACAGACTGGTTTATACTGGCATTCAAACCTTCAGCTGCTACAGATTGGTTTATACTGGGATTAAACGGGTTACCAAAGTTGCTGCTGCAGCTACATGCATTTTTAGTAAAGCACGATCTCAGAAAAGCTGTTGAAGTGAAGTCACTGTGTGTAAAATGTTTGCAGTGAACTTGCTGAAGGCGTTTCCTCTCAGAAAGCTTCCTCAGGGAGGACAGAGTGTTCCTGACACTGGCTGTGATTCAGACCTCTGGAAACCATGGAGGGATATCCCCACTCGTCCTCCTCCAAAGGATGAAGGGGGGAGTTTAGTGTGTTTGAGATGGGAGTGTGCATACACTCAGGATTATCTCACCGTCTGCAGCTTTCTGTTTATATTCTCTGCTTCTAAAAACTCTGTTTGGCTAATATTTGTCAACTTTCAGACGTCTCCTGGTCATCCTCCAGTTGCTTGCCTGAATACTTTTAAAAGCTTCCTCCTAATGCAGCCAACAATTAAGTTATGAAAGGGACACAAGTTTTATGTAAAAGGCCACTTATTGGCGACTGTTTCAACACAGTCTGCTTCCTGGAAATGCAGATGAAATGTCAGGGGCACTTTATTTCAAGGCTATTAACTTGAGTGCTTTTTTATTCACTCTCATTACTTTTTAAACAGGATGGGAAGTCACGGAAATGTAATATTAATTTTTACATCGCTTTCATTTTATTCCTATGGAGCTGCTTAAATTTCAGGGAAAGGTGGCAGATTTTTCTATATATCCACACTAATGTTCTGATGGAAAAATCTGATTTTTTAGGAGAGAAAATGTTATGTATTCTGTACAAAACTGAAGGTAAAACAGGAAGAGAACATGTCCAGCGTCGACTTTATGAGCTCATATCACCCCAATTCCAAATAAACTGGGATGTTGTGTAAATTGTAAGTGAACCCAGAATGTGATGATTCATAATTCCCATCAACTCACATTTTACTCCCAGTAGAAGATAAACAATATATCAGATGATGAAACAGAGACATTTTACCATGTAATGGAAAATATGAGTTGATAGCGAATCTGATGGCAGCAACACATCTGGAAAAAGTTGGAACAGGAGCAACAAAAGGCTGGAAATGTAACTGGTACAAATCAGAAACACCTGGAGGAGCATTTGACAACTAATCACGTTTAACGGCAACAGGTTCAGTAACATGACTGAGTATAACAGGAGCATTTCAGAGAGGGAGAGTCTCTCAGATGGAAAGATGGACAGAGGTTCACCAATTCCTCAGACTTTGAAGATCCACCATCTACAATGTAGAATATCATCAGAAGATTCAGAGAATCAGGAGGAATCTCTGTGTGCATAGGACAAGGCTGGATGCTGATGAAAGCATACATGATTCTCTACTGGAAACCACTCCATGGACTCTCTGTCTCCATGGAAATCTCTGTCTGTGAACACAGTTCACCCTGAAATCCACAAATGCAGGTTAAAGCTCCATCATGTAAAGAAGAAGCCAGATGTGAACAGGATCCAGAAACAGCGTCGTCTTCTCTGGACCAAAGCTTATTTAAAATGGTCTGAGGCAAAGTGGAAACCTGGATGAAAATGTGAACTAGTTTCTGGAAAGCATGGACGGCGTGTCCTGCAGACTAAAGAGGAGAGGGAGCATCCAGCTTGTTATCAGTGGACAGGTGAAAAGCTGCATCTCTGATGGGATGGGGCTGCATTAGTGTCTATGACGTGGGCAGCTTCCACATCTGTGAAGCTCCATCAATGCTGAAAAGTACATGGAGGTTTTAGAGCAACATCTGCTCCCATCCAGACAACGTCTCTTTCAGGGAAGACCTTGCAGATTTCAGCAAGACAATGCTGAACCACATCCTGCATCCATCACAGCAGCATGGCTTCACAGGAGAAGAGTCCGGCTGCTGAACTGGCCTGCCTGCAGTCCAGACCTTTCACCAATACTAAACATCTGGAGCATCATGGAAGCAGAAATCCAGCAACCAAGGTCCAGGACTGTGTTTGAGGATGGATTCATGAGATTTGCAATTCATTGGATTCTATTTTTATTTTCTTTATGTTCCGGCTTTTTAGGAATTAGGTTTATAGTTAATGACTGCTTTGTATGCATTCATTAAAGGACACCTTTCTATTCATACACATCCTGATATACAGATACATATTTGTGCAAAGGCAGTGAAATGAAAGAAATATATGGAGGAATGTCATTAAATCTTTATTTAGGAATTTTTAAAAAACAGATGAGACCTTATTTGATCTACCAGAGCTCCCTAATTTAGGACTTAATGAGGATTTTTCAGATGTGGGATCCTTATTATGAAAAATGACTGGAGAGCATTAATAGTTTATAGGTTGAGTTAATGATAGAGATGACTTCTAATTGAGCTCTACAGAGCTTTACTATCTGGTGGTCCTTTTCACTAGTGGCAGGAATATCTCTCATTATTTTAGATTTTGATTGAAAGAAAAAAAAAAAAAAAATGACTAATTCATGTTTCCCCAAAGAAAAACCTGAAGATCTTACTCAGCTTTCATGAATCGTAAAGGTCAAAACTCCAAAACATTTCTTTCTATTTTTCCTTTTTTCTTTATCTAAGCCAGCCTGTAGAATCTCAACCTTTCCATCCATTTAAGCTCTCTGATTGGTGGAAAGTTTGACAGGAAGTGGCTTCATCGTCATGTCCAGGTCTAAATAGAGGTCTCTTAGCAACATAGTAGTGATAGTGATCTTTTTATGATGAAATGTGATAAATAATGTTGTTACCATGGATCATTGTGGATTTACCAGATAGAGTCTTTGAATAAAACTACATTTAGTGGCTGGATTGTAAACCTCCTGGATGGGATAGAAATGCCTGGAAAACTTCCGTAGATCACCTAAAAGGTAAAATATCCATCACAGTTTACCCCACAGAGCTACACACTACTGCTCCTGAGAGATTATTGATGGTAGAAGAGATTCTGCCTGTGATCTAGGTCAGTTTAAGGGTTAAACAGTCTGTTATGATACCGTTGCCATGCCAACTTAGTTTCCTCATGACTCTGACATTTCTCTCCTTCTTCATTTAAACTTGTTATTCGTCATCTGACCAGCAGCTGTAGTCTTCCCGCTCACAGCCACAGCTGAAACTTATAAATAGACGCCACCCTGCGAGACCGTCATCCACTCGCTGCTGAGCGGTTGCCAGTTGAGTCTGTACAGTAAACACACTGTTGCTATGCCAACACACCAACCAAACAGGGGAAACAGGAAGGGATTCCCTCTTCGGACCAGTGACAACCACAGAGTCATGTAGATTACTGTCAAGCTTCCCTGGCATAGCTGTGGGGCTTCCCCCCACTCCTCCTACTCTTTCACTCCCACCCCAACATGTGGCGGATCTGATTACCCCGCTACGCTAGCATCAGCTTAGGAAAACCACGGACATGGGTTACATGGCTCCTTGCCAGACTGGACTTCAAACATAAATTTATAATTTATGAAATCTGATTTACAGGCCAGCACGATCACTGACCCCCTTCTAAAGAGATGGAATATGGAGAGGTCCAGTATATGTTCAGATCTCCAGTCAGCTTTCAGCTCTCCGTTTGAGGGCAGGTTTCCAACATGCCAGATGGAGAATGAGACAGTCAGAGGGTTAAACTGAAGACAGGAGAGGTTAGACATGAAATAAAAAACAAGCTCACACATCCAGTGGAGCTTCTCCTGAAACTCCTCAACCTCCTCAAACAGCTGTTAACATGTATCTGCCTTTACACCAGTGATTTGTTTAAGGGGTTACAATCCCAGTTCCAAAAGAGTCAGGAAGCCATGTTAAAAATAAAGAAATAAAACCAGAACATCATCAACTCATGTTTTATTCCCATTAGATCAACAACATCTCAGATGATGAAAATGAGACATTTCATCATCTGATGGAAAATATGAGATGATAGGGGAAAACATCTGGGAAGTGAGGAGAACAGTTGCTGGAGTTTTAGGTTTCTGGATCCTGTTCACATCTGGCTTCTTCTTTGCATGATGGAGCTTTAACCTGCATTTGTGGATTTCAGGGTGAACTGTGTTCACAGAGAGTGGTTTCTGCTTCCTGAGTCCATGCAGTGGTTTCCAGAATCATGTCTGCTTTTAATGCAAAAGATCACCAGCATCCAGCCTTGTCCTATGCACACAGAGATTCCTCCTGATTCTCTGAATCTTCTGAAGATATTCTACATTGTAGATGGTGGATCTTCAAAGTCTGAGGAACATTTCTGAGAAATTGTTCCACAGTTTTAGAACCAGTTTGTCTCACATTGGTGAATCTCTGTCCATCTTTCCATCTGAGAGACTCTGCCTCTCTGAAATGCTCCTTTTATATCCAGTCATGTTACTGACCTGTTGTCAGTTAACCTGATTAGTTCTCAAATGCTCCTCTTGGTGTTTCTAATTTGTACCAGTTACTTTTCCAGCCTTTTGTTGCTCCTGTTCCAACTTTTTCCAGACATGTTGCTTCCGTCAGATTCACCGTTAAATTATATGAGTAAAATGACCTTTTTTGATCCAAAAATTCTTACAGATCTACAGAAAACACCAACTTCTTCTTTTCCAGGCTGAAATTTGGCTTAAATTTCCAGAGAAGAAGGCTGTTACGTAAGCTGCAATTCACCGAACCTTGGTCTGACCAGTGGGTGAAACCCGTTGCTGCTTCTGAGGGAATTCCTCTCAGAAAGATTAACTTTTTTTTCTCCTAGCGAGGAAATGAAAGAGAGAGAGAGGCAGAGGGAAGCTGGGGGATGGAGGAGGGGGAGGGTTGGTGAAATTGAATCACCATAGTAACCTTAGTAACATTCCTCTCCTCCCCCCGCACACAGATGAGGAAATGAGTTTCAAAATAGAGACGCCGTTTCAGCCCTTATTTGTTTTTGACGTCTGCACAGCAACAGAGGCATCAGAGACCAGATAAGGACTGACTGACAATTTTATTTTCTGCAGCATTTTACAGAACAGGAAGGCTAGGCGCTAAGATGCTAATGCTTCATAACTCACCACAAACAATGAAAACGTATTATGAAAGCACTGATACATGTACTCTAGCCCAAATCTGTGCTGTTGTAGAGGAACGAACCCTTCACTTGCTCTCACTTTACAGATTCGCCTTAAGAAACATTCTGGGAATGTGAAGATGCTGCCAGGAGCTCAGGGCCAACTCTGACAGGAATGTGGCTGCAGCAGGGAGTCCTGCTGTGTGAGAGTCATGCTGGGAAGTGAAACGCAGCTGAGGATCTGCAGAGTGAACACTTTCAATTTCTGGGCCCGGTTAAATTCAGAGCTGCACAATTCTGGGAAATAATTGGGTGTTGTAGGAGGAAATGAAAGTGAATCAGGCATGAAGGTTTTAGCATCTCTAAACATAAAGTACGAGGCAGCTTCCATATTCCTTGGGCACAGTTCTCACAAAGACGAAGCTACACTGAGGAAATCTGTTCAAAGCTGCAATTATTCATATTTTACACCTTTTTCAGCTCAAGCCCAGCTGAAATAGTAAGCCAAACCAAAGTGGGGTTAGACAGCTAGAAAACTTATTAGGATTTATCCTCTGAGGAACATGAAGTTCAACAATTTGTAAAACCTTTCAGTTTGGACCAACATGGTGACCATCGTTTGATGAAGATGCATACGATGATGGATTCAGGTCTATTGCTGTCCAGTTCAGAAGGTCAGAAAGGAATCAAATTATTTCAGTTCTTTATCCATCAGTTCATTCACTACATTTCCCATCAACTCTGTTGCATGATGGATCATACTTTGTTTACCTGCTGCTGGATGAGCAAAGGGCAGCTCGAATGAGGAGGTAAAGCAGGGCAGCAACGACCAAAGTGGAGGTGAGATCAATCTACGGGAACCGAGACTGTAAATAAAATATGTGGTACAAAAAGTTTCACACAGGTATAAATACCATTATAAAATTAAAATTTATTATTAAATACATATTAATTAAAAGTGTTAATACATGAACAATTGAATGAATAAATATATTAAATAAATAAAATAATTTGCTTCCTGTTCCTCCAGCTCCCCGCTTCTCCAACCCCCCATCCCTCCAGCTGCCCCTCCTTCCAGCTCCCCAACCTTCCAGCTCCATGTGCCCCTGGCCCCCATCCTTCCATCCCCCCGTCCTTCCAGCCCCCTGTCCCTCCAGCCCCCATCCTGCCAGCTCCCCGTCCTTCCAGCCCCCTGTCCCTCCAGCCCCCATCCTTCCAGCTCCCCTGTCCTTCAATCTCACCATCCCTCCAGCCTCCTTCCTTTCCAGCTCCACATGTTTCCATCTCCCTGTCCCTCCATCTCCACATCCCTTCAGCCCCCCCGTCCCTCAAGCTCCAACTCCAACTTTCCATCCCTCCAGCCCCCTTCCTTACCAGCTCCCTGTCTTTCCATCTCCACAGCCCTTCAGCCCCCGTCCTTACATCTCCCTGCCCCTCCATCTCCACATTCCTTCAGCCCCCCATCCCTCAAGCTCCCCATCCCTCCATCTTTCCATCCCTCCAGATCAGTTTGAAGCTACCTGACACCATATGTTTCCCTGAGCAGTAATGACTCCCAGCACTGGTTTTATGGCAGCTGTCCTCCAGAGGCTCTCCGACCAGGGACACGTCCACGCCTCAATAAGAGCTGCTGGAGACCATCTTCCCTGCTTAGCAGCAACTTTTCTTCCCATGATTAACACCTCTCTGGAACATTGTGTATTTACTTTGTGGTGGTAATATAAAGAAATGCTTGTCAGCTGCAGTTTTTTTTTTTATTATTATTTTTTTATTTACAACCAAATCCTTGAGGGTAGAACTTTACGGAGTGAGCAGGGGGAGGTGAGGACAGAGAAAACTGAGGAGAGTAGAGGGAGACCAAAGGCATGTGGAGTTCACCATCACTTTGCTTTCTGCACTGTGATTAAAGCAAGGCGTCCCTGGAGAGGGAGGCGGCTCCAGGCCTGCCCAGTCAGTTCTCTCGCTGCCTTGATCTCCTGCATGTCGCCCACAGAAACATGCCGCCAAACCTTCAGGAAGGCCTCTTTTTTATTGCACTCGGCCCCCCATCGGTTGCAGAGAATCTGCAAAGCAAGCACAGACTGTCATGGCAGCGACTCCTCCTCGTTGTAGACGAAGGTCTGCCTCGGATGAGTCGCTGCCTGGATCCTGGAGAAGGTTTTTGATGTTTTAATGAAGATTATGCACACATTTCTAAGCCCTGTGTTACACATGAACTTCTCAACCTCCACGATGAGGTAGAAAGAGAATATCTGGTGAGTGATTTTCCTGAAAGTTTCAGCTCAAAAAGAGAAAAAAATAAGCCTATAAATCTTCATACATCCCCTCAGGAGGTTCCCTCCTCATTTGATTGAAGGGCTTATTCTTTCAGAAAAATTGATAATCAGAACCTCGCTCACTGGGAGGCAGGAACGAAGAGATGAGAGAAGAAAATGTCACTCTCAATCTTAATTAAATTCCTCATCCAGTGGCAGTGGGCCGATCGGTTCGCCGTGGACCCCGTCCTGCCCTTGACCTTTTTTTTTTTTTGTTGGTCAAGTGACCTTCAGTGGATGTCTGACGAGAAAGGACAATGCCTGAGGCAAGCGAGGGAAGAAAGGCCGTGACATTACACACATTGGTACGGATGCAGGACGGATAATTACAGCAATGCTCATTTAACATGCATAGCAGGCGAGCGCATCGTTTATCAGTCGCATGACCTCCAGCAACGGATCTCCTTCTCTGATCGCTCTAATTATTCTGTTTTCTTTCCTCTTTTCCTGCTTCTGTATCTTGATAGTTCATGGGAAAACCTTTGTGTGTGTGGATAAATAAAAACAAGTCAAAATTATGAACATTACAGACTGCTGGAAGCAAGGATTTCAGTTGGGAGTCACTGATGGTTTGTTTGAGATTTGACTTCATTCAGATTCGTCCTGAGTTTTTTTTTTCCCCCCCTTTCTGTATATTTATAGAACATTTATTAAAGTCCATGATGGTGACTGTTGTGATGGTCTTTATCAAACTTGCTTCCTGACCAACTGGTAAAATTTGATCATAGTCTGTTGTGTTTACACGTAACCATAACAACCAGAAAATGCATCAATGAAGGCGAACTGTCTTCATGTTGATCATGAATCTGCAGACAGGACGGATTAAAAGTGTGGTGCATATCACGTCATCTGGCACAAAGTAAGGATGTTATGGCTCATTAAAGTAAAAACTGAGAGTGACTATCTCCTGTGTGAGTCATATGTTCCTCCTGCTGCTTCTCCCTTATATTTAAGGTCATATTTAAGGCTGTGACCAACCAATACGGCTGTAATGATGGTGGGATTTGTTGAAATTTTAAGCATCAAAAGCTTTTTTTATCTGAATCAGTTTGTTTGTGCATTCATAATCCCCCAAACAAAGCGACTTTCCCAGCAAACGAACCAGGACTGGAATTAAAAAGGCTGGTGTGAATGTGCTCCTAGTCTAAGAAGTGTTGACCTGCTTCTGTGGACATGAACAATGTGTGCAGGAAAGAAAATGTGGAACACATCTACTGGAATCCCTCCAGAAATATTAAGATCCATGCATTTTTCAGTGCAACCTTTAAATTAAAAGGATGAAAAAAAGAGTTTTAAATAATGAATTTTTGCCAACTTTCTACCACAAGTCGATGTAACAGTTAAAAATGTGCCTTCGCTAAAGACGGTTTGCATTCTTGGCGGGAACAGGCAGTGCGTGCAGCGGAGAGGCAGGAAGCCAGCCAGCCTGCCAGCGTGAAAGTGAGAACTCTACTGTATGTAACATAGTATGTGCCATAAACCTGCTGCTTATATTTCTGGGTCACTGATCTGCAGGTAGCTGCTTGCACTGTTCTAACCTGTCAGTTTATTATGTAACACATTGGCCTACTTCACCCCATACACTATTCCTGCCTGTACTTTTCCACCCAGCCCATGCAGCTCATGGGTTACCTGTGACTGCAGGAGAAACTGACAGGATATGAAACAGAAAACAGAAAAACATCTCAGGCTGCGGCTGAAACAGCATGAGGACGAAGAGAGCTGACATTATTGGAGCCGAACTGTATCCAAATTTAGTATTTTTCAGACAACATGTTTTCATGAAGGGAGAAAAATGAGCTAAAGCAAAAGAAAAGAGAACAAAAAAAAAAATGCTGCAAAGGAGAACAGCGTATGGTTCTTCATCTTCATCACCCAGGTGCTTAACTCCCACAGCTAGCATGCTGCTATGTTTAAGGGGAAATCCTATCTATCAAATATGATCATATTTATATGAATTTAGAGATCAACGGGCTCATTTAATGGTGTGGCTTGTGGATTGTGTAATCTACACCAGGAAATAACAATTGTGTTTCACATCATCAAAAACTGCTTCAAACTGATAAAATCATGCAGGCCTTTTAGATCTGGTTACCATGGTTACCGGCAACTAGCTGCTATGCTTACAATAAGTTCATTAAGACGAGAGAAAGTTTGTTTCCTAATTTTTATTTTTATTTTTATTTTTTTTTTGAGACTGGAGAACCTGCAGAGATCTACAGGTGATCGTCTCAGGACTCCCCAGAGTCCTCCAGGGTGGCAGTTGATGAAGGCGGGACTAAGTGAGACGATAGATGCGTTAGCATGGAACGCTTTTGATCCAGTCAAAGGTTAAATCTGTAAAGTAATCCTAGAAATGAGTAAAAATGAAAAAAGTAGTCTTCCATAAAACAGCATAAGACATGATCTCTGATTCTGGCTGCGAGCACCCAGAGGTTAAAAACTGAGAATCCCAACAGCAAAAGTAAATCAGTAAAAGTTCCTTCACTGCAGAAAAATGACATTTTATTCTATAAATTGTTGAATAATTTTTAAAGCGGCTCTCACTGACTGCTGAGGTCTACATAATATAAACCCAGTGGATTAGTAGCTTGGGGATCAGTCCCCTCTTTACCTGCTGGATACTGACCAGCTACATCAGCTTCTGGATAGATCGACCTAGTCTGATGGAACAAGAGTTTAGGGTTTGTGTCAAAACTAAGACAGATAGACAGGCTATTCATATCCCTAATGGAAAGGTTACCTCACCATGGGAGTTTCCCATGACACTTGGGGTACAGCACTTTGACACAAAATACATTTGAGCCTGCAGCCCCGGGGAAGCCATTAAACGTACATTCTGGCACATGGATATTAAAAAAGTGAAAAATTACCCGGTGAAGAAACATCAGCGAGAGGGGGAGCTTCTGTCATGATTACCATATCCATCTGTAACCCCACGTCAGGCTGCCTCATATAGCGTCACAGCCTCCTCTGGAAAGAAGCTACTTGATAAGAAAAGATGAACATGTGAATGAGGAGAGCTGCTTCCATTAAAAGCAGAGATGAAGATGAGGAAGAGGGGGAAAAAAGTCAATGATTGCAGCTCTCTGTAAATCATACAAGATGGACAAAAAGCCATCCATCACAGCTGGAAAGGCCCCATTTAGGTTGAAAGGTCAAAAGACTGAGTTATGTTAGAAGGTCTCTCTGCTCCCAGAGGACAAATTTGTCCATCCCCCGAGTGAGACAAAACGAGGGTAAGTCATCGTTTTTGTTGAGTAGAAGTTGACCTATGGGTTTCCAGTCTGTTGCCACTGACTATATACCCGGAAAAAAAAGGTTGAGCGCAAATAGCCGTGGAGTAACCTCCCAATCCTTCATCCTGAGTGATAGCGCCCAGTCCTTTAATCCTCTCACTGTTCTGCCTCGCTTATATGTCAGAGTGAAAAAGTTCTGCTTTGACACTTCCCTGGTTCCTCCCAGCTTCCTGGTCAATATTTCTCATCATGTGTTGATGGCTGAAGGGGGACAAATGTCCTCCGGAGCAGTGACTTTGCTGTATTTGACTGAACTACATTCCTTAACCCTTGTGGACTTTTTCGCTCAGTTTTCCCTCCAGTCTGGTTGCGTCATAACATAGAATTTTTTCTAAGAAAGAGTTTCTCTTAAAGAACTTTAATATTCCAATTTCAGTTTTTCTTTAAGCTCAACAGGACACTGACAATCTAGAAAAAAAAAAAGAAATGTTTTCACATGTCCTTCACATGTGGATGTGATCCACATGTCCCAAAACCATATTTCTACTAGTGCTTTAAACGTGACCACATCTGGATCACATGACACACATGTAAAAGTATTTAAAAAAAACATGACTCCATGTTTCCACATTTAAAACACATGCGATCCACATGTGTATTTTTTATAGCATGTGGGTAACATTTGGATTTTTCTGTAAGGGTGGAGCAAATTTACTACCATTTAAGGTCATTAGAGGACAAAAACGTCCTTTCCCAAAAACTGCTATAAAACCATAACAGATGAATATTTTTTTCCACTTTTTTCCCTCTAACTGCTGATTTGAACACGGTTATAAATTGAACTAATGTGGATCAGTTTGAATTGGAACACGATGAATTGGCTTGATTTGGTTATGCCTGTAAAAGTGCCTTGAGATGCTTTTGCTGTGAATTTGTGCTCAATCAAAAAAGCTTAATTGGACTTAATTGAATCAACTTATGTCCTGATAAATATTATCAAAACTTTTATTCAAATTATTTTAATCTTTAATTGCTCATTTGATTACTTGATTTCTTTTCCACACCATTGGTGACATTTTATCATTAAACTTGATTTCAAAATAATTTAAATAATTACATTTGACACTGATTAGGATGAAAACTAACTGAGTGATATGAGCAAAGAACAACTAAAATATATCAATTTGTGATTTTTTTTTCATAGCAGTTTTGGAGAGAGGGTTTATTTGTCCATTGTCTTTAAAATAAAGCTAACAACACATCAAAATTAATTTTGTTCTAATTTATAATACATTTAATATTAATCTTTAAATAAAATCACCAGCCACATGAATTCTATATGTAAAATAATGCATTTTTTTGTTTTTCTCTTATAAAAACAGGAACATCAAGTTATCAAACTTGCATCTAAAGGGTTAAAATAATTTGAATAATTTCATATTTGGTTGTTTTCATAACAACTGGAGTTGACTGACAGATCAAAGCAAAAAAAACACAAAAAAAATATTACTGTGTCATTTTTTTACAGCAGTTTTCAAGAGAGGTCTTTTTTGTCCTCTAATGACGTGAGAGGGTAATAAATTAAAAAAATCTGCGTCCATGTTGTTTGATTGAAGTTTTTTTAAATTTGTAAACTGTCCTGATCGTGTTAACACATGCCGGCGTGTAAAGGCTGATTTAAAAATTAATGAGGCCTGAAATTTTAATTCCAAATGCGATCCTAATCTGGGCGAGCAGTGCTATCTCAGTGCTGATAGCAGCAGCTGCAGCAGTGTGACAGGAATCCCACGCAGCTACCCAGGAAATATTAACCCAGAAAGGAGGTTTTAATGAAGCGCTGATGCCCTAATAAATGCTCTTCACATCTTCCTCCTTTTACATGAGCATCTCCGGAGAAGCGGCCCTGAATTCTGATGCGCGGTGATACTGTAACTCCATGTCAAAAGCCTCCTCCTCCACATGCAGAGCTTTCAGTCTGAGGGGGGCTTCGGGGGGCAGGTTGTGCCTAATCAGCATTTCAAAGCTGCTCTAGTGTCAATTATCCGAAGCTGTGCTCACTCCAGTTTGGGCTTCACTCGGCTGCAGGGATCTAAGGTCAATGTATGTGCCGTCTGAAGATGACATCACCCTCTTGGTATCTGGGGATAACATGGATGAAGAAAGAAAAAACAACACAAGGAAAACTTCATTTCTATTTCTTTCATTTTCTGTTTTTCTTGCAGTTTTGCCCCAAAAATCCTCCATGTTCTGTATTTACCATAGAGGTGCGTCTGGGGTCGGATGGTCACCCTCGGAGGCGTTCATGTGTGGAACACCATTTAAAATCCCATCACCCAGTGTGAAACTGTGTTTTATATCTTTTCCATTAGCTCCAGATGTCATATGAATACCGTATGTAAAATTGTTTTGCATTTGTTATGCACACAGAGGGACGATCTGTATGCTTTGCTGCCAGACTGGAGCATAATTCACTACTCACCCCATTGACTACTGAATATGAAACACGCCTTCCGTATCAAGCCTCTCCTGTCACCGGGCCAGTGAAGTGAAGCAGGAGTTTTCTCAAGACTTATAAAGAGGCAGACTTTATGGTTTTTAAACAGAGATATTAAGGCAGTAGATCTCATACATTACAGTCGAGGGAGAGGTAGGACTGCTTGGTAATTTCCATACAAGCCTCTTCCCACAGTCTTCAGCAGCTCATGGATAGATCATCTCATTCCAGAGGACTGCACTGAAGCAGCTTCACTGTTTGGATGGACTCCAGAAATATTTTGCTCATTAAAAGTAAGATGTGAGGAAAGCCAGACGGGCTGTAGCGGCTCGGAGAAAAATCCTCCCAGTGCAGTTCTGTGAAGGTGGTTATGACATATGTTGAAAGACTAATAGGCATCATGGTGTCATGCTGTGTAGCCTTCAGTTTAGTTATGTAGACATTAGTCAGAGACAGAGCTCTACTAGAGAAAACATCACAGATCATTTTAAACTTACAGTAAAATCCTCCTCATCAGGTCCACCTTCTGGTACCGGGTCGGCCATGTTAAATTCTTGGTGTGATAGATGGAAACAGGTGGTGGAAACCTTCCTCAGAGGTTTTGCTCCATATAGACATGACAGCATCGCACAGTTGCTGCAGGTTTGTCGGCTGCATCCATGATGAGAATCTCTCGTTCCACCACATCCCAAAGCTGCTCTACTGGACTGAGATCAGGTGACTGTGGAGGCCGTTGGAGTCCAGTGAACTCATTGTCATGTTCTAAAAAGCAGGTGGAGATGATCTGAGCTTTGTGACATGGTGTATTATCCTGCTGGAAGTAGCATCAGAAGATGCTCCACTGTGGTCATAAAGGGATGGACAAGGTCAGCAACAATACTCAGGTAGGCTGTGGTGGTTAACTGTTGATCCAAGGCAGGATGGATCCATGTTTTCATGATGTTTCCACCAAATTCTGAGCCTAGCATCTTAATGTGGAGCTGAAATGGAGACTCATCAGACCAGCAACGTTTCTCCATCTTTTATTGTCCAGTGTTGGTGAGTCTGTGTGAGTTGTAGCCCCAGTTTCCTGTTCTTAGCTGACAGGAGGCACCCGGTGTGGTCTTCTGCTGCATCCTGGTCCACACAGTGTTGGGAGTAACGCGTTACAGTAACGATATTATTTTTTAGGGTAACGGAGTAAAGTAGTGCGTTACACTTAAAATATTGGTAACGAAATGACTTTACTGGACTATAGTAACGTGTTTTTCTGCGTTGCTCTAGCCATATTTGCCAATGTGTAAAGTTCTGATCTGTTTTAAGTGGTGCGCGCATGCTGCTGCTTGTGCTTGCCTGGACACGTTGCTATAGAGATCGATTTGCATGACTTAGCTGATTTGCGCCAACTAAATAGAGAAAAAAATAAGCTGGAGAACTGGAGATACGGGCTTTTGGTCAGTGGCGATATTCGCATTATTTTCAGTTTAGCCCAGTTTCAGTCCAAACTTGTGGCGATAAATCCTGCTCGCTGGTCAGTGGAAGGAGTTCTTCAGCAGCCGACCTGCCTAAACAAGCAGCCGACCCGCCTAAACAAGCAGCCGACCCGCCTAAACAAGCTAAGTTTTTTTTCAACATTTCCTGGAGCGCTGCAGCCAGTAAAACAAGCTAGTTGCAGATTTATTGTAGGAGACATGCTGCCCCTGTCGACTATTGAATCGCCCAGGTTTAAAAAATACTAGATAAAATGATTATAAGACAAGTGTGTCCATTTCTTCCCACAGACAGGGATGTTGTTGTTACGGTTTTAAAGTCATTTTGTTTAAAGTATACAGTAAACACTATGCAGACAGGCGGTGATGACTCGGCTAAGATGTTTGTCCATGTCTACAAGGTGAATTAAGAAATGGTAAAGTAAAGTAATAAGTAGTGTAGTTACTTTTCAAATGCAGTAACGAGTAAAGTAATTTCATTACAATTTACAGAAGTAATGAGTAACTAGTAACTAATTCCTTTTATAGAGTAACTACCACAACACTGGATCCAGACAACTGCTGCTCACTGGACATTTTCTCTTCTTCAGACCATTCTCTGGAAACCCTGGAGATGGTTGTGGGAAAAAATCCCAGTAAATACTCCGACCAACAACCATGCCACGTTCAAAGTCTTTGCATTGTCTATAAAATTAACTAAACATTTATTTTGTTGATCCATTCCTGTTTTCCCTGCATACTTCACCTCCTTCCTCCCTCTGCTAACATATAAAGGCAGTTTGTCCCACACGTTCAACTTTTTCTACAGGTGATGAAATGTTAATGTGTAGTTGTAAAATCTTCCTCTTGATGCCATAACAAGAAATATAAAATCTCAATGACACATGGGACCATTTATTTTGCATAAATCCTGCTTAGGCCCTAAATGTGCAGCCAAACTTGAGCATGCCACGACACCAGCCAAATGATATATGGAATACAAACTGTATTTACCATCTAAATTGCTTCTCCACAATGCCAAAATGATGGCAAAGATTAATCGGCTAAAGAGTTAAATCCCCCTCCTCACCCCTCCTTCAATATGGTGGCACATCTCAGGCCACACTTTTCCACCTTAAAGGCAGCATTTGTATTCCCGAGGAGCCTCTTTTCTCGTCTGCTTTATGATATTACCGCCAGGAGACTGCAAGTAGCAGCCTCGTCTCTATGCTTGGGCTCCAATTCAACCATCATCCATTTTCCCAGCTATCTTTTTATCATTACGCAGTCTAATAAATGTGCCGTATGTCCCGTGATGGTGCATCATACATCAGACAAAGTGACCCAGGTCAGTGCAGCGCCAACCACCAAGGTTACACTCTCCCTCTCACACTTCGGCTGGCTTGCTACTGGGAGCAGAAGAATATTTCTCATCTGTTGTCAGCTAGAAATATTCCCTGACAAAGTAATAACCTCTTCCACTTCCCTTTTGAATGTCTAACAATGTGTCTTCTAAAGGAAACGACAAAGGTTTACAAGCCACGGGGGTGGCTCTGTGGTTGTTTTGATCTGGCAGGTCGCCATTGACAGGTGCACTTCAATGGAAGCAGCAGGTTGTTCTTCCCACTGCAGCGGTTTTATGTCGTCTTATGAGACGCCCACTTCAAACGACATAATATCACAGCGCTGCAGAACCTGAGAGCATCTGTGTGTGTGAATGTGTACCGTACAACCTGCAAACTCTCCTGAAACTGCAGGTCGGTGTGAACATTTACATCTACCATCGCAGCTTGGCATCACACACAGAAACACACACAGTTGGTCATTTCAGCGTGAGCTGGTGTGATTTTTCAACACGTGTGATCCAGGCTTGGCAGGCATGTCCGGCTGTCTCCCAGCGATCGCTCATCTGAGGTGAGAAAATCAGCAGAAACTCGTCGATTGGAGCCAGATTAGAACAAGGCCTCCAAATCAGAGGACATGCTCGGCTACGTTGTCTAGCAGCACACTGGAATAAACCATCTCTACAGTTACATGACAAAGGCTGCAGCTCCAGGACCAGCCCACTGAGATGTGTTTTAATCTACAGGACGTTCGGCTCGTGATGGGAATGAAGAGCCTGTTTGTGGGTGTGCATCACTCCCACGGGAAAAGGTATGGACTGCGCCACTAATAGAGAATCATTATTAACAGCTTTAACAGATCAAAGAAAAGACCTGGTCCTAGGATGACCGATGCATCATGGACTCTCTGTGCAACATAGAGGGACACAGAGACCTTATAAATGTCAACACCTGGTTTAACAGCAAGCTGGTAAACATTTATAGATGTAAACTTTTATAGATTTGTGTAAGATCATAAATTACTCTAAACTGCATCACTGTGAGGTGAAAGGAGCTTCGCATGGAGAGATGGCAGTGAAGTCACAGGAGTGTTTTAAATGGTAAATGGTCTGTATTTATATAGTGCTTCATTGTACCTGGAATGATACACAAGGCGCTTTACATTATACATCACATTCACCCATTGATGGCGCCATGCAAGGCGCTAACCATGCCACAGGCTCACAGGGTCGAACCCTCAGGCTAAAAGAGGACCGCTCTACCCACTGAGCCACACCGCTCCTAGATTGTTTAGATGAGGGGAAAAAAATATCACAGAAATTTACAACCCTAATCCCTGAAGTAGTTCCAGGGTGATGTTCAGCATGATGTAGCATCTCTTCTTCTTCTAACATGTCTGGAAACGTCTGGGAAGTGAGGAGACCAGTTGCTGGAGTTTTAGGAGAGGAATTTTGTTCCATTCTGGTCTGATGCAGGATTCTAGCTGCTCTACAGTCCTGGACTTTGGTTGCTGGATTTCTGCTTCCATGATGCTCCAGATGTTTAGTATTGGTGAAAGATCTGGACTGCAGGCAGGCCAGTTCAGCAGCCGGACTCTTCTCCTGTGAAGTCATGCTGTTGTGATGGATGCAGGATGTGGTTCAGCATTGTCTTGCTGAAATATGCAAGATCTTCCCTGAAAGAGACGTTGTCTGGATGGGAGCAGATGTTGCTCTAAAACCTCCATGTACTTTTCAGCATTGATGGAGCTTCACAGATGTGGAAGCTGCTCACGTCATAGGCACTAATGCAGCCCCATCCCATCAGAGATGCAGCTTTTCACCTGTCCACTGATAACAAGCTGGATGCTCCCTCTCCTCTTTAGTCTGCAGGACACGCCGTCCATGCTTTCCAAAAACTAGTTCACATTTTCATCCAGGTTTCCACTTTGCCTCAGACCATTTTAAAAGAGTTTTGGTCAGTGGCTTCCAGTAGAGAATCATGTCTGCTTTTAATGCAGAAGATCACCAACATCCAGCCTTGTCCTAAGCACACAGAGAATCTTCAGATTATATTCTACACTGTAGAAGGTGGATATTCAGTCTTTTTTTCTCTATTTTTTAGATTCAGTTTGTCTCAGATTGGTAAAATTCTGCCCATCTTTCATCTGGATTTGTTCCCATTGTCACTGTTTGATTTACATCACATTTGAACTCTCATCATTTTCCTTGTTAACTGGAACTAGTGTTAGCCGACCTTCAGAGGAGCCACTTTATCAAAACTCACAGCAATCATGTTAGATCAGAAAACTTTAAATTAGCCATTAAGTTGAGTCAGATACAAACCAAATGCACATTCTGCAAATCAGCTTATTCCACCTAGAGAATACCCACACAAGCAGCTCAGGAAACAAACACATAAGGATTTACTGATTTCTTTCCTAAAACAAACATTAATTCCACCTCAGCTTTAACTGACTTCCATCTTTTACTGTCTCCTTTACTTGACTCAGTGTTTGTCATAAACGTGGGGTAAAGCCTCGGCCATATATCACCACAACACCGTAGCATTTGAAGGCATTCCCATGTGGGGCCAAAAAATGCAAAGATCTGTAATAAATTTCTTCCTGTCAAGTGTTGATTTACAGGTCAGGTCTGCGCGTGTGTGTGGTGTGTGTGTGTGTGTGTGGTGTGTGTGTGTGGGGAGGGGGGGCATGAACGCAGGTGTCGGCATGCAGAGTGTGTGAAAATGCCTCTGGTCATTTTTCATCTCTGAGATTAGTTTGTGTTTGTTAGAGTGTGCATGTGTGTGCATGCAGGAGTGTGAGAAGATTTCTTCATATATCTGTTTCTCCGCTTTCTACTTTTAATCCTTTATTACCATCACGCAGTTTCCAGTGTCAAACATACGGCCAGGGGGCCAAAACAGGCCCTCCAGAGGGTCCAATCAGGCCCAAGGATGAATGTGGTAAATATGAATATAATACAGGAGATATAACTGTAATATTTTAATAGAAGTAACTGTAATATGATAAAAGTAACTGTAATCTCTAATGTTTCCAGGTGAGGTTTCATTTTTCTTTGTAAATGTAAAACATTTCCAGGTCAGGAGGAGAACTTGTTCCATCTTTTCCATCTTTCTGACTTCATAGATGTGGCTTCAGTTTGTACGATGAGGTGAGTCAGTTCAGGTGGTCAGGATTGCTACACACATGTGGAAATGTACACGTGTGTACATTTACAGTTTTTCTCCAATCCGTTTCTCTGTTCTTTGAACAAGCTGCAAATGCACTGGGACATCCAGGCAAGTTCTCTGGTAAATGGTGAATTGACTGTACTTATACAGCACTTTTCTCACCAGCTTGACCACTCAAAGCCCTTCACATTGCATGTCACATTCACCCATTCACACACACTCACACCCAGATAGATACATGAGGAGGCAATGCAGAGTTCAGTGTCTTGCTCAAGGACACTTAGGCATACAGTCAGGGCAAGCCTGGAATCGAGCCACTGACTTTCTGCTCTTACTCCTGAGCTACAGCTACGTATGCTTTGGGAAATACATGCAAATTCTCTGCTGTATCCTACATCATCAGTTGCTCATGTCATGTTGATCAAAATGCATTTTAATGTGTCCGTGTAGAATAGTCTCACATCATTTACGCCTCAGTTCATCGGATGAGTCTTTACATGCTGAATGGTTTAACAAGTTGTCATTCTTCACATTTCCAATAGGCTTATATTTTCTTGAATTTCTCCAATGAAGGGAAATGTGTGAAGCATTAAATTAACAAATGATCAACCAGGTTTCTGAAATAGATCCATCAACTTATAGCTGGAGCACAATACAATGTTAGAATGTCTGACACTGGAAGGACGAGGAGTTGGATGGGTTCAACAGCCAGAGAAGAAGAGGAGGAGTGAGGCTTCGTGGCAGATAAGAAGCTAAAAGAGTCTTTCCACGCTGCATCGCAACAGAAGATATTTGTTGTGATGTGGATGAGAATTTGTGGCCCAACAGATGGGAACATCAGGAGGTGAGGAAGGAAGAAATTCCTACAGCACTGCACGCAGTTTTCAATAAGGAGATTGTCCTTTGTTCACATTTCTGCTTTTGTCTTTTGGATGGATGGATGGATGGATGGATGGATGGATGGAAGGATGGATGGATGGATGGATGGATGGAAGGATGGATGGATGATGGATGGATGGATGGATGGATGGATGGATGGATGGTTGGTTGGATGGATGGATGGATGGATGGATGGATGGATGGATGGATGGTTGGTTGGATGGATGGATGGATGGATGGATGGATGGATGGATGGATGGATGGATGGATGGAAGGATGGATGGATGGATGGATGGATGGATGGAAGGATGGATGGATGGATGGATGGAAGGATGGATGGATGGAAGGATGGATGGATGGATGGATGGATGGAAGGATGGATGGATGGATGGATGGATGGATGGATGGAAGGATGGATGGATGGATGGATGGATGGTTGGTTGGATGGATGGATGGATGGATGGATGGATGGATGGATGGATGGAAGGATGGATGGATGGATGGATGGATGGATGGATGGAAGGATGGATGGATGGATGGAAGGATGGATGGATGGAAGGATGGATGGTTGGTTGGATGGATGGATGGATGGATGGATGGATGGATGGATGGATGGATGGATGGATGGATGGATGAATGGATGGAAGGATGGATGGATGGAAGGATGGATGGATGGTTGGTTGGATGGATGGATGGATGGATGGATGGATGGATGGTTGGTTGGATGGATGGATGGATGGAAGGATGGATGGTTGGTTGGATGGATGGATGGATGGATGGATGGATGGATGAATGGATGGATGGATGGATGGATGGAAGGATGGATGGATGGATGGATGGATGGATGGATGGATGGATGGAAATGTGTAACTTAAGCAAAATATTGTTGAAAAACACAATTTTTCCTCCTTAAACTTGTTCATTAAATGTAAACATGATGATAATGTACTAAAACAGGAAAACTGTGGAGTTTTTATTCTTTCTAGGTTATCATGCTGTTATTTAACTGGTCCGAGCCCTAAACTGAAATGAGCTTGACTGTCCTGGTTTAAGTTGAGTGATTCGGTGTTCCTGTTCCTGTGGCGCTAACTGTCACCAAGAACAGTTAATTACTTAATTATGGAGATAAGAAACTGGTCAGGAACAGAGCAGCTGGTGATTAATGTAACGTAAGGACTTTCTCTTCCTCATGCTGTGGATTTCTTTACATTTGCTCCACACAAACACATCCACCTTGCAGCTACAACCTCAGATCTGTATCTCAGCCTTCTTTTTCGTCTTTTGTCTCCACCCATTAACAACTGAAATTTCAGGAGGGAGGATACATGAATTATAGCAAACATAAATTCATCATGTCCCTTTTTTACCTCCCTTTCTCTTTCTTCATGAATTATGGAGAGCCTCCCCTGGTAGATTTAGTCGAGCCACTAGTAAATTAAATGCAGTGTGCTGGCATGCCACACAGCAGCAAACAGCCCAAACAGGGATATATTTACCTGAGCTGTTGTAGCCAGAACATTTCCAGTGCCCCCCAGTATTTACAGGCAAATTGACCTCTCTGGAAAGATAGATTGACTTATTTTTGAATACTAGAAAAGTAGCTCATATAATAAATCCATCTCCAGCCAATTGAGCCTATTCAACATGATTAATCATCACACTGAGGTAACATTAGCCCAATAATATCAGAGTAGTTCCACACAGATCGTTGTGTAATGCAAAGTATTTGACCAGAAGGCAAAATAAAATCCATGACTGACTTTTAATGCTACTTTTCAGATGTTATATCCACTTCAGTTTGAGGTGCACAGCTTTCACATGACTCCATATTTCTCTCCTCAGGCAGTCATGGATGGGGGTGCTGGCCCCCTTGCCCCCTGATTTATAGCTCTATGGTAGTAAAATGGCAGACTAGGATAACATGGGTGGTAATAAATGACTGTAAGACAACGACTAGCAGCTGTTAATGCTACAGCCATTAGACTGAAAAATGAAGGGCGCCAGTGATGCCGTCAGATTTAGACATTTTCACTACGCTATGCATTAGTGCACATCATGCTAAATGTGAGCCTTAATCTGCTGGTGCAGCCAAAATATTCTGTAGGAAATTTTAAATAAGCTGCACCTGTATCTGTCACGTCCCACAGTCAAAGTACAGATTAAGCTAGAGCTAAAGAATATTCCAGCATAGGGGCTAAGGCCAGAAATTCTTAGACTTTTACTGGCTTATCAGTCAGGGGTTAATGGACAGAGTGGTTTTGGTGCATGGGTCAGAGGAGTGTATTAATATACAGGCTTCTCTTACTTCTATGGCATCAATTTTTATCTTACACTTTGCTAATTTAGCAGCAGGTTGATGGTTTTTAGAAGTCTTTTAGGAGCCTCATATTGAATAATTCCTGGAGGGTGATTATGTTTTAGCTTTAACGAGTTATTCAACCCCAACTGATCGTCTTCCAGGAAGAAATGTGGTCAGAAAAACATCCTGAATGATAGTGACCGGTGATCACTTAAACGTTTGGTGAAATCAGATGGAAAAAAAACAACAATAGAAGTCAGGACTATGTTTAATAGTGAAAGTAAGAACATTTCCACATGAACGATATGAAGGAACTCAAGGGATTGGGACTGAACAGCTGTGTAGCCATAAGAAAACCACTCATCAGTGAGGCTAACAGGAGAAAAAGGCTTCAGGTTGCTAGGGAGCATAAAGACTGGACTCTGGAGCAATGGAAGAAGGTCATGTGGTCTGATGAGTCCAGATTTACCCTGTTCCAGAGTGATGGGAGCATCAGGGTAAGAAGAGAGGCAGATGAGGGGATGCAGCCATCATGCCTAGTGCTACTGTACAACTGTGAAAGAGTGGTTCAGGGAACAGGAGGCATCATTTTTGCACATGGATTGGCCACCACAGATTCCAGACCTGAACCCCATGGAGAGTCTTTGGGATGTGCTGGAGAAGGCTGTATCCTCCCTCTATATTTTTCTTTTTCTCCTATCATTTTATAAATGGACTGTAATGGACATCATGACCACTCAAAGCGCTTTACACCGCATGTCACATTAATCCATTTATGCACACACTTGTACAGCACTTCTATTATAGAGTGCTCATATCTTACACGGTCACACCCCAAAAGGCACATCAGGAGGCAACGTGGGGTTCAGTTCTTCCCTGGAGTCGATCCACCGACTTTCAGGTTGTCAGGCTCTTCCTCCTGAGCCACAGCCATCCAGTAGACAGATATGCATCTTTAATGTCTCATTTAAAGTTTGGTTTACCATTAATGTTTTCAGAACCCATCCAAAAACTACAACTCCATCACAGGAGACAAGGTTTCTAACTTTCTAACAAGGATGACTTGGGTTGCAGCTGTTGGTTTTACAGCCTACATGTGAGACAATACAGTTGGTGAAAGTGTATTTCTGTAAAGGAAACCTGAGCTGTGCCCACTTTTGCAGCCTGCAAAGGTATATCTGTGAAATACTGATTAAACCTTTACTTTATCCGAAAGCCAGATGCCAGATGTTAGTGGCTGTACAAAGGACTTCATACCAGTTACAGAAAGAGAAATAAACAGTTGGACGTCCATTGCCCAAGGAGAGAAGAGGTCAGACATAACTTTCCTTTACACTATAAGGACAACATGTTTATATAAAAGCTTTATTCCCAAGATTGAATGACCAGTTGTGTGTAACAGAAGGTGCTGTAAGAGCATATCACTGCCAATACCACTGCATTCATTCTCAAAGTCAGACACAAAGAGCTCCCTTTCTGTGAAGTCTGTTTCATCAGTGGCCTTTTGCTGTGGAGGTGGGTTGGTAAAAAAAAAAAAGAGACGGCATAGCAGTGATGCTGAAGAAAAGAAGAGGACGTGGTGGTTTGCTTTACATGGCCAAGGACAATTAGCAGCTTCATGGAGCATGGCCAGAACAAATACCATCCAGTCACCTCCCTCCTTCCTCATTTCCACATGACTGAGTCTCAATTCGTATGCAGTGTTGCAGGATGGATAGAAAGGACCAGCAGCAGAAGGAAGAGGTGGCTCATACATGCTAACAAATGCTAGTCGACTTCATAGCATTAAATTACAGGTCATTCTCCAACTATGTCAAATTTGGTTGAGAAAATCTAAATATTATTTTTATAAATATTTTTAAATATTTTACTTGTGTAAAAAACTTTCTGATTGTGGTTATAACAAAGTTATTGCAATTATATATATATATATATATATATATATATATGTATATATAAATACATTATTATTTTAAAAGGAAGCGTCACTTACATCTCAGCATATAAAAAGTCTTTTTTAAAGAAAATTACAAACATAATCCGTGTTTTTAATCAAATGTACATATAACATATTTTTTAAGCATTTTGAAGATAATAGTTTCCAGTTGTTTAGATGACAATTTAATTGTTTTATTTAAGCCTTTCAGTCAAGTTCTTATGATGCAATCATACAAAAATAAATTCTGACCATAAATGCTTTGCTTTCTAAATTTTAAAATATTATTAGTGAATGTTGTATTTTGTATGAATTTTGTGCAACATGTGTTGGAGTTTACATTAAGGGGTGGAAAACACATGTGACAATAAATTACCAAGCAATAGATAACTTTTAACCATGTCTTCAAGTTTTTATAAGTAAACGTAAACACACGTGTGTTTATGGAACATCTGCTTTGTCTTTTCCACCACGTTAGCATGCTAATCTCAGTTTTATACTTAGCATTAAATATACACACAATACACAGTTAAAAATGGTATTTTTTCTTATTGTTTGTACATTTAATTTAAATAACAGCTGTTTGGAAAATATGACCAATATTACAAAGATTTACCTTGATTTTTGTTTCTGTTTCGCCGTCATCCATGAAGCTAACTCTGTTGTGTCACATGACCCTTCCTGTGGTTGCAAGTATGCAAACATGTTTTACATTTGTGGTGTTTGGTGGAAATTACAGCGACACCATGAGACAGGTGCTTTTTTTGTGACAAATACATAAAATACTCAAATATCTTGCAAACATGTGATACATTTAATAAAAATGAGGCATTTTTGTGTCTTTGGAAAAAACAAACTCTGGCTCAGGGCAAAGGAAACATAGCAAAAATATGTCATACAAAACAAAACTTTATATAATAAAAACAATAATTGATTTTTTATTTTTTTTTTTAGAAATTCCTTTTGGTGTCAAGTAAGTGTTGCAAAATCAAAAAATGTTTTTATGTTTTTGTTATTTCTGCCAGGGACACAGATTCTTCAATAGTTGGAGAATAACAACACAAGGTGGTGGAAATGATTTCTTCCCCGTGTTCAGTCTCCCAGTCGAGTCGTGACTATTTAACTGCAGCGAAATGTGGTGAGAACAGTGATGTAAACGACAGTTTGTTTATCTGAGCGTTTCTGCATGTCTGTCTTCACGGCGACAGAAGAAACAGAGATGCTTTCATGTTTGGAAAACAAAGTCTGCAGCGATATCCTTAATGACAAATGAAAACACTGCTTCCTTTCAAACAGGCAGACACGGGACCATCATTGATTAAAGGCCGTCAATGATGGTAAAATAGGCTGGAGAAGATTTGTAAAAATGCTCTCTATGAAAGCTGATGCTGGCCTTTCATCTCGATGCCCACTGCTGAAAAATAATGAGTGTGCCTTCCAGTACGATGAGCACTTTTTAAGTGGACCTCATTCTTCATGACCTATATCCATTGTCTCACCCTGTCAGCAGTGGGAATAGCACAGCCATTCATGTCCAATATCAAACATGGAGTCAGGATATTTCTTCCCATAAAGCACACATGCCACTTCAGACTTGATAGAGAATATGTGCCACTTGTGAATTGCTGGATTTGCATGAATATTTATGAAATCATAGTGGGAGTTACAGCTTGTGAGGTAATTAGATTACACATGGAGAGAATGGGTGCAAGTCGTAGCATATTTTACATTCTCATGTACAAATAGGCTATTGTGGGGGAGACATAAAAAGCTTCCTTGAGGTAATGAGCTTGGTAAGCAAAGTACAAGAATTACTTTGACCCCAGTAAAATATCTCTGGTGCTGTCTTCCAGTTCTGGACATATATACTATTTTTTTGTTTTGTTTAGTTTTGTTGTTTTTTTTAATTCAGAGAAGCATCCATTTTGTCATGTGAGAGGATAATATTAGATTTGTGCTGAAGATACTGGTACGAGGAGGAAATCATCGCTGCAAACTTCCCTCTAATGCATCCATTACTTTATAATGATGCCAAGTCTTCAGTTTTCACAGTGGTGGCGTGAATTTGTGATTACCACATATAGATTTCCCAGAGTTTCCTGACTGCAGGAGAAACACACTGTATTCACTGCTGCCCCGGGTCCAATAACCAGATGTGAAATACTCTCCAGCTTGGCAGCAGCACCCGTCCTAGGGGCTTCAGTCGGCTCCGATGGGAAGTGTTTTCCAGTTAGCTATCTTGCAGGAATCAATACTGCACCTCCTCCCATTATGCTCACAGAAACCCAAACTTCTAATGAGGGACTTCTGTAGCCATGTTCCACGAGCCCTGTAATGCATGCAGTCAATATGAGAGAGGATCCGCTGGTAGAACGAGAGACAGTCAGAGGAAGGAAGCGTTCAATAATAAGCACTAACGGTCTGGCAGACTGGACCTGACCCAGATTTCCACATCTCTGAGCCCGGTTTTCCTGAAAACATGATCCCCGGCCTCAGTTTGTCAAATTCAGATTCAGTTCTTGAAAAGGTCGACGGCTGATTGCAAAAAGTAAAAAAATGTTTAGGATGAGGACTGTCTGACCACAAATGTATGGAAGCTCATTTCCATCACTTTTCAATTAAAAATATCTCATAATACTGAGATTCAAAATCATAATTATGGGATAAAAAATAACAATTATGAGATTCAAAGTCATAAATATAAGATTAAAAATCATAATTATGAGATTGAAAGCAGTAATTGTGAGATACAAATTCATAGTTATAAGATAATATTGGTAGTGATGTCCAAGTCAAATTACGTTACCCATCTAGAGGAAATACAGAAAATCTGCTTAATTTATGTAATAATTTTGATTTTAAATCTCATAATTTTGATAGATTTGTAAGGATTTTTAAGTTACAAGTGGCAGGAAGGGGCTTCAATACATGTGGGCTGATATTTGTGGTGCAGTCTGGATGTTTCCGGATGACCTTTGTCAGAAAAGAGCTGATTAAACAGAAAGAAGAGTCGATGCGAGTCAGACCGTGCAGCTCTGAAAAGATGAAGGCCAACTTCATTAATCTCACGACTGCTTAACTTTCACCTGTACTGCAGATTTCAGGATGCCAGCAGAACGAACGACAAGTCACAATAATCACACCTGAAATAACAAATGGAGGCTGTGGAATTAGAAAAGATGCAGCCATCAGTTAAATGGCCTATTTAACATTTTGACGCACCTCTGACTGTAAACATGCTGCGCTTATGTTTGACAACCACCTGCTAATTACCACTTTGACAGAGCTTTTGAGATGCCCGGATTCAGACCGCCAGCCCTCCAGTTGGAGGATGATTGAGCTCTACAGGCGGCTCTGGACAGTGAAATGTCTTTCGAGCAGACGTGGGGACAAGGAAAGTTCTGATATAAATCATCCACCCAGGACTGCTAGGATCAGATGCAGCTCCATGTTTTACTCTAATGTGGTAAATAGCAAAAACTAGTAGTAAAATAGTCACACTGGCAGAAAAGATGCATCAATAATAGTTTTCTAATCGCAATGCGGTCGTCTGAATCGGATGATGATGTGTCAGAAGTTTCCCTCCCCTAATGCATAGTGGGTAGTAAACAGTCTTCAGTACATGCTGCTTACCACTTTGTTGCTAGCAAGTAGGACGCAAGCTAATAAGCGTCTCATTTCGTAGCATGCTTTGGCATTTTCTGCCAGCTTCCTGTTTATAAAATCAGATATAAAAATAGCATTGTTGTGTTTAGCTTTAATGTTTAAAGGTGAAATATTACATATGTTAATCTGTATCATAAAACAATAATATTTACTTTTGTGACAGAGGGGTGAGGCTTGACTGAACATCTAGAAGAGTAACCATCCTGTCAAATAAGAACAAAATGAATAAATAAAAAGTAATAAAGACAAGAATGAACTTCCTTTTTAACCTTGTGTTCTCGTAGCCAATCAGCTCCATCATCTGTGTTGTTGTTCATATCCTCGCTTGTGTTCTATAGTTGTTACCGGAGGAGAACTCAGCCCAGACAGAGATGCTGAATTTCGTTGGATAGAAAAAATGATGAATTTTTTTGACTACATCAACACTGCAGGTGAAAGTGAACCAAATCCAGTTTTTTGTATATATGTGACCCATATCTGGCTCATCATGACACTCTGGGCAGCACAAATCAGACTTTTTCGGATGACTTTTATCTGGGTCCTAAATCTGATCCAAATCTGATGTTTTTTTTCAAACTAGCCTTAAGGCCCATTTATGCTCTACACTGCAGACGAATATGGAGCATTTCGTCCATCTTCTGCATCATTTACCTGCATAATTTGGTCTGATTTTGGGACCCTTGTTCCCTGGCAGAGCAAACAGAGCAGCACCACTGGAAACTGTGGGGGCAGTTTGGAGCAGTATAACTGATATGTGGCCTGTGAAAGAAATGAAGAAGCTGTGATGTATTTAATGTCCTCACAGACCACCACCGTCACCTGCGCTGCCTCTTTTTATGTCTCTTTCTAAAACATGAACAGAATCATGATCTCCATCGTCACCTTGTTTGTCTGAAACTGCTTTCCGTCTCCTGCGTCTACTCATACCGCGCCATCTTGAAATGAAATGAACATCCATGCTTACTATTTTTTACCAAACCAGTACATACTGTTAGTATTCTACGTAGTTTCAAAAAGAGCCTGTTTAAGTTTAGCATGTTAGCATGATAGCATTTATTAATTAGCATAGAGGAATTCATTAGCAGGATATTTAATCATTTAGCATCAAATTTTAAGCCAATCAGTCAGATAATCCTCAAGGCCTTAACTTATAACAACCTCCACTGCATGGTGCTTTTAAGAAAATTCAAGGATCACTCGTCTTGTTTCAGGTCTTCACCAGAAGATCCAGGATTCTGCTTTCCTGCCACCAGTTTCAGGTCAGTATTATTTAGTTAATTAAAATTTCAATATTCTACTTATTCTTTTTAGCTGATCAGTTTAAGCACCACCTTCCTGTCTAGGTGTTTGTACCTTTGGGCTTTAGACTTGGGCATGATCTCCTCTAGTATTTTCTCCATATTTCACCGCATGTGCCTCCTTTTAGGCTAAAATGTAAAATTCAGATGAAAGCCTTGCTACCTGCATCACTAGTCTGTAGTCAGATAAATACAAGAGAAAAACCCAGTGTCATCAACTAATAAAGATTAAGTCAGCACACCTTAGAGAGTGTCCTTTTCCAGAGAATAAATGAGGAATTAAGAGCTCCCTGAGACAAAGTCCCCGTCATTGTAAATGTTAAGCTGAGTTTAATGCAGCCAGGTTGTTGCCTTCTGCAGGTCTCAGCGCATTAAAAAGAGATTTAAATGAGCTTTGTTGATCAAACTGCTGGAAGTCTTTGTTCTCTCGCCCATGATTTATTCAGAGACATCACACTGGGACGGTCAGTATTTTCTCTCTGTCGTGTTATGGCGGTGCGTTCGTCGGCGGGTTTGCTTGTGTTGAGAAATGCCATCTGGCTCAGGCAGCGACAGCCACGAGCGGGAGGGGGGCGGCCACATGGGATAAATAATATGTGTGTGTAGGTGCAGCCTTTATCTATTGACCTCAGAGGGCTGGAAATGGACCGCAGACAAATTATATCCCACAGAAAACAAAAACATGGGAGAAGTATTAGAGGAGATAAACTCCGAGGCTTGGACATGAATATACATTCTATTGCTTAAGACATACGGACTGGTGGCAAGTTAAAGAAAATCCTGAGTGTTTGACCTCTGCAGTGTTCTGTTATGGTGCAGAGACATTTTTCTGGCATAGTTTGGATCCTCTTAAAGGGAGGGGGTCACTGCAAATCAATTGAAAGCTGCTCTGAGAGATCACCTTTATCCCGCAATGAAATTTTCTTCCCTGATGGAAGCTTTTCTGCCCCCATCCACAGAGCACAGGGTGGGTTCGATGGGGATCACAAGTAAAACAACTTCCTCCAGCATGTGAATTTAACGGACTTGAGACCAAAGTTTCAGCAACGTCCACCAGCATCAACAAAATATCTTTTCAATTCGGTTCAGCTTTATTTATACTGCACCAGTTTACAACAAAGTCTCAAGACACTTTTACAGGCACAGGAAAGCCTTCATCAGGGCCAGAAAGAAAAACCTCCATCAGGACCACAATCAGGAAGGAAAACCACCGTCAGGACTAAAACCAGGAAGGAAAACCACTATCAGGACCAGGAAGGAAAACCTCCATCAGGACCACAACCAGAAAGGAAAACCACCATCAGGACTAAAACCAGGAAGGAAAACCACTATCAGGACCAGGAAGGAAAACCACCATCAGGACCACAGTCAGGAAAGAAAACCTCCATAAGGACCAGAACCAGGAAGGAATACCATCTTTCTGGACCGGTTAGGGGTGGAGAGGACAGGAAAGAAGGGTCAACCAGCAGCACAACTGTAATCCAGATTCCTTCTGAGAAAGAAGAAGAAAAACACAGATGAATGACAACATTTCTATATGAGAGTAAAGAGAGCAGAGAGGAGCCCAGTGCATCATGGGACATCTTCCAGCAGCCTCGGCCTAAAGCAGCAGGACTAAAGGATGGATCAGGGTCACCAAACAAGACCTGCTATAAGATTTATCTGGAACGAAAGTTTCAGAAGGTAGAGAGGGGGTCTGCATCTTAAAGGCAAACAATGAGCTGATTCCACTGAGAGGGGTCTGGTAACTGAAGGGTCTGCTTCCTGGACCCGAACTGGGAGCTGGTTCCACCAAGAGGGGTTTGATAACTGGAGGTTCTACTTCCTGGAGCCGAACTGGGAGCTGGTTCCACCAAGAGGGGTTTGATAACTGGAGGTTCTGCTTCCTATTCTACTTTTAGAACCTCCAGGAACCACCAGTAAACCTGCAATCTGAGAGTAAAGATCTGATGGGAAAATCTGGAACTCTGAGCTCTTTCCAGAACATCTTGGTCACTAAGAGTTTTATATGTGAGGAAAAGAGAAGAATCCTAAATTCTATTCTATTAAAAAACTAATGTTTTAAATATAGAAATAATAACAAATAATGATTTTTTAGTAATATTTTTATTTTTTTAATGGATTAATTGCATTGAATTTCCACAACATAATGATACTAAAAGTATCAGTAATATATTTTATCTGTTTTTCTTGTCATTAGGAAATATTGGAAATATGGGCTTTTTTTCTTTTTTTTTTACATAATTTTCCAGAAATATCTGCATCCGATAGAAGAAAGTCTGTCTATCCTCTTTTTGCAAAAGTTTTATGTTTTTCTTCATTTTAAAACCTGAAAATAGAAATAAAAATGTGGTTCTTCAAAAATGACAACAAATGTCCTGTAGTAGATATTTATCAAAATTTATAAATTTTTTCAAAAGGTCTTGTAACATTTGCAGCTCTAAACAAGTTTTATTTAGCTGGGCTGAGGGGAAAATGGCTCTTTGGACTGTAAAAGCTACAGACCCCTGACCAAAGGGAAACACATATAATGTGAAAATTATTGGTCCAAGTACAGATCCCTGAGGAAGAGTTAGACTTACTCTGGTATGTAAGGAAAACTCATCATTAACATAAACAAACTGAATTCTATCAGATAAATTCGATTCAACCTAGCCTGAGCTTTAGGAAGAATGCCCCATCGTAGCATCAGTGCCACGATAGTTTGAATCTGTCATGGGTTGAGGCAGACGAAGAGACAGAAGGCAGACCGGTGCAGAAGATAAGTTAATAACGAAGCACTGGAGAACACGGGAAACATGACAGGTACAATACAAGAAGAATAACAACATAAAGACTATATTGAACTGGAAGGATATAAGTGAAACCAAGATATATATACACAGAGATGAACTAACCGTGAGCAGGTGAACCTAACAAGCAAATCAAACCAGGTTGAACAGGAAAGTAAAACAGAATGCAACACACCAGGGAAGGAACTAAAAAATAAAACAGGAAACCAGACAAGACAATGAACCTACAGGACAGTAAAACTAAACCAAAATACACACAGACCATGACAGAATCAGCTGGTCATAAAACACTTCTCCCTCATCTGTAGCCCTGCTACTTTCATACACAACAAATGTCAAATGGTTTGACAGAATAATGGTAAAGAGCTCAATAAGGTGGGAAGTGAGGCCATTGCAACAGTCCAAGCTGCAATATAACCCCTTTAAACACTCCTTTGTGACACACACATTGCTCTCCGCTGATCCTCAGAGCCATGGACAGTGTAATGAAGGGCCGTCTTCCCTCTCTGCTTGGCTGCCTGCCACTGCTTCATGTAAACCACAATCGTCCTTGCTGATGTACTTTGCTATTCGGTGTACAAACAAAAGTGACAAATACCCTCAAGTCCAAAAAGGGCTATCATCTACTGCTTCTTATGCGGCACAGCGTCCGTCGTTTTACGAGCGCATTATGTGTCCTCACATGAAGCATGTTTGACTGAGGAATGATGAATGGCTTTCAGTAGGAAATAGATGTGCTGAAACGTGGCAAGGACAAACAGCAGCGCTGGCTGGTATTGTAAATCTGAATCATTAATGTGGGCAGAAATACAATCCATCACACGTCCTCCGGGAGGCATCGATTATAAGAAGAAGATTATGGGTATAGGAACCGAAATGTACATGATGTTACGTCTAAATACAGAGTTCTGCCGGGGGGTTTACCCCACAGCTGATCTGTTAAAACAACCCAGAGAGACAGTCAAACATGCCGACATGTCGGTGAAAAACAAAGAGTAGAATTGTGTGGACATCAAATGGTTAATTGCATTTCATATGGACTCAACAGAGAACTAAAGGCCTTGTGTCATGGTTCAATATTTGAAAAGAGATGTTCTCACCAACCAAGTCAAGCATATGAAAACATCATCTTTCTCTTCAATCACCTCTGTTTTTCTGTCTTTCCTCCTGAGTGATAACGTGTCTTCTGCTTCTCTGCACAGGTTAACGAAAAGTTGAGGCTGAGTTCAATCAATGGCCCGAATTACCAGAAGGATGATGGAGCAGCCCACTACTTAGACTGACCCACTTAGGATCTAGCCATGAGAGACAAACAAAGTGGACTGCTGGCCTCTTAAAGCCATGTTTTCAGACTGAAACAAGTTTTTCTCATTTCTGATCTCTCAGGTTGGAGGAGGGATGAGCATATGTAGCCAGAGCAAACTAAATTGTGATACCACCTGGGAATAAATAGAGCTTTTTAAGGTCATGTTTCTGTTTCCATATTCAATTAAAGCTGATTTGTGATGTCAAAGGTCAAAATGATTTAAGCTGACAGATGTTTAATAGCTAGAGTGAGAAGACATTTTTATTCTTGCAAAAAAACTTGGGGGCTGATCGGTCAGTATTCAAGTAACCCCCCAAAATTAAGACTTTGTAAAATGTAAATAAAGCAGAATCTCATCAGGTCATATTTTATTCCCAGTAGAAGATAAACAACACATCAGATGATTAAACATTTCACGATGTGATGGAAAATATGAGCTGAAAGTGAATCTAATGGCAGCAACACGTCGGTAAAACGTAGTTCCAGAGTGATGTTCAGCATGATGTAGCATCTCCTCTTCTTCTAACATTGTCTGCAAACATCTGGGAAGTGAGGAGACCAGTTGCTGGAGTTTTAGGAGAGGAATGTTGTCCCATTCTGGTCTGATGCAGGATTCTAGCTGCTCTACAGTCCTGGACTTTAGTTGCTGGATTTCTGCTTCCATGATGCTCCAGATGTTTAGTACTGGTGAAAGGTCTGGACTGCAGGCAGGCCAGTTCAGCAGCCGGACTCTTCTCCTGTGAAGTCATGCTGTTGTGATGGATGCAGGATGTGGTTCAGCATTGTCTTGCTGAAATCTGCAAGGTCTTCCCTGAAAGAGACGTTGTCTGGATGGGAGCAGATGATGCTCTAAAACCTCCATGTACTTTTCAGCATTGATGGAGCTTCACAGATGTGGAAGCTGCCCACGTCATAGACACTAATGCAGCCCCATCCCATCAGAGATGCAGCTTTTCACCTGTCCACTGATAACAAGCTGGATGCTCCTTCTCCTCTGCTTTCCAGAAACTAGTTCACATTTTCATCCAGGTTTCCACTTTGCCTCAGACCATTTTAAATGAGCTTTGGTCCAGAGAAGACGGCGCTGTTTCTGGATCCTGTTCACATCTGGCTTCTTCTTTACATGATGGAGCTTTAACCTGCATTTGTGGATTTCAGGGTGAACTTTGTTCACAGACAGAGATTTCTGGAATTTTTTCTGAGATCATGCAGTGGTTTCCAGCAGAGAATCATATTTGGTTTTAATACAGAAGATCACCAGCATCCAGCCTTGTCCCATGCATACAGAGATTCCTCCTGATTCTCTGAATCTTCTGATGATATTCTACACTGTAGTTGGTGGATCTTCAAAGTATGAGGAACATTTTTCTGAAATTGTTTCACAGTTTTAGGGCCAGTGTGTTTCAGATTTGTGAACCTCTGTCCATCTTTCATCTGATAGACTCTGCCTCTCTGAAATGCTCCTTTTATACCCAGTCATCTTACTGACCAGTTGCCAGTTAACCTGATTAGTTGTCGAATGCTCCTCCAGGTGTTTCTGATTTGTACCAGTTACTTTTCCAGCCTTTTGTTGCTCCTGTTCCAGACGTGTTGCTGCCATCAGATTCACTATCAACTCATATTTTCCATTACATGGTAAAATGTCTCAGTTTCATCATCTGATATGTTGTTGATCTTCTACCGGGAATAAAGGTTGAGTAGATGAGATTTGGAAATAGTCGCATTCTTGTTTTTTTACTTACATTTTAGACAACGTCCCAACTTCTTTGGAATTGATGTTGTATCTCCTGGAATTTGTGAACAAGCTTGTCATTCAGCCAGCAGCTCCAGTTTGCTTACCCTCTTCCATTAATAAGAGTAACCAGGTCAAGTAAAGTTGAACTGACATGTTGATACATGCTGAGACTCTTGGCTAAAGTCGGACACCTCCCATCAAACACCTGATGGACACACAAGTGGGACATCACCAACCTAAGAATGATTGACACACATGAGCCGAGGAACTGAGAAGATGGATTCATGGTTCCATGATAGAGATATTTAAAAGTTTTCTAACAACTGATGTTTAAGCGTCTCTGTAAACAGCAGCATGTTGGAAAGAATGCTCTGCTCTCAGTACAGGTTTATCCAATAATCCTTAGAAATTTAGTTTTATGACAGAAAAGGTGAGAAAAGACTAGAATGTGTAGTGTTGAAGTCCAGCCAGCTGAGTGGGGGTGCTGAATAGGCCAGAAGTTTGTTAGTGTGTGAGGTTGAACATTGGTGCGCCTCATTAGAATAAAAACCTCCAGTAACACAGAGGGTTCAGTCCAAGATGGTTGCTTCTCATCAATGAATTTATGCCAAAAGACATCATAAAAAAGTCACATGTGTGCAGGAATGCACTAAAAAAGCTTCAAAAAGCGCAACAAGCAAGGTAGCCATGACGATCTTTGACCTGCATGGCCTTAGTGTTGGTTCTGTGCCAAACACAGCTACACAAGTCACATTTACTAGAACATACAGGATACTGTTTAAATACCAACAACATTAGAATGAGAGTAGAGGAGGGGGTGTCATACAACTTTAATTCTAGTCTTTATTGTTTATATTAGGTGTGAAGCAGCTCCTGCCTCTGGGGCATGTTCTATGAAGCAGTCCTTGTAAGTCATTCAGCGGGCGGACTCATTCACATGCTAATGTTATGGGTTAATATTTGTTCCTATGATTTGCAATAAGCCAAAGTCCACCTCCTCTAATAAGCCTGATGAATAATGCACAATACTCATACAATGTTTAGAAATGCATATCTTTGGAGATGAAAATCCTGGCCAACCTTGGCCAAGTTAATGGGATGAGACTAGTCCCTGGAGGATGGGAAAGAGGCTCAGCAAAGTCCAGTAAACACTCCAGATTCTCTAATATGAGGGCTGACGCTAAAGCTTTAAAACTGACAATAGTAGCAGGAGCTTTAAGGATTAGATTTGAGTTCATCCTTTTTATGTGCATATGGACCTCTATTTTTTACATTTTGATACTAATTTCTTTTAGAAAAAAATGGACGTATGAAAAATGACTTGTCAGTCAAACTGAGTGGATCATGTTGGTTTGTTTAAGTTCTGCAAGGGTTCCTCATTCATTCATCTCCTCTTATTTTATCCCTTCTTTTCTGCTTTTTTAGAGCAAACTGATGCTGCAGCTGCGAACATTTAAATGCTTTAAAAGAGCAGCAGGTAGAAGAAGAGAGTGATGCTCGCCATCTTACATGATACTACACAATATTCTCTAGAACCTGCCAATTAACATGAGTTTTTTTTTTTTTTTTCAGAAAATATCTAAAGTCTAATGTCCTTTTCTTTGAACTGTGGTTTGCTGGTGGTTCTTAGTCTTACTTCCAGAAACGTTTAGATGTGTTAAATATAAAAAAATCTATTCAGTGGTTTTTAAGGGTTAGGGTCAGAAAATTTTAAAAACCTCTGAGCCCCTCCCTCCAGATGCAGATAGGCGGTCCTCACCTTGCTGGCATAGAAAACCACGCCCACCAATGTGTATGAAGGGATCTGAACTTATCTGGTGTAGATTTGCTTCTGATTTGAGTTTGGGTTTGAGTTTCTGATTAAAATTCCTGCAACAGGACAGATTTGTGCTTTTGATGGGTGTAAAAGTTACACCGGACTTTATTCTTTACCTGCTGATCTGGTGACAGACAGCAGCTCAAATCGTAGCAGCAGCAACTTCCTGCAGCTGCCACAACCTGCCGCGAGTCTCCACAGCTTTCCAGAGCTGCTGGAGCTGCTGACAGGCAGCTAACAGCGCTAACAACTCAGACTGACACGCTTCAGGACCACCTTGTTCATGTGTAGCTGAGGAGGTTGAGGAGGGGAAAAGTCTTCCACCTCAAAGACCGCACTGTGGCGTAGCTGCTTTGTGAGTCTTTCTTTCCATCTTCTTGTGGCCGCTGAGCTGCCTGAAGGTGGGGCATGGAGGCGAGCGCCAATTGGTCGGGCCTTTGCCCATGGGGCCTGGTCAGGCTCAGCCAGAAAAATTGACATGGGCCCTCCTGTGGGCTCACCACCTACCGGAGGGGCCATAGGGGTCTGGTGCAATGTGAGCTGGGCGGCGGCTGAAGGCGGGGACCCTGCTGGTCTGATCCTCGGCTGCAGAAGCTAGCTCTAGGGATGTGGGATGTCACCTCTTTGGCGGGGAAGGAGCCTGAGCTGGTGCGCGAGGTTGAGCGGCTATATATAGTTGGACTCACCGTGATGCACGGCTTGGGCTCTGGAACCACAGTCCTCGAGAAGGGCTGGACCCTCTTCCATTCTGGAGTTGCTCCCAGTGAGAGGCGTCAAGCAGATGTGGGCATACTCATTGCCCCTCGACTTGGCGCCTGCACGTTGGGGTTTACCCCGGTGGATGAGAGGATAGCCTCCCTCCGCCTTAAGGTGGGGGGACAGGTCGTGACACTGAACATTTCAGAGTACCCACCCTCTCTTGGATGGGGTGTTGGAGAGCACTCCTTCTGGGGACTCCTTTGTTTTACTGGGGGATGTCAATGCTCACATAGGCAATGACAGCGAGACCTTGAGGGGCGTGATTGGGAGGAACGGGACAGGAAAGTAGTATTTTTTTATTGGATTTCTGTGCTCATCATGGATTGTCCATAACAAATACCATGTTCAGGAATAAGAGTGTCCACATGTGCACTTGGCACTAGGACACTCTTCAATGATCAAACTGCGGCCTAGTCCAATGTTTGTAGTTGTATCATCGGACTTGCAGCCGCATGTCTTGGACATTTGGCCCCAAAAATGGCTAAATGAAAAGTGAACTTTGGAACAAGATACAAGCATCTGGACTGGACTGGAAACACAGGCTCCAAAATGTAGAAGAGTTATTGACCCTTTAGGTACCAGAGTGTTTAAGGTTTTTAAAGCAAACTGTTAGTGAGAAAACATGTTGAAAATTAACCAGTTTATGATGGAGTAAAATAACTTTTCTAATGTCATATTATGGCAGCTGTATGAGATTAAATAACTGTCACTATGAACTATGACTGATGTGTTTATATATATATATATATATATATATATATATAGAGAGAGAGAGAGAGAGAGAGAGAGAGAGAGAGCTATAAGAAAACAGATTTGAAGAGACTTTTTTCATTTATTTAATGATTAATGTTTTTTTATAGACAAGAACTAATAGGCTCTGTTAGTTCCAGGTTCAATATGTGCAATTAGGTCATTTTAAAAGTTTTTAATAAACATTGAACCAGTCTGGCCCTCAACTTGTTCCAGCTTTTTCTCTTTGACTCGCTGTATATTTGAGTTTGGCACCCCTGATCTAGTGCTTTATTCTAAGGACCATTTACTTCTCAGCCTTCTGTTGCCTCCATACTAATTTTCTTTTTTTTATGTTGTTGCCATCAAATTTAGGACACACCATTTTTTCATGAAATAGTAAAAGGTTTTATTATATTCTGTTTTTATTTGTATAATGCCAACTATCCCACCCTTTTTGGAACTGGGGTTGCACTTTCTACACTATATAGATCTTTTTCTTTATTCTCCTGAAAATGTCATGTTTTTTTATCCAGCTTCACTCTGCAGCACAGATGAAAAAATGTCTTTAAATACTAAATAAACCAAAGCAAACAGGAGCTGTGGTGCTGATCCTCAGCGAGCGGTGGCTCTAATGACCCCCCCTCCCAACACACCAGCAGCCTCCAGCTCAGCTAAGCTCAGCTTCACTATCTCTGTTTGAGGCGCATGTTTTCATCAGCTCACCACATGTTTACATCACTTTCTACATCTCTGAGACAGTGAGAGCTGCAAAGAGCTTGGCACCACCTCCTCCCTTCAACACATCCATTCCCTCCCACAAAGAACACATTCCACCCTGTCCTCTTCCAAAGTATACCCGTCTGCCCCAGAGCAAAATTCCAGCATGTTTTCTGGGAACACAGCGCTCTGGTCCCCTGAGAACACCGAGGCCTCCCCTGACCAGGGCCAAAAACGCTACAAATTATTGAGGGAGCAGACACAGAAGTCTTTCTTTTAACCCCTGACAGGTACCACTGGGCTATTATCAGCAGGATAATGGAGGAGACGGAGCTGTGACACAGCAGGGATGGTTTGAGTTTCAGAGGTGTACATCTTCATGAACAGTCCCTGTTACATCAGCCATGTCTTGACATCCTGCATTGCTGAATATTCATAAAAAGACACAATCACTTTGGATCAAAATCCTTCTTAAACGGCAAACATGATTCTGTGTGACACGCAGAGGAAACTCCAGTCAAAGCTTCAGTCGTGTCTGTCAGAGCAGGAGGACATGAAGCAGACAATGCTTCATCAACAGATTCCACCCTTCCAGAAAAAACACATGCATGTGTGTTCCACACATACATGTGTTCCACATATACATGCACATGTAAACCGCATGGTTCACATGTGTTTTACTTGTGATTGATGTGGTTTATGTTTGAATCATAAGTGAAACATATGTCATTCACACATGTGGTTCACATGTCTTTCTTGGTCTTCACATGGTTTTTAATGTGTATCACTTCACATGTTGTTCACATGTTGTTTTTCTATAAGGGGGTCATTCATCTGTGTGATATTCTGATAAATAATCAAGTTTTTTTAATTGAGGGGGAGCTCAGAAGAAGGGCATGCATGAGATGCTGCATTCCTCTCATCTCAATCAAGCTGACATGAGAGGATGTGGGAGAGTCCGCCTGAGGCTGCTCTGCTATGGTTCAGTCTTATCTGCACAGATGAAGCCTTCTGGCTCCGACCTGGCAACCATCAGCTTCCTCCGACACTGAGCTCACTGCCTCTAATGGAGAAAGTGCAGATCAGTGTTGGAAGCACTCACATGCTGCCCCTACAAATTAGACAACAACAGGAAGTGATCCTTCAAATTTGCGTCCATAAAGCCACAGACCCTTTCAGTGTCTTGTAGCAGCAAGATGTTTATGTCTGAACGAGTGTTTATTCATGGTTAGACGGTCAGTATGTTGCAGCTGGTAAGGCATGTCAGTAATGGGGAAAAATACCAATTTCCTCAAAGGTTTTGCTCAATGTTGACATTATGGCATCACACAGTTGCTGCAGATTTGTTGCTTACCTCTACTGATAAGTCTTCAAGGGCAGTTATTAATATTTAATTAAATTATTCATGTAAAACAATAATCTGAGGCACCACGGGAAGAACCTCAGAAAGTAATAGCAGAACCAGGGGTAACCAAAGTCAGTCCTCGAGGGCAGTTGTCCTGCAGGTTTTGGATGTTTCCTGCTGATGCATCTGAATCAGATTAATGGGTCAACATGTTTGGGCAGAAATTAACAATAATCTGTTGAGGAGAGATATTTCATTTTAATCAGGTGTGTTGGATCATGGACACATGTAAAATCTGCATGTTTGCAGCCATCGAGGACCGAAGCTGGACATTCCTGTGCTAAACATTGTCATTCTCAAGGGTTTGAGATTGGAGATGATCTGAGCTTTGTGACATGGTGCATTATCCTGCTGGAAGTAGCATCAGAAGATGCTACACTGTGGTCAGAAAAGGATGGACATGGTCAGCAATAATACTCAGGTAGGCTGTGGTTGTTAAACTAGGTCACGTTGGTACTGAGGGTCCCAAAGTGGGCCAAGAAAATATCCTCTACACCATTACACCAGCAGCAGCCTGAAACATGAATCCAAGGCAGGATGGATCCATGTTTCATGATGTTTCCACCAAATTCTGAGCCTAGTATCTGAATGTGGAGCTGAAATGGAGACTCATCAGACCAGCAACGTTTCTCCAGCTTCTATTGTCCAGTGTTGGTGAGTCTATGTGAATTGTAGCCTCAGTTTCCTGTTCTTAGCTGACAGGAGGCACCCGGTGTGGTCTTCTGCTGCATTCTGGTCCAGATAAATCCCCTTTCTTCCTCAGTCTGATGCTCATTTTGAGCTTCAGTTAGTCGTCTTCATGTCTACGTGACTACATGCTGCCGCGTGATTGGTTGGTTAGACGTTAGTGTTAACAGGAAGTAAAACAGGTGGAGCTGATGAAGTGGATGGAGACTGTATTTTATCCTCCAGAAAAGCCTTTTTGAGATGCAGTGCTTTGTGTATTTTAGCAGTACAAACCACATTCTGCACAGTTCTTAAGTGTACCTATATGTCTGGATTAAATAAAGCATATTTAATTAGTTTAATTTCTAACTGCTTTAAAAAGCTTTTTGTCACATCTCAGATTAAGAAACTGATAAAACTCCTGAACCTGAAACTGTACTAAGCTGTAGTTGAATTTTCTAAGATGTGATAAAAAACTGAAGGAAATCAAAGCCACTGTTTCACTGCTCACAGAAATCTTTTGCTTCATTTTCTTCATAATAATCAAAATTTTATCCAACATTTTTCGTTCCTGGTTTTTCTTCATGAACAGTTTGAGCTCCACAAGGGGACATAATATATCTTTACTTTCTTCCACATGGCTCATCATGTTTGCTTTTCTATACCAGGAGCACTTTCAAGCTACAGGAAAGAGGCAATGAAATCACTTCCTGTTATCGCCTCACTGTTTGGTTTCCTGGCAACACCAAAGCAACACAGAGGAAGACTGTTGTCTAATGAACTCCAAAACATGCTTGAGATGAAATGTCAGATTAGCTCCAAACTCATAATGAGACTCTGCTTTCAAGGCAGACGATCTTATCGATGGATATAATGAAACATTTTGTGTGTGCTGGACGTCTCAGACAGATCAATCATTCATCACCAATATCTGACGCTGCTTTCTCTTCATGATCATATTTGCATCAACAACCTTCGTCTAAACCTTTAAAATGTTGAAATATATTCACACAAACACACTGATTCAGCTCTTTGATTAATGTCAAGAATTTCCACATCCATAGTGTCGCAGTGGATCCATACTTGCTGTATCAATACTCTCCATCTAGACCCAGTGAAAACATTGTACATGATCAATGAGTTCAGCCTGGAGGCCCAAGATGTTCTGGTAACAGTTTCACACAGCCATTTAAAGCTGATCGATCCGGAGTCGTCCAGGGTATCACAGATGCTTCGTTTTTATGACAGGAAGGGAAAAACAGTCTTTTTTTTTATTTATCAGAAATGGAATAAAAATCGAAATAAGCAGTAAAAAAACATGAAGTAAATGTACAGTAATGTCAGTAATGTCTGTGTTTGGGTTTCTCTGGAGGGAAAACCACTTTTTGAGCTGAAGGTTCAAACATTCAGGGTAAAACTCCAACAGAAGATGGAGCATTAATCACTGAACTAAAACAAATCATTTTACTGCATGAGTTATTTAGTTATTTAGGCTCAGATTTAAGGGAAATTATTATTTAATTGGATTCGATTTTGACATTGAGATGAATTATGGAATCCTAACTGAGCTTCCTGGGTTCCCCTGATAGTTTAACTATAAAACAGGCCCATTCATGCTCTATTCTAAAGATGATACGGAGCATTACGGTCATCTTCTAAGCCATCCATCCCCATAATTCAGTTAGTTTCGGAGTCCTTGCAGACGTGTTCCCTGACGTAGCAGACAAATAGTACAACCGGTAGCCATCTGGGACAGTCTTGAGCAGAACAACTGAAAAAGGAACAAAGAATAAGAAGAAGAAGCTCTGATGTATTTAATGTCTGACCAGACCTCCGTCTACTTGCGCTGCCTCTGTCTGAGAATGATTATTGTTTTAATCTCCTCCGTCGTCGCCATGTTTGTCATTGTCTGAAACTGATGTCGGAGGTGAAGTCTGAACTGTACGGTGCCCTCTGGCGGATGTCTTGGCTAACAACCATGCTAATGATAGGACGCATGAGGACATATGAGGACAGCTATGTTTGAAATGTACGAAACTGTTTACATATGTAAAGGGAGCATAAATGAGCCTTTAGAGGGGACATCAGGTTCCCCATTCAACAGCAGCTCCAGTCACATTGTTCCCCAAAAACTACAAATCCCACACTATGGTAGCCCTGAAAGGACATATGCCAACTCACAATATATTTTGGGTTTTTGAGTAAAATCTGTTAGAATTATATCCTGCTTATCACAGATCACATGATTTATCCTGATAGGACACGTCAGCAAGACTTTTGTCGGGTGCTGAAGGCCACAGTTTGGGGCGAAAACAACAGGATAAGCGAATATTGGGCAAGTTGTTGATGTAGTAACTCATGGCCACGATTTAATGCTTTAATGCCGTATGACATCTGATACATAAAGTTTCTGAGACCATTTAGAACACTTTATGGTAAAAAAATTTCTTAAGTCCTGTTGTCTTCTGTCCCCTGGTGGACACCTTTTACACTACATTAATGAGGACATCAAAAAAAAAATAAATAATAATAATAATAATAAACATACAACAAACAATAAAAATACAAAAGTTCTTTTTTCTTTTTGTTAATTTTCTTTTTCTTTTTTCTTTTTGTTTTTCTTTTTTTTTTTTTACATTTTGTTAAAGGGCCAATTTTTTCCATTTTTACTTGGGTCGAACTTTATTAGGTTACATTTTGTTTGTTTATAATTTTTCAATATCACCAGAGGTGACAGACATTCTATAATCTGAAAATTAACTGAGTTTAATCCATAGATTGTATGATGGACGGAGCCTCTGTGATGTCACCCGTAGGTTTCTGAAGAGCTGAATTGAAGCTCATTGGGTGGTTCCCACCGTTGCCACCATGGCAGCTTCACGCCTGTCGTCATTTCCGGAAAATCCTAAAATGGGCAAAGAGGTGGAGCTGAGAGGGAGACTGAACGTGGGAGTGGATGACTGACATCCATCAAACTCCGAGCTGCCTGTAGCTAAAAGCTAACTGAGCTAACCCCAGGCTAACGGTAGCTAATCAGCTAACGGAGGTAGGCGAGCTAAAGCTAAGGTGCACTGGTTGCCGGCTAAAAACTGTTGTGCTGCACTCTCCCTTCTTGCTATGAATGAATGTCAATTAAAAGGACACCTCTAATTATGCAGAATTTCAATATTAAATAACATCCAAGCGGATGAGTTAGAAAAGAATTCACCCCCATCACAGTTGTCATGAAGGTAAACTTGACCTATTAATCCTAAAATGGATTTTTGTAACAAGCTTTAAACATGTTTATTTCTGCTGTGAATTTGGTCTTTTTAACATGGGAGTCTATGGGGATTTGTTCTGTTTTGGAGCCAGCCCCTAGCGGTTGAGGGGTGAACTGCAATTTTTTGCACTTCCACATTGGCTTCACATTTTACCAGCGGAGGCTGCCGCTTGGTTTTTATCAAATAATTGATCCTGTCTGAAGTCATAGTCAATATTTAATTAAATTATAAGATATAATTAGGAAAGCATGGTTCAGTCCCATATTCTGTCCATTTTTAACATGTAAAAGTCTCACATGTCCCAAGAATGTGCTTTTCAGGTGTGAAAATACCTCATCTGTCCTTCTGCTGTGCCTCTCTACAACTGCTTAGATCTGGTTTTTAGTGACCAGAGGTTCATTTTCATCAACCATGTTTCTGGTAGATTCCTGAAGTTAGCAGCCAATCAGAATCTGTGCAAACCAGATGTGCAAATTACTTGTGTTTATTTTCAATTGTTCTGTTTCATGAAAATGCCAAAGAACAACTATAAAATGGACTTAATTTTATTTTAGATTCTCTTCTTGCCATCTTATTTCTAGTCTATTTACTACTGGAACTTCTACTGGGGAACAAGACAGTAGACAATGAATCATATGAAAAGTTGTGTTTTACTGTTGCCCTTCTGTTCATGCATACACAATGCACTTTTTTGTCTTTGTGATTGAAATATTTCAGCTTTAAATTCAATTCAGTTTTATTAGTAGAGAGCCACTTCAAAACATGTCATCTCAGGGCTTTACAGACAAATCGATTCAAGCCTATTAATAATCACTAACAAACTAGTTAAGGAAAACCAACAGATTGCACCGAATCTTGACTTCGATCCAATCCCACATCCTGAGCAGCACGAGGCGACGGTGGAAAGGTAAAACTCCCTTTAATAGGAAGGAAAACCTCCAGCAAAACCAGAACCCTGGAGGATAACCATCTGCCTGGACCAGTTGGGGTGGAGAGGACAGGAAAGAGAGACCAACAGACACAGCAACTTTTATATAACTTTTATATTTTTACTTAAGCATGGCGAAACAAATAAATTACATAAGTGAGTGATTTCTTGTTATTTGTTGTAAGTTCCTTTACGGAGAGGCTGTAGGCTCAGATTGGCTTCTCTATCAGTCTGCCCCAGGTCAGCTATGGCACTACACATGTAGCTTAACATCACCAGGTATGAATGAATAATGGATCCAATGTAAAGTGCTTTCCATTATTATTAATCCGTTATTACAGAACTAGGAGTCAGCGGAGTCAAAGACATCATGCACTAGTGTGAATCTAGCACTGTGAAGATAAAATGAAAGGTTTCATTCAAAGAAGTTGTGCCACACCATTATCTCAAAGCCTTAAAACTGCAACTGAGACTAAAAAAGCTGGAATTTTCTGTGAATACAACACAAAGTGTGGCCCAACAGACCCTGAGAGGGTGGCCTCCCTCTGCCTTCAGGTGGGGGGACAGGTCCTGACTGTTGTTTGTGCTTATGCACCAAACAACAGTTCAGAGTACCCACCCTTTTTGGAGTCCTTGGTTGGGGTGTTGGAGAGCACTCCTTCTGGGGACGCCTTCTGTCTGCTGGGGGACTTCATTCCTGTGGGCAATGACAGCGAGACCTGATCTGAATCCAAGAGTTGTTTTGTTATTGGACTTCTGTGCTCGTCATTAACTGTCCATAACGAACACTTTGTTCAGGCATAAGAATGTCCACATGTGCACTTGGCACCAGGGCAATCTAGGCCGTAGTTCGATGATTAACTGTAGTTATATCGTCGGACTTGTGGCCGCATGTCTTGGACACTCGGGTGAAAAGAGTAGCGGAGCTGTAAACTGATCACCACCTGGTGGTGAGTTGACTGAGATGGTGAGGGAGGATGCCGGTCAGGCCTGGCAGACCCAAGCTTGTTGTGAGGGTCTGCTGGGAACATCTGGCAAAGTCCACTGTCAGAAAGAGTTTCAACTCCCATCTCCAGCAGAGCTTCAACTATGTTCCATGTGAAGCGAGGGAGCTGTGTTCTGTGCCTCTATTGTTGAGGCGGCCAACTGGAGCTGGGGCTGTAAGGTCATTGATGCCTGTCATGGCAGAAATCCCCAAACTTGTTGGTGGACACCAGCAGTGAGGAATGCAATCAAGCTGAAGAAGGAGTCCTATCGGGCCTTTTTGGCCTGTGGGACTCCGGAGACAGCTGGTGGGTATTGGCTGGATAAGCGGAACGTGGCTTCGGCAGTCGCTAAGGCAAAAACTCGGATATGGAAGGAGTTTGGAGAGGCTATGCAGAATGACTTCCGCATGGCTTCGAAGAGATTCTGATCCACAAATGGGCAGTTCAACAGGGGAAATCAGTGCTCCATCAACACTGAGTAAAGTGGGGATCGTAGGGCTGCTGACCTCAACTCAGGCTATTGTGAGTTGGTGGAGGTAATACTTCAAAGACCTCCTCAATCCCACTACATGTCTTCTGATGAGGAAGCAGAGTCGGGGGACCCTGGTGTCGGCTCTCCTATCTCGGGGGTTGAGGTCACTGAGATAGCTAAAAAGCTCCTTAGTAGCAGGGCCCCGAGGGTGGATGAGATCTGCCCAGAGTTCCTTAAGGCTCTAGATGCTGTAGGGCTGTCTTGGTTGACACGCCTCAGCAGCATTGCGTGGACATCAGGGACAGTTCTCCTGGACTGGCAGACTGAGGTGATCATCCCCCTCTTCAAAAAGGGGAACCGGAGGGTGTGCTCCAACTGCAGAGGGATCGCACTCCTCAGCCTGCCTAGTAAGGTCTATTCAGGGGTCCTGGAGAAGAGGGTCCGTCGGGTAGTTGAACCAGACTATAATTTCGGGGAGTCTGAGACCATGGTCCTCAGCCGGAAAAGAGTGGAGTGTTTTCTCTGGTTTGGGAATGAGGTCCTGCCCCATGTGGAGGAGTTGAAGTATCTCGGGGTTTTGTTCATGAGTGAGGTAAGGATGAAGTGGGAGATTGACAGGCAGATTGGTGCGACATCTGCAGTAATGCGATCTCTGCATCAGTCTGTCGTGATGAAGAAGGAGCTGAGCCAAAAGGCAAAGCTTTCGATTTACCGGTCGATCTACATTCCTACCCTCACCCATGGTCACAGTGACCAAAAGATCGTGAATACAAGCGGCTGAAATGAGGTTTTTTCCGCAGGGTGGCCGGGCTCTCCCTTAGGTACACACAAAGATTTTTTTAATCTGATGAAAATAAGGCATTTAATCTCCGGTGGGTGATGGCACACAGGCGTTTGCATACAAAATAAGAGAGTCATTAGGCAAAAGGGCAGGCAGCCATAACATTCTTGCAGAGGGTTTTGGGGGTAAAAAGCCAGAGAATGTGAATGAAAGCCAACCAATAGTATGTTTTGCTTTTGTTTACCTAATTTACATGTTTGACTTTATTTTTCTTAAACAATTGTATGATAAAAGTAAATAACCGTCATTTATCAGAATCAGCTTAATTCTCCAGGTTTGGACACATACCAGGAATTTTTTGCCGGCAGATGTTATCACTGTAGTGGAAGTATTGGGATGAGTGATCAGTAGGAATGCGTCCAATCAATTAAGTAGGAAATAATAAAACAAACTCATATAGTGGTGTCTACTGTACACAGAGCAGTATATACAAATTACAACTACAAATATCAAATCGGTATACATTGTGTGCAGTAGATGTAGTAGAAGAGTGGTATAACGTGAAATGTGTGAGTGATGAAGTGCAACTGGTTAGCAATTTATCTGGTCAGTAAAGTGGCTGCAGTGGGGAAGAAGCTGTTCCGGTACCTGTTAGTCCTGGTCTGCAGGGGTCTGAGGTACCTGTTAGTCCTGTCTGCAGGGGTCTGAGGTACCTGTTAGTCCTGGTCTGCAGGGGTCTGAGGTACCTGTTAGTCCTGGTCTGCAGGGGTCTGAGGTACCTGTTAGTCCTGTCTGCAGGGGTCTGAGGTACCTGTTGGGTCCAGGAATCTGAAGCTCTCTACCTCTTTATTTTATTACATTGTTGATGTTATTTTATGTTGCTTAAAAACAAAAAAGCTTAAATTTTCAGTTCTGCCATCTGCCATTATAAAAATGTTTTATTTAACAATAATCTTCATAGTGTGGTCTTTGTCTTACTTATGATTATAATCATGATCAATAATTAAGGCAAAATAATTATAATGCCCTGGACTCTCTTGGTATTGGATGGATACCTACATTTGCAGTATTGTTTGTATTATTCCCAACATATCTTCTGGATTCTCATGTCTACTTTTGGTTTTAATTGGAAATGCAGGATGACCGATGCCTTTGTTCCTGTTGTCATCTGTGCCTTCAATAATATGAATAAAGAAATGAAAAAAAGTAGGAAATGGATCACAAGAGATGCACTTTACTGTATCAGCCTGGTGATCGTGCAGGAAATATGCCGAGCAAAGAATAACTGGAGAGGCTCAACAATGGTGCTCCTCCACCCAGTGAAGAGCAGGAATGACCATTCCTGTTTGTTCCTCCATCATTTCTTGTGATCGGTAATTATAGTCAAACATCCTGTTTTCAGTTACCTAACTCAATAGAGCCGGCACAGCCATAAACAATAAGAATATTTCCTAAGCTGGTTAATGGCAAGAAAGGCAGGGAAATGGGTTGTGACAGAAGAATGTGGCAACCAAACATCCCCCAGAGTCACTGTAAGACATACACATTTCTTTGTCCTAAAAATACAGAACGAGGTCGCGCTGACACACTGTATTGTTTATGCAGCTATAAAGATGACAGCCCCCAGAGGACGTTATAGATGAATTGATAAGATTCAACACCGGGGGGGTGATTTATGCCAGAAAGTAGCTCAGAGGGTGGCCTGGGTCAGGGAGGGAACGGTGGCCAAGGTTGTCTAGGGGTGCAGATAAAACCTGCCACCACGGAGGAGACGTCACGTCCACCGACGATTTTCCAACATTCCAACATACAGAAGCATGTTGGATTTTAACATTCAACAAAACATACATGTTGCATTTACTTGAAAAAAATGAAAAACATCTGTTTCTCAGAATTACGATTATTTTACAAAATATAAAAAGTAGATTTTTCTAATTTAACCAGAGATTTCAGAGAAAAAATGTTTTTTCTTTAAATTATCTATTTAATTTTACTACATAAAATTATTTAAAAAAACTTATTAATTACCCAGAAAAATAAAAATATGATTCTTTAATAATAAGAAAATTTTAGGGAAAAAAAATCTACTTTTTTATTTAAGAAATAAAAATATGCTTTTTGATTTCAAAAAGAATTTTTACAAAAGATTTTAATTTTCTAAATTAAAGAGAACATCTTTAGAATAAAATTAATGAGATGATTTTACAAAACATAAAATGTTCTATTTTCTGAAATAAGATTTTTTTTTTTTTAACAAAATAAATCTGTACTTCTAAATTAAACGAGATAATATTTACCTAGAAAAAATATCTGTTTTGCTGAATTAATGAAAGAATTTTAAATAAATGAACTCTGATCTTATAAATTTAATAAGAATCTTCTGAGGGGGGGGACTATTTTTCCTGGAGTGAATGCACAAACCTCACACAAGAAACGAGAAAGAAGGCTGAAGCATCAGGAGGAGGAAATTTATGTTTACAGGAAGTGAGGTAAAGAGCAGGTGTTTCTTCCTGCTGCTGAGATGTGAGAAGGAAGAAGGCTGGAAAAGTAAAGCATAGTGGATGGGGGTGGGGGGTTATGGGGGGCGGCTGGGGATTTGGCCGAGCAGATGGTGGTTCTTTCACCATGGAGGGAAGTGGAGCCGAGCAAAGATTCCAGGAGAATGGTAAAGAGGAGGAAGGATGTGAGCCGGTCTCGAGGGGGGGATGAGGTAGTGGGGTTATCCACCGGCTGGTCTGAGCATGCTCAGTGCAGTCTGTAGCGCTATGAGTCGAGTAGCAGGGTCACCCGATGTCACAATGAGCAAGTGTGGAAGAATGAGGAGCTGTAGTAAAATAAAGATAAAGTGATTATCAATTATTTTCTTGCCAGGAAGTTGATGGGGAAAATGCAGGTTTTCCCATCAGCCCTTTAGCTTAGCTTAGCATGAAGACTGGAAGCTAGCTACCAGCATCTCTAAATTCCACACATTCAGACTGATACTGAGGTATCTAAGCATAGCATTTGTATGGTACACACTCAAGTTTTTACCATATAAGGTTCTCTGCCTACAGACTGGATAGACACAAGAACATGCATTCCATGCAAATGAGCATCCTATAGGCAAACTCTATGATTGGAGGACAAAGAACTGAGGAATTTTCTTTGTTTAAACCCTATATAAGACAGAACGACACATCAGGTCTTTAGGTCTTCGTTCTGGTTTTGGGACCTCCAGATTTTGCTGCAGAAATCTGTTTTGATGTCTGAACTTTTGTAATAAACTTCTTTTTATTATTCAAGTCAGCGTCCAGAGACGTTTTTGCCTGAAAGCCAATTTTTCCACATCTCCTGTTCAAGATACATCAATACTTAAAAGCAGCTTTTGTAATGAATTGAATACTATTTGCAGAGAGACTGAATAAATTCATAGAAAAACATAACTTACTTTCAGAAACCCAGTATGGATTTAGAAAGGACAGATCAACATCACTGGCACTGATGGAATTAACTGAAGAAATCACTGACTGTATTGATAATAAAAAAATAGCTGTGGGAGTATTTTTAGATCTCAAGAAGGCCTTCGATACCATAGATCACAACATATTGTTAAGTAAACTGGAGAGGTATGGGATAAGGGGGGTGGGGCTGAGATGGGTAATGAGCTATTTAAAGGACAGGAAACAGTTTGTTCAACTTGGGGAACATAAATCAAAGTGTATGGATATCACATGTGGGGTGCCGCAGGGGTCAGTGTTGGGTCCAAAACTATTCATCATCTACATCAATGATATATGTAAAGTATCAGAGTTACTTAAAGTTATTTTATTTGCAGATGACACAAGTGTTTTTTCATTCTGGGGATAATTTGCAGCAGATTTTGGGGGAGATGACAAAAGAAATAAACAAATTGAAACTGTGGTTTGATAAAAATAAATTATCCTTAAATTTGAGTAAAACAAAGATTATAATATTCGGACATAAATTTATTGATTCACATGTAGAACTCATAATTGACAATATGAAAATAGAAAGAGTAAATGAAATTAAATTTCTTGGTGTACTTCTGGACCACAAAATCTGCTGGAAGCCACATGTAAGCCACATAAGAACAAAACTAGCAAAATGCACTGCAATATTTAGGAAAAGTAGTCACATGTTGGATCAGAAATCATTGCATATTCTCTATTCTTCATTGTTTTTACCATATTTGACATACTGTGTGGAAGTCTGGGGAAATACCTATAAAAGCACCCTACAGTCGATATGCACAATGCAAAAAAGAGCAATAAGGGCAATAAACAAAACAGGATTTAGGGAACATACTAACCAACTTTTTATTAGATCACATGCAATGAAATTTATGGATTTGATTAAATTTAAAACTACTCAAATAATGTATAAAGCAAGGAATAGATTATTACCAAGAAACATTCTGGACAGATTCACCGATAGGGAAGGGGGTTACAATCTAAGGGGAGATCTAAATTTTAAAAAACATAAAGTAAGAACAACACTGAAAAGTATGTGCATATCAAACTGTGGGGTGAATTTTTGGAATAGCTTGGATGATAGGTTAAAACAGAGCCTAAACATAAATATATTTAAAAAAAGGTATAAGGAATTAATTCTAGTAACATACATGGAAGAGGAGGGATAAACATAGCTATACTGTATTATATATGAGGTGATATATTATTATGTGATAAACTGGTAGTCTGAATATGTATGTGTGTATACAAATATATATGGAAGAGAAATTATTTTATGTGTTATATGTCAATAAAAGTGGATGCATAGTAAAAGTTATATTGATAAGAATATTGGTAATTTGTAAACATATAACGTCACAACAAAAGATGACTAGGAAGGGGTGGGAGTAACAAAAAGTGTATACTTCTTCCCACTCCTTTTTCAAACCTGTTAACATTTTGATTTGTACAAGCAATGTGTTTTGGTTTTCTAAAGAATTGTTTTCTCTTGTTTTGAAACATATTTTTATTTTATATTTTTTATTTTTTGTTCGAAATAAATTTGTTCATTCATTCATTCATTCATTCATTCATTCATTCATTCATTCATTCATTCATTCATATATTTATTGATTTAATGTCTATATTTATATCTTTAATATCTTAAAATGGCTTAGATGTAAATCTACACTTTTGCCTCATTTAATATTCTAGTGTTTTATGACAAATTAGCCTAGCTCTGCCCTTATCTCATTATGGCTCAGATTTTATCTGCCCATTGCAAATAAAACACTCTATGGGGGTGTGTGTTGTAGACAGACTGATTCACTGAAGTGGACTAGACCAGAGGAGATGCATCTTAAACCAAGTCTATAGTTTATGAGCATAGAGACAAATGAATATATTAGAAGAAAGTCCAGAAGGACTGGAGCAAACAGTTGTAGAGACTCTCAGGTGGAATTTTCACTTAGGAAAGCCAGAAAGTTTTTTGAATCCCTGTTTTGAAAATGTTGAGGATTTTAGATATAAAATAAAATTTTGGCTTCAGGAAGAAGAACTTTCAGTTATCGGGCCCTTCTCTGTGGAACTTGCTCCCAGTTTGGCTTTGAGGAAGCAGACCCCCTCTCTACCTTCAAATCATCTTCAAACATTTTTTTCTGGTTAATCATGTAGTAGGTCTGGCTTGGTGACCCTGATCCATCCCTTTAGTTCTTCCTAGTTTGCTGAGGTTTTCCTTCCTGGTTTTGGTCCTAATGGAGGTTTTCCTTCCTGGTACTGGTCCTGATGGAGGTTTTCCTTCCAGGTACTGGACATGATGGAGGTTTTCCTTCCTGGTTCTGGTTCTACTGGAGCTTTTCCTTTCTGGTACTGGTCCTGATGGAGGTTTTCCTTCCTGGTTTTGGTCCTAATGGAGGTTTTCCTTCCTGGTACTGGTCCTGATGGAGGTTTTCCTTCCAGGTACTGGACCTGATGGAGGTTTTCCTTCCTGGTTCTGGTTCTACTGGAGCTTTTCCTTTCTGGTACTGGTCCTGATGGAGGTTTTCCTTCCTGGTTTTGGTCCTGATGGAGATTTTCCTTCCTGGTACTGGTCCTGATGGAGGTTTTCCTTCCTGGTTTTGGTCCTGATGGAGATTTTCCTTCCTGGTACTGGTCCTGATGGAAGATTTTCTTCCTGGTACTGGACCTAATGGAGATTTTCCTTCCTGGTACTTGACCTGATGGAGGTTTTCCTTCCAGGTACTGGACCTGATGGAGGTTTTCCTTCCTGGTTCTGGTTCTACTGGAGCTTTTCCTTTCTGGTACTGGTCCTGATGGAGGTTTTCCTTCCTGGTTTTGGTCCTGATGGAGATTTTCCTTCCTGGTACTGGTCCTGATGGAGGTTTTCCTTCCTGGTTTTGGTCCTGATGGAGATTTTCCTTCCTGGTACTGGTCCTGATGGAAGATTTTCTTCCTGGTGCTGGACCTGATGGAGGTTTTCCCTCCTGGTTTTGGTCCTGATGGTGGTTTTCCTTTCTGGTTTTGGTCCTGATGGAGATTGTCCTACCTGGTTCTGGTCCTGATGGAAATTTCCTTTCCTTGTACTGGACCTAATGGAGATTTTCCTTCCTGGTACTGGACCTGATGGAGGTTTTCCTTCCTGGTTTTGGTCCTGACGGAGGTTTTCATTTCTGGTTTTGGTCCTGATGGAGATTGTCCTACCTGGTTCTGGTCCTGATGGAAATTTTCTTTCCTTGTACGGGACCTAATGGAGATTTTCCTTCCTGGTACTGGACCTGATGGAGGTTTTCCTTCCTTGTTTTCCTGATGGAGATTTTCCTTCCTGGTTCTGGTCCTGATGAAAGTTTTCCTTCCTTGTTTTGGTCTTGATGGAGGTTTTCCTTCCTGGTTCTGGTCCTGATGGAGGTTTTCTTGCCTGGTTCTGGTCCTGATGGAGGGTTCCTTAGCTAGCTCATTATTTTAATGAATTGGTTTATATCAACACGGTTATTATAAACTGCACCAATGTGGATCATGGGATGGATTTGTTTTAACTTGTTCATAACTGGACTATAATGACTTGGACTGTGTCTGTCAAAGAGTCTTGAGATGACCCTGCTTTGAATTAGTAAAATACCAATAAAGCTGAATTGAACTCTAACTATTTCTCTAGTGAGTACAGCTCCTCCGGGTTAGTATTCGCTCTGTGAAGCGTAGAGAAAGATGACTGTACACGTAAACTTCATTGGTTTTGGTCCAGCAAAGTCCTTTTGTTCCTGTTTAGACGGTCCCATTGGCTCTTCTCTTCTAAAAACCTAAAACCATCCTGCTTTTCTGACCTTCTGATAGTTTTTGTTCGTCCCTCATCGATTTGCTCATCTTCCATCTAACAGCTAGTGTGACCGTCGGAGCGTTTAACAGCTGTCACCCATAAAGCCATGATGTGCTCTAGCTTTGTGCAGCTTTCCTGCTGCTCAGCTTTAAGATTTATTGCTTATTGAAGTATGTAGGGAACCCATAATGCAATAACCTTATGCTGATGGAATAATATGATTTTCTCCCCTCTGCCTCAAAGGAAAACATTGCCCACTATTATCACTAAGTATTCTCTGGAGGGGGAAGAAATGCCTTAAAGACTGTATTTGGGTTCTTTGTGCGCCAGTTGCATTTGGAAACATGGCTCAGAATCAGTATTCACGCAGACTTTACTTATTTGGTATGCAGACCTCATTATATTAGCATACCAGGAGGTAAATGACAAATAAATGCGGCTCTCATCGCTGTCTGTATTTCTACTTGACGAGGCATGTTCTGCATGAATGAATATTGATGCACAGCTTTCCCTGGATGCTTCGTTTTGGAGTTAACATGCTCCCCTCCTTTTTTGGGAGAGGGATGAGGTTAAAAACGGAGGCAGAAGCAGCAAGGAGGCGCGTAAGTAGCACACATTGTTAGCACTGAAAGCGTTTCCTGCTGCTAGTCAATAAACAGGATGCGTGCTGTGTCATCCCAGACGTTTGAAGACAGCTGCCGTACGCAAGAGAAACAGCTTTGAGCTGAAATCTATTTCTAGGATTAATCCTGAGGATTTTTTTTATTATTATTCTTTAGGGAGGTGGTGAAAGAGTGAAGCCCTCCTTCCCCCTCATCCCTCCACAAACACCTCCTTCTTGCTTCTAAGCTCCTTCTCTGAGCAGCAAGCTTCATACACCTGCTTTTTGCTCGACACAAAGCTGATTACAGTTTTAGCAACTATTCTTCGAGGAGAAAAAAATGTGCTCTCAGGTGACTTACGAATTCAGAGAAGCAGCTTGAGGTTTTTAGAGGAATAGTTTGATGCTCTGTGAGATGCAGTTGTTCATTCTCCTGCCACTTAGATGAGATGGATAGCGTTCTGAGTGAAACTGCAGCTTCTCCTAAAGATTGGAAAAGAGTAAAAACTGCTCACTCTGTTCTACCCCGGTGAATCAAAATTCATCCATCAGCACCTTCAAAGTTCAATAAATCCCCTTCAGACTCAATGTGTGCTGCTAATCTGACAGGAAGTGACTTGGCTCTGGAAACTGATCTGACCATGTTGGAGCTTTTACATACCCCCACCAGGTCTGAAATGCTGTGTCATGTTTACAACACAAATAGAAGTGACAAACTTGCATATGGCTGCGTTTCAGAGGAACTGTGCAGGATGCAGCCTTAGTTCAGCAGAGTTTCAGTGCTTCAATGACTCCAACCTCAGATCCATCATGACCTCATGGTTCCTGAACCCCCACATCATCGTTGATCTGCTCAGCTCTAAAATGAAACTTTGCATACCGTATACCCACCATCATGTTCAAGAAACCAGCTGGAGATGATTTGTTGAGCTGGGTTAAAAATTATATCTGAACTGATCCACTACAGTGATCCTACTTGCCAGCTGATTTCTAGTATATTAATGTGTAGGGATGTTATAGTTGTAACCGTCACTCACTGTAGAATAAATATATATGTACATACATACACTGTCTATTTCCATCCATCCATCCGGGAGGGAATCCCGAGGTGTTCCAGGCCAGCCAAAAGATGTGCTCCCTCCAGCGTGTCCTGGGTCTTCCCCGGGGTCTCCTCCCGGTGGGACGTGCCTGGAACACCTCACCAGGGAGGCGTCCAGGAAGCATCCTGACCAGATGCCCGATCCACGTCATCTGGTTCCTCTGAATGCAAAGAAGCAGCAGTCCTCCTCTGATCCAACAGAACCACTTCTGCAAAAATCAGAGACCCACTCCTGAGGCCATCAAAACAGATCCCCCAATGGGCAGCCTTAGAGGAGTCCAACCATTCGACTTAATTCCGACTTATGCCAGCATTGTGGACCAAGCTCTGGCACTGGTCGTAGAGAGACCGGACAGCTCATACACGGTCAAACGCTTCCTCCAAGTACACAAAGCACATGTAAACTGGTTGAGCAAACTCCCATGCCCCATCCAAGACCCTAAAGAGGGTATAGACCTGGTCCACTGTTTCATGACCTGGATGAAAACCACACTGCTCCTCCTCAATTTGAGGTTCGACTGTCCTCCTCTCCAGGACCTCTGAATAGACCTTACCAGGGAGGCTGAGGAGTGTGATCCCCCTGTAGTTGGTGCACACCCTCCAGTCCCCATTTTTGAAGATGGGGACCATCACCCCAGTCTGCCAGTCCAGGGAAACTATCCCCGATGTCCACACGATGCTGCTGAGGCGTGTCAACCAAGACAGCCCTACAACATCCAGAGCCTTAAGGAACTCTGGGCAGATCTCATCCACCCGGGGCCTTGCCACTAAGGAGCTTTTTACAACCTCAGCGATCTCAGCCCCAGAGAGAGGAGAGCCCACAACAGGGTCCCCCGACTCTGCTTCCTCATTGGAAGGATTGAAGAGGTCTTTGAAGTATTCCCTCCACTGACCTACAACATCCCGAGTCGAGGTCAGCTGTCGAATGGTCGTCCAAAATCTCCTCAAAGTCATCCGGAGGTCATTCTCCATGGCCTCTCCAAACTTCTCCCATGCCCAAGTTTTCACACAGTGAAAGCCACGTTCCACTTACCCTGTCAATACACATCAGCTCCATCAAGAGTTCCACAGGCCAAAAAGGCCCTTCAACTTGAAGGCACCCCTCACTGCTGGTGAATCTTTGGGATCTTGCACAGTGGTCGGACTCTTCGTCATCAATACCAGATTTTGGTGAAAAATTAATGCAACACTGGATGGAGATAAATCTTGTCACATTGCAGAAGCTTATCGAGACGATGCCACAGCGAATGCTGCTGGAATCAAAGCTAAAGGCGGTCCAACCAGATTTTAAAATGTGTGACCTTTCTTTTGGCCAGGCAGTGTAGATCAGAGCTTTGCTTTTTCTGCTTTGCTCTCCAATTTATAATGTCAGGATATTTATCTATCTGCTGGCTCTGGGTGTAAAAATAACTTTAAGTAGTTTGAACCAACTTTAACAGCTGTTGCTTCAGTTTTAATCATCTGAGATCAGTCAGAGGGACAAAAACCGTTTTCACTTTTTCCTCTCAGACTCATGTATTTCAACCTCTGTTAGAATATTGCTTCATGTATTTCTGTGTTGGAAGGATCTTAATTCCCTTCCACTGCAGACCAATGACTTCTCCTCATTTCAGCTTCATAATAAGGAAATTTTGATTAGTTTCTGCTGTTGCAGCAAGGAAAGAATGAGCAAACTGTATGAAAACAGATGATGGGAAAAACAGTTTTCCATGGTCAGAAAACTGCAGTCATCTTTTCAGTGATTCCTGAACCTCACCACCACCACTAAAACAACAGCAGGAGATTTTTAACAAATATAACAGTGTGGACAAATAGTTTTACTGGTACAGTGTAAACAACACGGTTTCTTAATAACATGTGGGAGAAGGTGACTCAGGCCAGAAGAGGTTATGCTGGATCTGCATCATCTTAACCATAATGAAGCCTTCAGCTGAGGCAGCAGCGTGATGTCATCGAACTATGCCACCTCTGATCTGAAAGCTGAGAGCTTTGTCTGATGATGTGGCCTTCATGGCTGATTGTATGGAGCAAGAAAGCTGTCAAAACTGCACAACAGGAAATAAAGTTCTGGAAAATATGATTGTGTCCAAACAAAAGTTTTATATGTTGTTCCAAACCTACAGAATAACATAGCTGTCAATTAACACTTAAAACTCAAAACCTTTGTTTGATATTGTTTCTTTTTTTTTCTAAAAAGTCTAAACCAGTCTGTAGAAGCTGAAGCTTTTAATCCCAGTATAAACCAGTCTGTAGCAGGTTTTAATACTAGTACAAACCAGTCTGTAGCAGCTTTAAATACCAGTATAAACCAGTCTGTAGCAGACATGATGTTTCCAGCCTCAGCTCCAGATTATGAGGCTAAAATGATGTAAAATGAATGTATGAATAGATATAGCAGCATAAAGGCCGACCAGAAGAAGAAAG